>NC_045987.1:28750932-29050932 GCF_010909765.2 Amblyraja radiata
CCAGTGAATTGTCCACAGTCAGCCGGCTCCCAGTGGGGAAGTAGTCACGTGTGGATGAACAGATGGAGCTGTGAGCTGCTGTTTACTGCTTTACACAGGAGCTTATGCCAGTATTGATTCATCCTGCCATTGTCTTGTTTTTTATCTGAAAACACAGAAGAGGAAATGAAACGGCTGCCTGGGTCAGGCCCGGCTGCATGTGTCAGGCCCGGCTGCGTGGGTCAGGCTCGGCTGCGTGGGTCAGGCCCGGCTGCCTGGGTCAGGCCCGGCTGCCTGGGTCAGGCCCGGTTGCGTGTGTCAGGCCCGGCTACCTGGGTCAGGCCCGGCTGCCTGGGTCAGGCCCGGTTGCGTGTGTCAGGCCCGGCTGCGTGGGTCAGGCTCGGCTGCGTGGGTCAGGCTCGGCTGCTTGGGTCAGGCCCGGTTGCGTGTGTCAGGCCCAGTTGCGTGTGTCAGGCCCGGCTGCCTGGGTCAGGCTCGGCTACCTGGGTCAGGCCCGGTTGCGTGTGTCAGGCCCGGCTGCGTGGGTTAGGCCCGGCTGCCTGGGTCAGGCTCGGCTACCTGGGTCAGGCCCGGTTGCGTGTGTCAGGCCCGGCTGCGTGGGTTAGGCCCGGCTGCCTGGGTCAGGCCCGGCTGCGTGTGTCAGGCTCGGCTGCGTGTGTCAGGCCCGGCTGCGTGGGTCAGGCCCGGTTGCGTGTGTCAGGCCCGGTTGCGTGGGTTAGGCCCGGTTGCGTGGGTTAGGCCCGGCTGCGTGGGTCAGGCCCGGCTGTGTGGGTCCGTCGTGGCCATTCCTGCATGCGGGCCTCCCTCTAGTGGGAACAGCGCACTCCTCCTCCACCACTCCTGCGCTGTCTCAGTATTTCTCTGCATCCTCTGGTCATTTGGAGCAAACACATTTGTGGAATAAATGACCATTGAAGCATGTCAAGAACATAGTGGTGGGTGTATGGATCGAGCTGTGTCAGGCCCGACTGCGTGGGTCAGTCCTGGCCAAAGCCGCAGGAGGTGCTTGATGCAGGAACTATCACAATTTCATATTCAGAGCAATTCTGGGCCTCGTATCTGAGGAAGGATGCGCTGGCTCTGGAGAGGGTCCAGAGGAGGTTTACAAGAATGATCCCAGGAATTAGTACGTTAACCTATGATCAGCGTTTGTTGGCACTGGGCCTGTACTCACTGGAGTTTAGAAGAATGAGGGGGGACCTCATTGAAACGTACAGAATAGTGAAAGGCTTGGATGGAGTGGATGTGGAGAGGATGTTTCCACTAGTGGGAGAGTCTAGGACTAGAGGTCATAGCCTGAGATAGAAACATAGAAACATAGAAACAAAGAAAATAGGTACAGGAGTAGGCAATTTGGCCCTTGCTCAGCAGGGGCAAACCTATGTGGAATGGCCTCTTTGCACATTGTATGCCTCTCTGTCTCTTATAACAATAGAAACATAGAAAATAAGTCCAGGAGTAGGCCATTCGGCCCTTCGAGACTGCACCGCCATTCAATATGATCATGGCTGATCATCCAACTCAGTATCCTGTACCTGCCTTCTCTCCATACCCCCTGATCCCTTTAGCCACAAGGGCATCTAACTCCCTCTTAAATATAGCCAATGAACTGGCCTCAACTACATTATGTGACAGAGAATTCCAGAAATTCACCACTCTCTGTGTAAAAAATGTTTTTCCCATCTCAGTCCTAAAAGATTTCACCTTTATCCTTAAACTGTGACCCCTTGTTCTGGACTTCCCCAACATCGGGAACAATCTTCCTGCATCTAGCCTGTCCAACCCCTTAAGAATTTTGTAAGTTTCTATAAGATCCCCCCTCAATCTTCCAAATTCTAGCGAGTACAAGCTGAGTCTATCCAGTCTTTCTTCATATGAAAGTCCTGACATCCCAGAAATCAGTCTGGTTAACCTTCTCTGTACTCCCTCTATGGCAAGAATGTCCTTCCTCAGATTAGGAGACCAAAACTGTACGCAATACTCCAGGTGTGGTCTCACCAAGACCCTGTACAACTGCAGTAGAACCTCCCTGTTCCTATACTCAAATCCTTTTGCTATGAATGCTAACATACCATTCGCTTTCTTCACTGCCTGCTGCACCTGCATGCCTAATTTCAATGATTGGTGTACCATGACACGCAGGTCTCGTTGCATCTCCCCTTTTCCTAATCGGCCACCATTCAGGTAATAGTCTACTTTCCTGTTTTTGCCACCAAAGTGGATAACCTCCCATTTAACCACATTATACTGCATCTGCCATGCATTTGCCCACTCACCCAGCCTATCCAAGTCATCTTGCAGTCTCCTAGCATCCTCCTCACAGCTAACACTGCCCCCCAGCTTCATGTCATCTGCAAACTTGGAGATGTTGCATTCAATTCCCTCGTCCAAATCATTAATATATATTGTAAATAGCTGGGGTCCCAGCACTGAACCTTGCGGTACCCCACTAGTCACTGCCTGCCATTCTGAAAAGGACCTGTTAACTCCTACTCTTTATTCCTGTCTTCCAGCCAGTTCTCTATCCACATCAATACTGAACCCCCCAATACCGTGTGCTTTAAGTTTGTATACTAATCTCTTATGTGGGACCTTGTCGAAAGCCTTCTGAAAGTCCAGATATAACACACCCACTGGTTCTCCCTTATCCACTCTACTAGTTACATCCTCGAAAAATTCTATAAGATTCGTCAGACATGATTTACCTTTCATAAATCCATGCTGACTTTGTCCAATGATTTCACCACTTTCCAAATGTGCTGCTATCCCATCTTTAATAACTGATTCTAGCAGTTTCCCCACTACCGATGTTAGACTAACTTATTGACAAACCCATCTATATTTACGCGCAGACACAAAATGCTGGAGTAACTCAGCATCTCCGGAGAGAAGGAATAACCCTTCTTGACCCGAAACATCAGCTGTTCCTTTTCTCCAGAGATCCTGCCGGATTCATTGAGTTACTCCAGCACTTTGTGTCATCTTTGGTGTAAACCAGCATCTGCAGTTCCTTCCTACATATATTTATGTGTAAGTCATTAATATATATCACAAACAAGAGAGGTCCCAGCACAGATTCCTGCAGAACTCCACTAGTCACAGACGCACAGCCAGAATAATACCCCACAGCTCTCTGTCTTCTATGTAAACCTAGCATAATCCATTTGACCAAGTCACCATATATCCCATGCATCTTAATCTACTTGATCAGCCTACCATGCAAGACTTCATCAAATGCCTCACTAAAACCCATGCCTGATCGTATGGGGGAGATAGTTGATGCATGTGACCACTAGGGGCGCCGGTGTATGGAGGAGATAGTTGATGCATGTGACCACTAGGGGCGCCGCATGATGGCAGTGGGTATATGGAGGAGATAGTTGATGCAGGTACTATAATAGCATTCAAAAGACACTCGGACAGGTGCATGGATAGGAAAGATTTAGAGGGATATGGGCCAAACACGGGCAAATAGGACTAGCTTAGAATGGATATGTTGGTGGAGAATGAATGTTGGATTGAAGGGCCTGTTTCCCTGCTGGATGACTCTGTGATTCAAGACAACATCACAGCCCTGCCCCATCAATCACTTCCATCACCTCCTCAACAAATTCAATCAAGTCACGAGAAAGCTTGAGGGCAAAGCTGTAGACATTGTCTACATGGACATCAGCATGATAATGTTCTGCATAGGAGGCTGCTGGGGGCGGTTAGATCGCATGGGACCTAGGCAGAGCTAGCCGACTCCCTTTATTCCCTTTATCCTGTATCTGTGCACTGTGGATAGTTTGATTGTAATCATGTTTTGTCTTGTCTTTGAAGGTAGACACAAAATGCTGCAGTAATTCGGTGAGACAGGCAGCATCTCTGGAGAGAAGTAATGGGTGACGTTTCGGGTTGAGAACCTTCTTCAGTCTTTTCTTTGACTGGATAGCATGCAAAGTAAAATATTTTTCACTGTACCTTGGTACACACAGCATAAACGAAACTAATCAAAACACTTTGCTTTACATACATGAAAATATTGACTGTGTGTTTTTATATTTCTTGCAAGCTTACTCTTCATTTATTTTCTTCCATTTAAATCTTCCTAATTCACTGGCCTACTAGGAATTTTTGCAGAACTTTGTGCCTTTCCATTAATTTTGATGCAATCCATGAATTCCTTTGAACACGCCCTTATTGTTCAGTTCAGTTCAGTTTATTGTAACGTGCACCAAGGTACAGTGAAAAGCTTTTGTTGCGTGCTATCTAGTCAACGGAAAGATTATACGATTACAATCGATCCGTCTATAGTGTACAGATACAGGATGGAGAGAACAACGTGTAGTGCATGATAAAGTTCAGTAAAGTCCGATTAAAGATAGTCCGAGGGTCCCCAGTGAGGTAGATAGCAGTGTGTGAGAAGGCACTGCAGATGTTGATTTTCACAGAAGATAGGCACGAAATGCTGGAGTAACTCAGCGGGTCTGGAATAGGGGATTCCTTTCCCCCAGAGATGATACCTGACCTGCTGAGTTACTGCAGCATTTTGTGTCAATCTTTGAGGTAGGTGGTAGCTCAGGACTGCTCACTAGTTGCCGTGAGGATAGTTGAATGGTCTTACAACAGCCAGTTAACAGATTGCAGGGTCAATGCCGACGTGTTTTTAAGAATTACGGAGCATCTTCCTAAAGGTTGGCTTTGTAGGCAATCTGTGTGTATGAGGATTCACGCTGGTGCTTGTGTTGCAGGTCTACTCTTTGGATGTCCCCGATGCATTCCAGAGCTTCTACAGCCCCCACAAGACACAGCTGCGAAACCCTCTGCTGGAGAGACTGGCCGAGCAGATAGCAACCCTGTGTGCCACGTTGAAGGAGTACCCTGCTGTCAGATACCGAGGGTAAGGCCCTGCACACA
The DNA here is from genome assembly GCF_010909765.2 of Amblyraja radiata. Taxonomy (NCBI): domain Eukaryota; kingdom Metazoa; phylum Chordata; class Chondrichthyes; order Rajiformes; family Rajidae; genus Amblyraja; species Amblyraja radiata. Next base: position 28,755,832 of record NC_045987.1, read on the forward strand.
CGCCCTCAAGATCCAATACCGGGGTGAGATACGGGGATAACGCCTTCCATGCACCGCCACTCTCCACCTCCTGAAGATATGAGGGTGGTCCTTGTGTTTCCTCAGATATACTTGACCTGTTGGATGACTCCTTTACCGGCTGTACCATTTGTGCAGAAGTGACTGACGACACCAAACTCTCCCTCAGTGGGGGTCTGAACGATTGATTGATATTTTATTAACACACGGTACATTTCACAGTGAGACTCTTGGTTTTGTACACCAATCACAGGGTATGCAAAGAGTCACCACGTATAGGGCACCGACAAAGTTACAAAGTCTTCACTGTAGACCCCAATTGTTCCTTTGTTCACTCGGCGCCCTCCCCCCCCCCCTCCTAGGTGCAGGAGGAGGCCATTCGGCCCTTCGAGTCAGCACCGCCATTCATTGTGATCATGGCTGATCATCCCCTATCAATAACCCGTGCCTCCCTTCTCCCCATATCCCTTGACTCCACTAGCCCCTAGAGCTCTATCTAACTCTCTCTTAAATCCATCCAGTGATTTGGCCTCCACTGTGGCAGGGAATTCCATAAATTCACAACTCTGTGAGAAAAAGTTTTTTTCTCACCTCAGTCTTAAATGACCTCCCCTTTATTCTAAGACTGTGGCCCCTGGTTTTGGACTCACCCAACTTAGTGAACATTTTTCCTGCATCTAGATGGCCCTCACGACCATCCACACTGTTCCCGCTCCACAATGAGCGCTCCTACATCAGGGACTTCCACGGGTTAAGAAGCACGTCGCATATTTTGAAGGAGGCTTTGAACCTATTCTTAAATTGGGTCGTCTGTCCAGCCAGTAGTCACTTCCATGGCTGAGTGTCGACCACGGGAGTGCAGTGATGGGTCTTCATACGGTGTAGTTTGGCAAACAGCTGCTGGAATGGAACCATGGCTCAGTGCTGGGGTTGCTGGCTCAGCAGAGGATATTACTACTCGCCCCACAAGATCTCCAGTGAATTTGGAATTTTGCTGAACCCTGGTGTATGTGACAATGGACTCATCTGAATCTGAATCAGGATTTTGCAGCAACAGTGTTGTTTTCTTTCCAGAGCATTGAGGTGCTTGCTGGAAACCGTCTGGGTCTCACCAGCAGGATTGAACCCAGGACCCTGGCGCTGTGAGGTGGCGGCTCTACCAGCTGTGCCACCGAGCTGCCCGCTCTCATTGAGCCTCTGCATCTTCTACACTCAGTCCATCGACTGAGACAAAAGCCTTCTTCACCACATTATCCACATGTGATGCCACTTTGAGGGAACTATGTACCCCTCTGCTGCACAGCACTCCCCGGGGCCCTGCCATTCACTGGGAAGGTCCTGGCTGGGTGGACTTCCTAAAATGCTGCACATCACACTTGTCTGCCCTAAACTCCATCAGCCGTTCCCCTGCCCTTTTCCCCAGCTGATCAAGAACAGGGACAACCTCTTACTGCAAGCAACATCCAAAACTGTGAGATTTGTTCATGTCGGGCCAAGTTATAGATTCCATTCAGTCCCATCATAAATGAGTACATAGAACATGGAACTGTACTATGCTGTGCCACTGTGCTGCCCTATTTCTACACAGCTATTGGGTCATAAATTCAAAGTAGTCCCGTGGTATCCATCAAATAAACAAATCAGAAGATTTATATAAGTGACACACATTACATTAACATAAATGGTCATAACTCCATCGAGAGGGTAGAAGGGCCGAAAGAGGCCACACAATGGCATTAGTGAGCCGGGTTACAGAAAATACCAAAGCATTTTATAGCTATATGAAAAACTAGAGGATAACCAGGGAAACGGTGGGATCAACGAAGGAACAAGGAGGGAATTTGTGCTTGGAGTCTGGGGATGTGGGCGAGGTAGTAAACTACTATTTTGCATCCATTTTTACCAAGAAGAAGGATAAGGAGAACAGTGAGATGAGTGCGGCAATACTAATATGCAACGGCAGTTTAGGATTAGGGAGGAGGAGGTGCTAGTGCTCTTGAAGAAGATTAAGGTAGATAAATCCCCAGGACTTGGTGGGATTTATCCCAGGTTATTGTGAATGGTAAGAGGAGATTGCGGGAACGTTGACAAACAGCTTTGTGTCTGCACTAGCCACACGCGAGGTCTGGGGACTGGAGAGTGGCCAATGTACTTCCTGTACTTAAGAAGAAAGTAGAGGGAAGTACAGTGTCGGTGTTGAAGGCGGCACGGTGGTGCAGCGGTAGAGTTGCTGCCTCACAGCACCAGAGATCTGGGTTCAATCCTGACTGTAGGTGCTGTCTGTACGGAGTTTGTACGTTCTCCCTGTGACCGCGTGGGTTTTCTCCGGGTGCTCCGGTTTCCTCCCACAGTCCAAAAACATGCATATTTGTAGGTTAATTGGCCTCTGTAAATTGTACCTGGTATGGGATAGAACTAGTGTGCGGGCGGGGGAAAGATAATATTCAGGCTGGAGGTTTGCGACCAGTTCCGCAGGGATCTGTGCGGTTTATGATATATACAGGTTCTCGAGATTGATCCCTGGGATGGCGGGACTGTCATATAAGGAAAGATTGAAAAGACTGGACTTGTATTCACTGGAGTTTAGAAGGATGAGGGGGAATCTTATAGAAACATATAAAATTATAAAAGGACTGGACAAGCTAGATGCAGGAAAAATTTTCCCAATGTTGGGCGAGTCCAGAACCAGGGGCCACAGTCTTAGAATAAAGGGGAGATCATTTAAGACTGAGGTGAGAAAAACTTTTTCACCCAGAGAGTTGTGAATTTATGGAATTCCCTGCCACAGAGGGCAGTGGAGGCCAAATCACTGGATGGATGTAAGAGAGAGTTAGATAGAGCTCTAGGGGGTAGTGGAATCAAGGGATATGGGGAGAAGGCAGGCACGGGTTATTGATAGGGGACGATCAGCCATGATCACAATGAATGGCGCTGCTGGCTCGAAGGGCCGAATGGTCTCCTCCTGCACCTATTTTCTATGTTTCTATGTTTCTGTATTAAAATGACCTGGATGTAAACGTAGATGAGTTCTTCGGTGAGTTTGCAGTTGGCACCACGATTGCCGGGGCTATGGACAGTGAGGAAGGCTATCACAATATACAGCGGGATACAGATCAGCTCCAGAAACGGGCGGAGAAATGGCAGAAGGAGTTTAATCCAAGCAAGGGTCAGGTGTTGCACTTTGGGAAGTCAAATGTAAGAGGCATGAACTACACTTAATGGCATGAACCTTAACAGCATCGATGTTCCTGACAGCGCCATCCAGCTATCGGGGCGTCATTTACTCCGAGCGGACAGGACATCAGACTCCGGTAAGACCAGAGGTGGGGGTCTGTGCATTTATGTAAATAAAGCATGGTGCACGGACTCCACCATCATCGAGAGTCACTGCTCAGCTAACCTTGAGTTCCTCTTGGTTAGATGCAGACCGTTCTATCTGCCCAGAGAGTTCACCTCCACTGTTGTGACTGCAGCCTATATCCCTCCTGATGCTAATGCCAAGCTTGCAATGAAAGAGCTGCATACTGCCATTAGCAATCAACAGACGCACAACCCCGAGGCAGCCTTCATTGTTGCGGGTGACTTCAATCACTCTAACCTGAAGACTGTACTCCCCAAATTCCACCAACATGTCTCCTTCCCCACTAGAGTAGACAAGACACTGGACAAAGTCTACACCAACATGGCTGAAGCTTACAAAGCCATCCCCCTCCCCCACCTTGGTCAGTCTGATCACGTCTCATTGTTCCTGCTCCCTAAGTACTCCCCACTCATCAGACGGGTTAAACCCACTGTGAGGACAGTTAAAGTCTGGTCAGAGGAAGCGGACTTCACACTTCAGCAGTGTTTTGGAAACACTGACTGGAAGGCGTTTGCAGCCCAGGCCACCCTTGACTCCCACACGGACATTGATTCCTACACATCCTCTGTTCTGGACTTTATAAACTCCACCATCAATAGTGTCACCTCCCTCAAACAGGTGACCATATTCCCGAATCAGAAGCCATGGATGAACAGCGAGGTCAGGCTACTGCTGAAAGCACGGGACACCGCTTTCAGGTCAGGCGATGCTCGAGCCTACAGTTCAGCCAGGGCTAACCTGAAGAGGGGCATCAAGAAGGCCAAGCACTGCCATAAGCTCAGGATTGAGGAGCACTTCAACAACAACTCCGACCCCCGACGCATGTGGCAAGGCATCCAGGCCATCACGGACTACAGACCCTCCAACACCACCCCCACATCCAGCGACGCCTCCTTCCTTGAGGAGCTTAACCACTTCTATGGCCGCTTTGACAGGGACAATCTAGAGACAGCCATCAAGGCTGTGCTACCTGCCGATCACCAACCCCTCACACTCACCCCCTACGACGTATTCGTGGCACTGAGTAGGACTAATGCACGTAAAGCTGCTGGCCCTGACGGCATCCCCGGGCGCGTGCTCAGGGCCTGTGCTGCGCAGCTGACAGACGTCTGGACTGACATCTTCAACCTGTCACTTGCCCAAGCAGTTGTCCCCACGTGCCTTAAAACCACCTCCATCGTGCCAGTGCCAAAACACTCCACTGCGGCAAGCCTCAACGACTTCCGCCCAGTTGCACTTACCCCCATCATCACCAAGTGCTTCGAGAGGCTGGTCCTGGCACACCTCAAAAGCTGCCTACCCCCCACACTGGATCCCTATCAGTTTGCCTACCGCAAGAACAGGAGTACGGAGGATGCCATCTCAACGGCACTTCACTCCGCCCTCTCCCACCTCGACAACAGAGACACTTACGTAAGAATGCTGTTCATCGATTACAGCTCAGCATTCAACACCATTATACCATCAAAACTGATCACCAAACTCGGTAACCTGGGCATCGACCCCTCCCTCTGCAACTGGATACTGGACTTTCTAACCAACAGACCCCAGTCTGTTAGGTTAGACAAGCACACCTCTTCAACCCTCACCCTGAACACCGGCGTTCCACAGGGCTGTGTGCTGAGCCCCCTCCTCTACTCCCTCTTCACCTATGACTGCACACCTGTACATGGTACTAACACCATCATCAAGTATGCAGATGATACAACGGTGATTGGCCTCATCAGCAACAACGATGAGTCTGCCTGCAGGGAGGAGGTCCAGCACTTAGCAGCATGGTGCGCAGACAACAACCTGGCCCTTAACTCCAAGAAGACCAAGGAGCTCATTGTAGACTTCAGGAAGTCCAGGGGCGGCACGCACACCCCCATCCACATTAACGGGACGGAGGAGGAACGTGTTTCTAGCTTCAGATTCCTGGGAGTCAACATCTCCGATGACCTCTCTGGGACCCACAATACCTCAACTCTGATCAAGAAGGCTCACCAACGTCTCTTCTTCCTGAGGAGACTGAAGAAGGTCCATCTGTCTCCTCAGATCCTGGTGAACTTCTACCGCGGCACCATCGAGAGCATCCTTACCAACTGCATCACAGTATGGTATGGCAACTGCTCTGTCTCCGACCGGAAGGCATTGCAGAGGGTGGTGAAAATTGCCCAACGCATCACCGGTTCCTCGCTCCCCTCCATTGAGTCTGTCCAAAGCAAGCGTTGTCTGCGGAGGGCGCTCAGCTTCGCCAAGGACTGCTCTCACCCCAACCATGGACTGTTTACCCTCCTACCATCCGGGAGGCGCTACAGGTCTCTCCGTTGCCGAACCAGCAGGTCCAGGAACAGCTTCTTCCCGGCAGCTGTCACTCTACTCAACAACGTACCTCGGTGACTGCCAATCAACCCCCCACCCCCCGGACACTTATTATCACTTATTATTATTTATTTAAATCATTTGCTATGTCGCTCTTCCAGGGAGATGCTAAATGCATTTCGTTGTCTCTGTACTGTACACTGACAATGACAATTAAAATTGAATCTGAATCTGAATCTGTAGGGGGGATCTTATTAAACTCCCTGAAAGTGGCAGCACCAATAGATAGAGCAATAAGGATGGCACATGATATACTTATCTTCATAGGTTGGGGCATTGAGTATTAAGTGGGGAAGTCATAAGGCTTCGTTGAGGCTGCATGTGGAGTATTGTGTAGTCTGGTCACCCCATTACAGGAAGGATGTGGAGGCTTTGGAGAGGCTGCAGAGGAGATTTACCAGGATGATGCCTGGATTTGGGGGCAGTAGCAACAGGGAGAGGTTGGACAGACTTGGGTTGTTCTCTTTGGAACATCGGAGGTTGCGGGGAGACCCGATTAGTTTATACAGTTATGAGAGGCATAGATGGAGTAGACATTTAGAATCTTTTTCCCAGGACGGAAAAATCAAACGCTAGAGGGCATAGCTTTAAGGTTAGAGGGGCTAAGTTTAATGGAGATGTGCGGGGCAGATTTTTACACAGAGGGTGGTGAGTGCCTGGAACACACTGCCAGGGATGATGGTTGAAGCAGATATGTTGGTGGCATTTAAATTATTTTTGGATAGGTACATGGATATGCAGGGAATGGAGGGGGATGGGATATGTGCAGGCAGATAAGTGATGGCATCATGGTCAGCACCAAAATCGTGGGCTGAAGGGCCTGTTCCTGTGCTGTCCTAAATTCCATGTAAAACCCCAGCCTGAAGATTGCCCTCTGAGCCATTGGATAGATTGTTGAATTGGCCTGTGGAGCAGAGCTCTGGGCAGGTTGGCAGTGCCTGCTCACAATCCTGGCATCCCCAGCAATGTCTGGATAGGCAATGTCAATAGAAACATAGAAAATAGGTGCGGGAGGAGGCCATTCGGCCCTTCGAGCCAGCATTCGTTGTGATCATGGCTGATCGTCCCCTATCAATAACCCGTGCCTGTCTTCTCCCCATACAATGTATGGATAGGAAATGCCAATACCTGGATAAGCAATGCCAATGCTTGGATAGGCTGGCAGTGTCTGGTTAGGTTGGCAGTGCCTGCTCACAACCCCGGCAGCCCCACTGTGAGTTGACACACTCCCACACTGAGAGCTCTCATCTATAAAACCCAACCTACAATCCATAGAAGAAATGTTGTTACTCAAAGAGACTAAGTCATTAAGAGGATTTACTGTTTACCAAAATGCTTGTTGTGTAATGTCCAGCTCTGCGTGGCGACTTTAACACCTTGATAAGAGGATAAAGAGGAGCAGGAGTCAGCCATTGCAGCTTTCAGACCTGTCCATTCTCTATCTCAGCACAAAGTTGTGGTTCTGCCCCACATCCCTTCATTCCTGTAATATCCAGGTCTAGCCACTTCATCTCTCCAACAAGCCACAGTCCACATGCGTAAAGGTTTACTTTGATTGGGTAAGAAAACATTCCCTCTGCATCATAATTGTCTAATCCTCTGACTAACGGATGGCACAGTGGGGCAGTGGTGCAGCGGTAGAGTTGCTGCCTCACAGCGCCAGAGATCCGGGTTCGACCCTGACTACGGGTGCTGTCTGTATGGAGTTTGTACGTTCTCCCCGTGAATTGAGTTATCTCCAATTTCCTTCCACATTCCAAAGAAGTACAGGTTTGTAGGTTAATGGTTCAGTAAAATTGTAAATTGTCCCCAGTGTGTGTAGGATAGTGTTAATGTGCGGGGATCGCTGGTCGGCGGGGATCTGATTTCCGCGCTGTATGTCTGAACTAAACTAAACAAAATTTCTGATTGTTTTTTTGATGCAGAGAAACTTATGGCCCTGTCCCACTTAGGCAACTTTTTAAGAGACTGCAGAAGATTATGCAGTCGCCACGTGGTCACCACATGTTCGCAGGTGGTTGCCGTGGAGTCGCCTTCATGGTCGTGAGGAGTTCCCACATTCTGGGAACTAGTCGCGGCCTCATTATGGTCGCTGAGAAATTTTCAACGTTGAACAAAATAGCGGCGACTGCAATGAAGCCGCCATGGAAAGTAGCGAGTATAGAGAGAATTTTGCTGGAAGAATCTATCTCGCTTTTTTATAACACCCAAAATAAAAAGCAGACAACTTGCTGTCCAACAACACTGTTGGAGGCTGTGTGGGAGTACGGAGGCAGACCACTCGCATATTTTCTGGAACTGTGTAAAGATAAGGCCATACTGGGAAAATGTTAATGCAGCTGTAAATAATATCTTGGGTTATAAAATCCCAAATACCTGCCCTGTGATGTATCTGGGGCGTATTAAAGATATTGTAAAGATAGAAGATACATATTTGATTAAAGTTTTGCTTGCAGCAAGTAAGAAGGCCATTACCAGGCAGTGGCTTAATAAATAAAGTCCAAAACAGGAACAGTGGTTAGAAATTGTGCGAGACATCTTTAATATGGAGAAATTGACATATTCCTTGAGAGTCAAGGAGAATTCATTTGAGAAGATCTGGGAAAAATGGACCGTTTATTTGAGCCATGACACCAATTAGATAAATGCCGAGCTAGATATGGGTAGATTGCGTTATATAGAACTAGATGGTATGTTTGTATGAATATTGAATTATTTCCAGATAACTAATCAATGTAATGTTTTTTCTTTTTTAATTTGGTAAGTGAACCACACGGTCTTATTCCAATTTTTTATTTATTTACTTTTTTTTCCCCCCTATCTACTTATTTTCTTAATTTGATTTTTGTTTTTCTTATTTTGTTTTATTTATGGTGATGGTGTTGCACTGTTTTGTATATATCTCTGAAAAATCAATAAAAATATAAGTGTAAAAAAAAGGAAAGTAGCGAGAATTCTTGTGCCGTAGGCGGGTCGCCAGGAGGTCCTAGTGGGTCGCTAGGAGGTTGGATGTTCTCGTAGGTTGTAGCCGGTGCTGACCGGTGAATTTCATTGGCACATTGGGGAATAAAAACGTAAACAGTAGTTTTCAGAACCAAGGGTAACCGACCAGTAATGTTAATGTCTGCCGAGCTTCACAGCTGTGTATCTCTGGCTTCTTAAAAGTTGTCTCCACTCCTTCTCCCCCCTTCTCCCCCACCCCCTCTCCCCCCCCCCTCTTTTAAAGGACTTACCGTACACTGTGCTTTAGCCGTCTTAATTACAGCACCAACCTTCCTGTTCATCTGTACCACCTTGGCTTTGCACCGTGTGAATTTCAGACAGCGCTCCCCCCGCTTGCCCTGGCCCCCACCTTTGCGATGTGCTTGTGTGTGTGTGTGTGTGTGTGTGTGTGTGTGTGTGTGTGTGTGTGTGTGTGTGTGTGTGTGTGTGTGTGTGTGTGTGTGTGTGTGTGTGTGTGTGTGCGTGTGCGTGTGTGCGTGTGTTCCACTGACAGTCGCCGGCAGTCCGCAAAAAAATTGCCTAAGTGGGACAGGACCATAAGGAATTTAAGAAATATGCTACTTAATGATGGTATTTTCCAAATAAATAGCTCCATGTTCCATTTTCAGAGATTATAAAGAAAATGCCATGCTTGCTCAGCTGGTTCAAGATAAACTCGATGCTTACAAAGCTGACGATCCAACTATGGGTGAGGTAAGTGACTGATACAAATGCAAATGTAATGTAGCACAAAGTGCAGTCAGTGTGCAGTGTAAAGTGCAGCTTCTTTTCACAATAAGCGAGCCCCTTTGAATGATTTCACTGCCTTCAGTCTACAGAGTTTGCACAGATATCTCTACATTCAAATCACATCTGATCTTTTTGCCCCAACATAGACCCACAAAGATGTTCGCAAACCTACACATTCTAAAGAACAATTCACAGATTAGTTTAGTTTAGTTTTGGAGATACAGCACGAAAACAGGCCCTTCGGCCCACCGAGTCCGTGCCAGCGATCCCCGCACACTAACACTATCATACACACACTAAATTAGCTTGGTTAAAATGTAAAATTGTCTCTAGTGTGTGTAGGGTAGTGCCAGTGTGCAGGGATCGCTGGTCGGTATGGACTCAGTGGGTCGAAGGGGCTGTTTCCGCGCTGTATCTCTAAACTAAACTAAACTAGGGGCAATTTACAATTTTAGCGAAGCAAATTAACCTACAAACATGTACGTCTTTGGAATATGGGAGGAAACTGAAGTTCCTGGGGAAACGTACAGGTCACAGGGAGAAAGTACCAACTGTGTACAGACAGCACCCGTAGCCAGGATTGAACCCGGGTTCCTGACGCTGTGAGGCAGCAACTCTACCGCTGCACCACCTTGCTGCTCCTCTAAGTGTTTATGCCTCTTCACAGGGGCCTGGTGCAAAGCACTTGGAGGCCTTGCACTTGGTCAGCCCTGACTGAAGAAAGAGCAAGCAGCTTGGGACAACTTGCATTGGAGTTTAGAGAAACAAGATTCTATTATACAGATACAAGCAGGATTGACAAGCTGACAGGATGCTTCCCTGAGAGGAGGGGTGGGAGTGGGTCAGGAATGCGGGAAAATAGTTTTTGCAATAAAGGGTTAACCATTTAAGTCAAAGATGAAGAGGAATAGCTTCTATCAAAAAATGGTGAATCTGGAATTCTCGACCATAGAAACAAAGCATTGATTATATTCTGTGAAGAGACTGCCAAATATTAATCTACTTTAGGGTCAGAAAGTGCAAAATGGTGTTGAAACTAAGATTGGATCAGCCGTGATCTAAAAAAATGGCAGAGCAACATCCTCGTACAGTTTCTCTTTCCAGCTTAATGGCACCTTGCACATAGTGGAGTGGCCAAAAGTGATCACAGTACTCCATGTACAGCCTCATCAACATCTTGAACAACTGAAACATAACAACCCAACTCCTATAATTAATTCTCTGACTGATGAAGTTTAGAAGGATGAGTGGGGCGGGGACTTCATTGAAACGTTAGCAATAGTGAAAGGCATGGATAGAGTGGATGTGGAGAGGATGTTTCCGCTCGTGGGAGAGTCTACGGCCAGAGGCCGTGGCCTCAGAATAAAAGGACGTACCTTTAGAAAGGAGATGGGGAGGAATTTATTGGGTCAGAGGGTGGTGAATCCGTGGGAATCATTTCCGCAGACGGCTGTGGAGGTCAGGTCAATGGATAATTTTAAGGGATTATGGGGAGAAGGCAAGAGAATGAAGTTGAGAGGGAAGGGTAGATCACTCATCATTGAATGGCGGAGTGGATTTGTTGGGCCAAATGGCCTAATTCCTCTCCTGGAACATATGAGGAAGGCCAGCATGCCAAAAACATTCTTCACCACCCTATCTTCCTGAACTCTGAGATCCCTCTGCTCTACAACACTCCCCAGGGACTTGCCATTTACTATGAAAGCCCTATGACTTCTGAAATGCAACACCTCGCACACATCTGAATTAAACTGATGAAGGCTCTTTGATGTGAAGTATTAACTGTGTTGGTCTATTGACAGATGATGCCTGAATTGCTGAATATTAGCATCAATTCCGATTTGCGTTGAATAATGTTGTATGATTATTAATGGATACAATGAAGCTGAGAGCATCTAGCTTGACCCTAGCTCCTGAACCGTCTGCTTGCAGGGTCCAGACAAGGCCCGCTCCCAGTTGCTGATCGTGGACCGTGGCTTTGACCCTGCCTCCCCCGTGCTCCATGAACTGACCTTCCAGGCCATGGCCTGTGACCTGCTGCCTGTTGAAAACGACGTCTACAAGTGAGTTTTACTTGGCCAAGAATGTCACCGCTCACGTCACAGAGTTAAGGTCACGTCAACTTGTAGAAAATGTTGAAGAAGGAACTGCAGATGCTGGAAAATCGAAGGTAGACAAAAATACTGGAGAAACTCATCGTAGATGCTGCTGCACCCGCTGAGTTTCTCCAGCATTTTTGTCTACCTGGTGTAGAAAAATGGTCAGGTTCAGGCCAGCCCTGACCTCTGCATTTCTGACATTCACCGTTTACCATATCTCATTCTCCACAACATAGACTTCAGACATTGGATATACAGCGCAGAAACAGTCTTTTGGCCCACCGTGTCCGCGCTGACCAGTGATCACCCTGTACACTAGCACTATTCTATACACTAGGGACAATTTGCAGAAGTCAATTTACCTACGAACCTGTACATCTTTGGAGTTTGGTTTAGCTTAGAGATACAGCACGGAAACAGGCCCTTTGTCCCGCAAATTTCGACCAGCGATCCCCGCACACCAACACCGTCCGACAAGCCGTAGGGACAATTCGCAATTGTACCAAGCCTGTGCATATCTGTGGTGTGGGAAGAAACCGGTGATCTCGGAGAAAACCCACGCAGGTCACAGGGAGAACGTACAAACTCTGTGCAGACAGCACCCATAGTCAGGATCGAACCCGGTGCCGTGAGACAGCAACTCTGCCGCTGTGCCACCGTGCCACCCTGCCCACTTTAATGAGGACACCACAGTTAAGCCCACTTTCTCTTCCGCTCCACCCCCTACCCACACTGTGTGAAATGGCCACGTTGATTGTGCAGGATTGCCAAGCCCCGTTCAGTTTGTCCACCCACTTGGAGATGTAACTGGGATTATTCCAACTCCGGTCATGGGCACACGATGCTGGAGTAACACACTGGGCAACTGGAGTACTCCAGCACTCTGGGCCTTCTTTTCTAAACCGGCATCTGCCGTTCCTTTTGCCATCAGTTTCTGGACAAAAGCTCTCCTTCTCATTGAACTAGAATTCAAAGCTCAGATAAAGCTGATCTTCTGTTGGTCCAACTTCCATGCTTGTCATCTTCTACTGCTCCGTGCAGTTTAAAATCATGTCAAAAATCTGTTTTTTCCCCAATGGTGTTTTATTTGTCACCTATGCAAATTATTTTTGCATATATTACACATGTGGGCGCCGCCATTATTGGTGCCATTACTCAAAATCGAAAGTCGTCTGGCACACCCGATGTACTGGAGCCGTTCCTGCGAGCCAACTCCTCTCCTTGCCCAGCCATCTTTGTGTCCCGCGGGCAGCTCCTGCAGCCGACCTTGAAGGAGCTGGAGGCATTACCCTGGTTCACAATCCTTGCTCCTTGCGTCTCATGTCTCCAGCTCCCTCCCGGGACTGTCCACCAGTGAGCCTTCAGGCGGGGCCCGACAAGCCTTTGGGCGAGGTCACACCGAACGACCAGCCTTCCGCCCGGGCACCTCAGCAAGGCGTCAGCTGCAAAACATTATCTCCTGTTCATGCAATGACTCCATTTGTCTCTTTTAACAGATCTCTCATGGCCTTCACCCCTTCCCCCAACTCTGGAATCTTCCCTAGCCCTATACCCCTCTGCTCTGGCCTCTAGTGTGTCCTTTATATCTCTCCCCTCTACATCAGAGGGAGCGTCTCAACCCAAAACATCACCCATTCTTTCTCTCCAGAGATGCTGCCTGTCCCAGTATCTACCCCTCTACTGGCCCCACCTTCAGCTGCCAGAGCATCAACTCTGCAACTCTCACCACAAATACTCCCGTTTCTCTACCCCGCTTTGCTCTTTGCAGACATCGCGCTCTCAGCAACCGTTTGGTTCTCTGCCCAGCGCAGTGTTTAGTTTCATGCTCGATGCTCATTCATTGCCCATCCCCAGCCTTGCCTGAAGGCTATTACAGCGGACAGTGTCCCAGATAGAACAATGACATGCTTACTTGTAGCAGCACAACACAATATAGAAACATAGTACATTGGAAACAATACCATAAACCAGAGAGAAAAAAAAATCAGTGTGTGTGTGTATATACGCACAAATACACATATATGTCGATCATATCTATATATATATACGTACACATGCACACATACGTTCACACAAAAAAACAAACACTAATAGTGCAATAATAACAATAGTCTAGTACAGGGCTTATTTGAGGTTGTCGTGTTTAATAGCTTAATGCTGCAGGGAAGAAGCTGTTCCTGACCCAGGACGTTACAGTTTTCAGGCTCCTCTAGCTTCTTCCCGATGGCAGGGCTGAGATGAGTGTGTGGCCAGGATGATGTGGGTCTCTGATGATGCTGGCTGCCGTTTTGAGGCAGCGACTCCGGTAACTCACGTTGATGGTGGGGAGATCAGAGCCGGTGATGGATTGGGCAGCGTTCACAACTTTTTGAAGTCTTCTTCGCTCCTGGGCGTTCAAGTTGCCGAACAGAAGTTGTCAAGTTAATCACGTTGCTAGTTGTCCTCTGAGATTGCCTGTTGAGCCCTCGGCAGTGAGTGTTGCTCGTCAATCATCCATCGCCTAGAACTCTCCCTGGTAATATATAGACGTATCAATGTGAGGATTTACCCCCCTGAGCTGTTCCTGTGCACAGCTCAAGTGTTGTGTGTGGGGAACCCCATGTGTAGAGGGGGTACATGTTGTTTCAGCATCTCAGGAGATAAGGAACGGGTGATGTTTCGGGTCGAGACCCTTCAGACTGATCTTCAGACTCTCCGGAGATGCTGCCTGTCCCGCTGAGTTACTCCAGCATTTCGTGTTTAAACTGGCGTCTGCACTTCCTTCCTTCCTACACTGTACATGTTGTTCCCAGGAGGATGTTTGCTGGAACTGCAGAGTGGTTGATGTCTTTGTGCCCGCAGGTACGAGACAAGCGGGATTGGAGATAACCGGATGAAGGAGGTGCTTCTGGACGAGGATGATGATCTGTGGATTACTCTCCGCCACAAGCACATTGCAGAGGTGTCTCAGTATGTACCCGCCACCCACACTCTGCATTTACACACTGCCTATCAGCTCAGCCCAGTTCAGTTCAGTTCAGTTTATTGTCACATCTACCGAGGTATAGTGCACAGCTTTTGTTGTATGCTAACCAGTCAGCGGAAAGACAATACACGATTACAATCGAGCTATTTACAGTGTATAGATACATGATAAGGGATAACGTTTAGTGCAAGGTAAAGCCAGTAAAGTCTGATCAAAGATAGTCCAAGGGTCTCGAATGAGATAGATAGTAGTTCAGGACTGCTCTCTGGTTGTGGCAGGAACTCTAGTTGTGGTTATGGTGCTCCCACGTCAGATATGCATCCATTCTTTTGCTTCATCTTTTCTGCCCTGTTACCCATGTTAAAACAGTTCACATCTAATTTGTTTACTTTAGAGATACAGCATGGAAACAGGCCTTTCGGCCTACAGTGTCTGTACCGACCAGCGATCCCCGCATACTACCACTATCCTACGCACACTAGGGACAATTTTACAAAGTCACCAAAGCCAATTACCCTACAAACCTGCTCGTCTTTGGAGTGTGGGAGGAAATTGGACGTCCCAGAGAACGTTGTGGGTCTTGGGTTTTTTTGTAATGTAAGACTGTAGAAAATGCAATTTCATTCAAACCAAGCTGTTTGAATGACAATAAAAGGCATTCTATTCTATTCTATTTAAGCTGAACCCAGAATTGAATGGATAATATGCTTTTGGGTGACAAATGTTCAAACTGTGCTGTGCTCAAACATCCACCATTCCTGAAGGCGTTAGGAGAAAACAAACACTTGTGTAAAGCACCTCAGGCCAGCCCCCCCTGTGTTTACAGGACAATGATTTCTCTTTGCAGGGAAGTGACACGGTCTTTGAAAGACTTCTCCTCCAGCAAGAGAATGGCGACCGGGGAGAAGGTCAGTGCATGCATTCCCCGTCTTTGCTTTACCTCTAATCTTCTTTCCTGCTCTCCTGAAACTAAGCATCTTACTGGGATATAAAGACAGCAGTTGTGTCGCTCAGGGTCAGGCATGCCCACACTTGGCCAAACCAAACCCTCACTAGACATTTACACGGCAAACAGCGGAGGTGTTCAACAGGACGGGCGGCCGCTGTGTGGAAGGCCACTCATCCCTGATTCCCTGTGAAATGTTGCCTGTTTCTCTCGTCACAGTTGCTGCCAGAGTGTTTCCAGTGTTTTCTGATTTTATTTCAGATTTCCAACCTGCAGATTTTCCAGTTTCTAATTCTCACTTAACGCCTCCCAGCTTCACTAATATAATGGATAAGGAATTATAATCTTGGGTCATTTCAAATATACTTGCACTGTGAAGCTCTCCTTCATTGGAGTTGAAAGATGGTGGCTTCTGCCCTGCCTAAAGGGCCTGTCCCACTTAGGAGACCTAAACAGCAACCTCTGGTGACCTTGCCCGTCACCCAAGATTTTCACGAGGTCACAAGAGGTTTTGGTCACTCTCCCTAATGGTTGAAAGTGGTCCCCACGTGGTCGAGGCTTCATCTAGGTTGCTGCTATTTTTTCATCATGATTAAAACCGGCCTCGACTAAAAATAGGTTGCCGTTTTAAAAATCGATCATTTTTTAGTCGCAGGTCTAGTCAAAGCCGGTTTTCTTCATAGTGGAGGAAGGCTGGGGTGGGGTGGGGGGATGGGGATGGGGTGGGGGGATGGGGTGGGGGTGGAGAGGGGGGTTTGGGGAGGGGGGTTGGGGATGGGGGGTTGGAAACTGGGATGGGGAACTGGCAACATTATCTTCAATCTGTGAAGAGCTGAGTTGTGAAGTGAGGATCAGTAACGTGATCACATTTGTCCTCGTTACAGACCACCATGAGGGACCTGTCCCAGATGTTGAAGAAGATGCCTCAGTATCAGAAGGAGCTGAGCAAGGTACCCATGGTCTCAATAACTACAATGTGGAGTCATTGTGAATGAAGAGGATTATTGTACCTCTAGTTTACTGGTTACTGATCGAATTTACCTTGAAGAATTTCTATCAATTTAACACAGTTATATTGAGGATATGATGTCGTTCTGAGATTGGTGTCCATTTTTATCTTGCAGTATTCCACACACCTTCATCTTGCTGAGGATTGTATGAAACATTATCAGGGCACTGTTGACAAATTGTGTCGTGTTGAGCAGGTGAGATGTGAGATCACTAGATGCATTTAAATGACTTTGTACAACGACAAAGGACGGCTCGGGTAGAGTTGCTGAGTCCCAGGTTCCAACCTGGCTGCGGGTGCTGTCTGTACGGAGTTTGTACGTTCGCATGCAGTTTCACTGTTTGCATGAAGTGTCTCTAAACATTTCATAGAGTTCTCTTTAAACAGGAATGTACCAATGCACCATGTGTAAACCTGCTTGATTTTAACACTGAAGTTCTTCAGAATATGCTGTATTTTTTCTTTTCAATCTGTGTAAAGATGTATAGATGAATATGTTCTCCAACTCCAGGATGATCGTGATATATCTGACCCTGGGTAAAGCATTGGGTTTCAAGATCTAGTCATTGTCCATGCATTGTAGCGAAACTAAGCTGAAGTTACATCATACAACAATGTAGATCAGATGCGAATAACCAATAACGGAGGGGAAGACCTCTTTCTCATCATCATTACCAATCATTCTGGTTGCCACCCATTCCTTCTCGCCAGAGATGCTGTCTGTCCCGCTGAGATGCTCCAGCACTTTGTGTCTGGCACCATTAGCTTTAAGATTGTTTTGAATGTGGGGAAGGCTGGAGCTTGCTGGTAGCGACTGAGTTGGAGTGAAGCGAAGTATAATGTTCTTAGTCAAGAGCACGGGGGAGGGGCGGGGAGTGGGGGGGGGGGGGGGGGGGGGGGGGGGGGGGGGGTGTAGACTGAGAGCAGTTATTATTGGGTAAGTCCACATCTGACATGCAGGAATTGTTTAAAGGCCAGTTGATCAAAGTTCAGAACCGCAAGCTATGAGGATGGCAGAGTAAAGGAACCGAGTGTTGCGTGCAGTTCTGGTCACCCCATTACACCCCCCCCCCTCCCCCCAACCTGCCCCCACCCCCCAAAATAGATAAATGTAGTACTAGAGGGCATAGCTTTAAGATGAGAGGGGCAAAGTTTAAGGGGGATGTGCGGGGCAGGTTTTTTTACACAGAGGGTGGTGAGTGCCTGGAACGTATGGCTTGGAAGCAGATATGATGGTGGCTTTCAAGAGCCTTTGGACAGGCAAAGGGTTATGAAGGGAATGGGCAGATATGCATTATGTGTAGGCAGGTAAGAGTTGGTCTTGGTATCACGCTCGGCACAGACATTGTGGGCCGAAGGGCCTGTACCTGTACTGTACTGTTCTATCTTCTATGTTCTAGATCTCATTTTTGTTCCTAATTATGTGGGGGCACACAGGTGGGAAATGAGAGTTTAAAAACTCAGCAGGAAAACGTTTAGCTTCAACAATATCTGTCAGCCCGTCAATAGGTTCACGTTGTACAGATATTGTGGCTGTTTCACACATCATTGGTAATTCAAATAGTGTTGAGCGACAACAGCTTGCATCAGATCACAGCATGATGTAACAATACCGCACAGGTCTCTCATCAGCCTGTCATTATTCCTGTCTACGCACAATCCAAATCCCTCTCTTCCATGTGCCTATCTAAAAGCATCTTCAACACCACTATTGTATCTACCTCCACCACCACCCCTGGCAATGTGTTCCAGGACTTTCTTTGTTAAAACAACTTACCCAGCACATCTCTGTTAAACCTGGCTCCCTGACCCACAGTTCCTCCAGCCCAGTTGTATGCTGGGTAATACTGAGGGGACAGCATGAATGGACGAACTGAGGTCCATTCCTTGCATTTCCATGTCCCTGCCTTAAACACCACCATGTATGGTCTTAAAGAAAGGTAACTTTGAGGGTATGAGACGTGAATTGGCCAAGATAGACTGGCAATTGATTCTTAAAGGGTTGACGGTGGATATGCAATGGAAGGCATTTAAAGGCTGCATGGATGAACTACAACAATTGTTCATCTCAGTTTGGCAAAAAAATAAATCAAGGAAGGTAGTGCATCCGTGGATAACAAGGGAAATCAGGGATAGTATCAAAACAAAAGATGAAGCATACAAATTAGCCAGAAAAAGCAGCCTACCAGAGGACTGGGAGAAATTCAGAGTCCAGCAGAGGAGGACAAAGGGCTTAATTAGGAAAGGGAAAATAGATTATGAAAGAAAACTGGCAGGGAACATAAAAACTGACTGCAAAAGTTTTTATAGATATGTGAAAAGAAAAGATTAGTTAAAACAAATGTAGGTGCCTTGCAGTCAGAAACAGGTTAATTGATCATGGGGAACAAGGACATGGCAGACCAATTGAATAACTACTTTGGTTCTGTCTTCACTAAGGAAGACATAAATAATCTGCCGGAAATAGCAGGGGACTGGGGGTCAAATGAGATGGAGGAACTGAGTGAAATCCAGATTAGCCAGGAAGTGGTGTGAGGTAAATTGAATTTTTAAAGGCTGATAAATCCCCAGGGCCAGATAGGCTGCATCCCAGAGTACTTAAGGAAGTAGCCCCAGAAATAGTGGATGCATTAATGATCATTTTTCAAAACTCTTTAGATTCTGGAGTAGTTCCTGAGGATTGGAGGGTAGCTAATGTAACCCCACTTTTTAAAAAGGGGGGGGGGAGAAAGAAAACAAGGAACTACAGACCAGTTAGTCTAACATCAGTAGTGGGGAAATTGCTAGAGTCCGTTATTAAAGATGGGATAGCAGCACATTTGGAAAGTGGTGAAATCATTGGACAAAGTCAGCATGGATTTATGAAAGTTAAATCATGTCTGACGAATCTTATAGAATTTTTCGAGGATGTAACTAGTAGAGTGGATAAGGGAGAACCAGTGGATGTGTTATATCTGGACTTTCAGAAGGCTTTCGACAAGGTCCCACATAAGAGATTAGTATGCAAACTTAAAGCACACAGTATTGGGGGTTCAGTATTGATGTGGATAGACAACTGGCTGGCAGACAGGAACCAAAGAGTAGGAGTAAATGGGTCCTTTTCAGAATGGCAGGCAGTGACTAGTGGGGTACCGCAAGGCTCAGTGCTGGGACCCCAGCTATTTACAATATATATTAATGATCTGGATGAGGGAATTGAATGCAACATCTCCAAGTTTGCGGATGACATGAAGCTGGGGGGTAGTTTTAGCTGTGAGGAGGATGCTAGGAGGCTGCAAGGTGACTTGGATAGGTTGGGTGAGTGGGAAAATGCATGGCAGATGCAGTATAATGTGGATAAATGTGAGGTTAGCCACTTTGGTGACAAAAACAAGTAGACTATTATCTGAATGGTGGCCGTTAGGAAAAGGGGAGATGCAACGAGACCTGAGTGTCATGGTACACCAGTCATTGAAAGTAGGCATGCAGGTGCAGCAGGCAGTGAAGAAAGCGAATGGTATGTTAGCATTCATAGCAAAAGGATTTGAGTATAGGAGCAGGGAGGTTCTACTGCAGTTGTACAGGGTCTTGGTGAGATCACACCTGGAGTATTACGTACGGTTTTGGTCTCCTAATCTGAGGAAATACATTCTTGCCATAGAGGGAGTACAGAGACGGTTCACCAGACTGATTCCTGGGATGGCAGGACTTTCATATGAAGAAAGACTGGATAGACTCAGCTTGTACTCGCTAGAATTTAGAAGATTGAGGGGGGATCTTATAGAAACTTACAAAATTCTTAAGGGGTTGGACAGGCTAGATGCAGGAAGATTGTTCCCGATGTTGGGGAACATGATGTTTTTCGAGGATGTAACTAGTAGAGTGGATAAGTTTAAGTTACAGAGATAGGTTGAATAAGTTAGGTCTTTATTCTCTGGAGCGCAGAAGGTTAAGGGGGGACTTGATAGAGGTCTTTAAAATGATGAGAGGGATAGACAGAGTTGACGTGATCAAGCTTTTCCCTTTGAGAATAGGGAAGATTCAAACAAGAGGACATGACTTCAGAATTAAGGGACAGAAGTTTAGGGGTAACATGAAGGGGAACTTCTTTACTCAGAGAGTGGTAGCGGTGTGGAATGAGCTTCCAGTGGAAGTGGTGGCGGCAGGTTCGTTGGTATCATTTAAAAATAAATTGGATAGGCATATGGATGAGAAGGGAATGGAGGGTTATGGTATGAGTGCAGGCAGGTGGGACTAAGGGAAAAAAGTTGTTCGGCACGGACTTGTAGGGCCGAGATGGCCTGTTTCCGTGCTGTAATTGTTATATGGTTAAGTCCAGAACAAGGGGTCACAGTTTAAGGATAAGTGGGAAGTCTTTTAGGACCGAGATGAGAAAAACATTTTTCACACAGAGAGTGGTGAATCTATGGAATTCTCTGCCACAGAAGGTAGTTGAGGCCAGTTCATTGGCTGTATTTAAGAGGGAGTTAGATGTGGCCCTTGTGGCTAAAGGGATCAGGGGGTATGGAGAGAAGGCAGGTACAGGATGTTGCATGATCAGCCATGATAATATGGAATGGCGGTGCAGGCTCGAAGGGCCGAATGGCCTACTCCTGCACCTGTTTTCTATGTTTCTAAACATAACTGTCGTATCTGCCTTTGTCACCACTCCTGGCTGTATGTTTCCACCCCAAACCATTCTCTGTGTTAAAAAACGCCCCACATATCTCCATTAAACTTTCCCCCTCTCAGCTTATCCCTCTAGTGTTGGACATTCCTACCTTGGGGAAAAACATTCCAACTCTCTCTGCCTCTCATCATTATACACACTTCTATCAAGTCTCCCCTCTACCTCCAAAGTTCCAGAGAAAACTATCCCAGTCTTCCCAACCTCTCGCTGTAGCTGAAACCCTCTAAACCAGGCAGCATTCTGGTAAACCTCCTCTGCACCCTCTCCAAAGCCTCTACATCCTTCCTGTAATGGGGTGACCAAAACTGCACGCCATAGTCCAAATGCGGACTAACCAATGTCCTACAGAGCTGCATCATGGCATCCTGACTCTTACATTCAATGCCCCTCATAATGAAGATGAGCATATCATACGCCACGCCATCTGCTTCTGCTGCCACCTTCAGTCAGTTGTGAACTTGGAATCCAAGATCCCTCTGCACATCAATGCTGTAAAAGGTCTTGCAATTAACTGTATGCTCCCCCCTTACATTCAACCTTCTAAACGTCCCACTTGCCAAAGAAATAGCCAGCCCCTGGTCTTAATTCATAAACCATTTATAGTTGAGCAGATTGGGACATAGACTCAGTGAGTTCTCGAGCTATTCAGAGGCCACTGAGTCCATGCCGACCATCGATCTCCCATTCACACAAGTTCTATGCTCTCCCACTTTCTCAATCACTCTCCACACACTAGGGACAACTAAACTACAACGCAGCGTATCTGTAGCATGCGGGAGGAAACCCACGCAGTCACAGGGACAAGATGCAAACTTTGGGGAAGATTGCAAAATGGAACAAGCTGAAAGATTCCAATGTGTCATTGAGGTCTGCAGCTTGTGTAGGAATGAACTGCAGTTGCCAAGATACACTGAAGATAGACACCTTGCTGCCCTGGTCCTCCTCCACTGTCAGAGTGAGGCCCAACGCAAATTGGGGGAATAATACGTCATATTTTGCATGGGAAGTGTTATGAATATTGGCTGCTCTAACTTCAAGTAACTCTTGCTTTCCCCTTCTCTCTGGCCCTCCCCCCTTCGTCATTCTCCAACTATGCAGGAAAGAACTGCAAATGCTGGTTTAAACCAAAGATAGACACAAAAAGCTGCAGTAACTCAACGGCCAGGCAGCATCTAACTCTCCAACTAGTTTCCCTCAAAGATCTTAGAGCAGAGCAAGATAGGCCACTCCTGCGAAATACAATGGGCTGACGTGTAGTACGCTACGGAGGGGATCCTGGGCATTTTCCCCGCCCATTTTAGTAACCGGAGCCTACCTGACCCGACCCGACTCGCAGTGTAATCAATGTTGCGGGGCAACAGTTTGTGTGTGTGATATAGGGTTAGATTCATAATTCTGTCAGTTCATACTTCTTGTCAAGAATAAAATTTGACTCTGGTAATTGTCTTTTTTAATGTTTTTTAAATCATTTCTTTTTAAATGGCTCACAAGCTGTGTTTGAGTTGATTTTGTAGTAACCGGAACCGACCCGACTCGCAGGGTAATTGACATTGCGGGGGAACTTTTTGTGTGTGATATAGGGTTAGATTCATAATTCTGTTAGTTCATAATTCTGTTAATTCTTGTTAAAGAATAAAATGTTTATAAACACACATACATGAATGTGATATAAATGTATAGAATCATATAACAAACACACAATTATATTTCTTCTGATCCAATGATGAACTTTATTTCAGACTAGACAAGGGACATTAAATAAGAAACATTGTAAACCTCCCCGCAACTTCACACACACTAGGCCTTATCCCCCCCTCAACTCTCACCCCTCCCCCCCCCCCCCCCGGCACTCCCTCGCCTGCCCCCACACTACAATGTCTCCCCCCCTCCTATGCCCCTCTCCCCGCTGCCCCGGGCCACTCACTCCCTCTCCCTGGGCCACGCATCCCCTCTCCCCGCTGCCCCGGGCCGCTCACTCCCTCTCCCCGGGCCGCGCACCCCTCACCACGCTGCCCCGGGCCGCTCACTCCCTCTCCCCGGGCCGCGCACCCCCTCACCCCGCTGCCCCGGGCCCCACACTCCCTCTCTCCGCTGCGGAAACAAAGATCCGATCTTTGGCCGGAAGCAAGATGGCGGAACAAGATTGCGGAGCAAGATGGCGGAACAAGATGGCGGGGACTGGTCGTTAAAATGGGTCCTATAATTACCCATGAATCTACCCATGAGCGTACTACACGTTTGCGTGAGAGTAACCCATCTTGCTCTGCTCTAAGATCTTTGGTTCCACTGTCCTCCTGATTAAATGTTACTGATTGTATGCCTCGTTGTCACCTTCCCCTCTACAAACAATGAACCAGTCGACATTCCCTTGATCTGTGTTGTCATACCTTACCCTTCCATTTCCCTATGTCTCCGTCTCCCCTGACTCTCAGTTTGAAGAATGGTCTCGATCCGAAACGTCGCCCATTCCTTCTCTCCAGCATATTGTGGCGAAGATCTGAAGCTTGTTGCCTGAAAATGTGGTGGATGCAAGTTGAATTGTGGTTTATAAAGTGACCTGGGTAAACGTGTGGGGGATTGGCAACAATTGATTCTTCAGTGCACGGTGATTCTATGATCATAAAGTGGTGCATTTGCCAATTTGTTGTTAGGATTTAGCCATGGGAACTGATGCCGAAGGAGAGAAGATCAAAGATCCAATGCGAGCCATTGTCCCCATTCTGCTGGACAATAATGTCACAACTTACGATAAAATCCGCATCATCCTTCTCTACATCTTCCTGAAGAACGGTGAGTGAGAAACGTTAATAATCTGGTCTGCAAACTCAACCCTGACAATGGTGGCACGGTGGTGCAGCGGTAGAGTTGTTGCCCTACAGCGCCAGAGACCCGGATTCCATCCTGACTACGGGTGCTGTCTGTACGGAGTTTGTACATTCTCCCCATGACCTGCATGGGGGTCTCGACCTGAAACGTCACCCATTCCTTCTCTCCAGAGATGCTGCCTGACCCGCTGAGTTACTCCAGCATTTTGTGTCTATCTTCTATTTGGTCACGTCATGTTTAATGATTATCTAACTTTTCTAGAATATTAATCACTAAATTAGAATTATCTGTTGTTTCACATATTCTTTATGTGAAAAATGTGATTTCTGAGGATCCTCCCTGTGCCCCCATCAAACTGGTGCTGCAAGATCAGTAATCTGTTGCCACACTGGTTCCCTCTGTTCTACAACACTACCCAAGGCCCTGCCATTCACTGTGAACATCCTGCCCCGATTTGACCACAAAATGCATCATAATGCATCACACTTATCTGCATTAAACTCCATTAGCCATTCCTCGGCCCACTTGACCAGCTGATTAAGATTCTGCTGCAATTTTTCATAACCGTCTATGATAGCACCCACATTAGTGCCATCTGCAAACTTACTAATCAAGCCTTGTACAGGTTGGTGCAAACCACAATCAGCAATGGGCCCAGCACTGATCCCTGGGGCATGTACACCACTAGTCACAGGCCTCCAGTCCAAAAAACAACCTTACACCATCAGCTGCTTCCTTCCATGAAGCCAATCTTCTATCCAGTTGGCTAGCTCTCCCGAATCCCATGCGATCTACACTTCCAGAGCAGCGTACCATGCCAAACCTTATATCAATGTCTTACTGAAGTCCATACAGACAATGTCCATGGCTTTGAACCTCATATACCATTGTGGTTACCTCTTCAAAAACCTCAATCAAATTTGTAAGATGTGATCTCCCACACACAAAACCATGCTGACCATCCCTAATTAGTCCCTGTCTATCTAAAATGAAGACAGACACAAAAAGCTGGAATAGCCAACGGGTCAGGCAGCATCCCTGGAGAAAAGGAATCAGTTTTACGGACAGTGAATCTAGTATGATGACTAGCGAGGGGAGGGACGGTGAGAAAGTGGATGCAAGGATTACTTGAAGTTAGGGAGATCAATATTCATACCACTGTGTTGTAAGCTGCCCAAGTAACTTATCCCTTAGAATATTCTCTGGATGCTGATGTTGGATTTTATTTTACACGGATGGCACGGTGGTGCAGCGGTAGAGTTGATGCCTTACAGCGCCAGTGATCCGGGTTCGATCCTGACTACGGGTGCTGTCTGTATGGAGTTTGTACGTTCTCCCCGTGACCTGAGTGGGTTTTCTCCGTGAGCCCCGGTTTCCTCACTCACTCTAAAAACGTACAGGTTTGTAGGTTAATTGGCTTTGGTAAAGTTGTAAATTGTCCCTAGTGTATGTGTAGGATTGTGTCAGTGTACGGGGATCGCTGGTCGGCACGGACTCAGTGGGCTGAAGGGCCTGTTTCCATGCTGTATCGCCTGACTAAACTAAAATGAAGGAACTGCAGATGCTGGTTTAAACCGAAGATAGAGACAAAAAGCTGGAGTAACTCAGCGGGACAGTTGTGATGGCGGCCACTAGAATAAAGTGAAGTTTGTGGATGGGGATTGGATGTTTCACTCACTGGCCCTTCATCAGAAAGTTGGTTGTTCTACCCCACTGCCAGGTATCTGCAGCATGTCCTGGTTTCATTTCAGATTCCCAGCATCTGCTGCGTTTGTGTTTGTCTGCTCGGCAGTGTGGGGTGGGGTGGGGTGGGGGTGACGGGACGGGATTAGAACAAGTCCTGAACTCCTCACACATCCTCTGACTGATGAGTGAGCGGTGAAGATCTCTGTGCACGTGCACCAGGTTCAGGCATTCTACAGCATTAAGCACTAAGCATTGCAAAGTTATTGTGGAATAATCAATTGTATCACATATTCTTTCTGGTTGTGAACCAGGGATCACTGAGGAGAACCTGAACAAGCTGATCCAGCACGCCCAGATACCACCAGAGGACAGCGAGATCATCAACAACATGGCTCACCTGGGCATCCCCATTGTCACTGATGTACGGGCATCTACTACCGCCAACCCTCACACGGGCACCAGCTGGCACATGACTGATTCAAGACAAGAGTTAGAATTAACACTTAGGGTTAATGGAATCAAGGGATATGAGGAGAAAGCAGGAATGGCTACTGATTTTAGATGATCAGCCATGATCATATAGAATGGCGGTGCTGGCTTGAAGGGCTGAATGCACCTATTTTCTATGTTTATGAGTTTACCGATTGTCCAGCTTTTTCTAGACCATTAAGCACCAAGGATTGCAACGTTATTATAGAAATATCAATTGTATCACATATGCTTTGAGATTTTTAAGTGTGAGAAATGTGATTTCTGATGATCTTCCCTACACCCTCATCAGCCCCCACCCCCACCCCACACCCCCACCTCCACCCCCCACCCCAGCCCCTACCCCCACCCCAGCCCCCACCCCCACCCCCCAGGCAGCATCTGTGGAGGGAATTCAGGGCATCAGGTGAAGTTTGCAATCATTGCCAGTGGGTGTACTTTTGTGTGAATATCCCTTTGGTCACAAAGTAAATATTTAAAATTTGCAGATGACAATACTTGCAAAGTACATGCGGTTGACAGCGGTGATGAAGGTGCTAGAGGGCGGGTGTAGCAAGGGAGTAAGCAGCAGATGAGCTCAATGGTACTCTGCTAAAGAGTGCAGAGAACTAGGATACACATACATGGTACATGGTAGGACATGTTGAGAGAATGGTTATCATTGTGTCATTCCTAACTGTCACTGTATGTCATGTTGTCACTTGCGAGCGGAGCACCGAGGCAAATTCCTTGTATGTGACTACTTGGCAAATAAACATATCATTCATTCGTTCATTCATCAATAAGATCAAAGGGTACAAATGTCAGGAGTTTACTTCAAACATGAGGGGCAGCATGGTGGCGCAGTGGTAGAGGTGCTGCCTTACAGCACCAGGCACCTGCATTTCATCCTGGCTATGGGTGCTGTCTGTACGGAGTTTGTACGTTCCCCCTGTCACTGCGTGGGTTTTCTCCGGGCGCTCCGGTTTCCTCCCACACTCAAAGACGTGTAGATTTGTAGATTGTAGACAAATCTGCTAGAGAAACTCAGCGGGTGCGGCAATATATATGGAGTGAAGGAAATAGGCAATATTTCGGGCCGAAACCCTTCATCATAGTGATTTGTAGATGAATTGGCTTCTGTAATTTGTCGCTAGTGTGTAGGATAGAACTAGTGTGTATGGGTGATCGCTGGTTGGCATGGACTTAGGACCACCATCTGGGGTACACGTTTGAGGAAATACGTGAGATTTAGAAAGGTTGTTGTAATATTCATTCATGTTATGAGTAAATCTTTACATTTCAGCAGTTTTGATTAGTTTAGAGATATAGCAGGGAAACAGGCTCTTCGGCCCACCGAGTCGGAGCTGACCAGCAATCCCCGCACATTAACACCATCCTACACACACTGGAGACAATTGACAAGTTACAATTGTACCAAAGCCAATTAACCTACAAACCTGCACGAATTTGGAGCGTGGAAAGAATCCGGTGCATCTGGAGAAACACACGCAGGTCACGGAACTCGACCACTGCGCCACCCCAATATTTTGATAGAGCTTGATATAGTTTGATAAAGTTTTTTCAGAAGTCCTCAAGGAGCGTTCCCCCTTTATCACTCATTCAGCACTGGAGAAGGTACAGAGGTGTAATGTTAGATACATGGGTATTTACAACCACTAAGTGTTCATATTGCGTTCTTGTTGTTCAGTCAACTCTGCGCCGCAGGAACAAGCCAGAACGCAAAGAGCGTGTCAGTGAACAGACCTATCAGCTGTCCCGATGGACACCTCTCATCAAAGACATCATGGAGGTGAGTGTCCTTCTATTGACTCGGGCAATGAAGGGAACAACGTGAGGGCTCTGGGAAATCTCCAACCTGCTCATCACAGTCCAGTGCCGGCAGCCACAATGATCGATTCATACTTTATTGTCACGTGTACTTGCTACACTGAGATTCTTTGTTTGCAATCAGCACGAGTATGCAAAGAGTCACTATGTAAAGGGCGCTGACAAAACTACAAATGTATTCAATGTAGTCCCTCTTCCTTCTCCCCCCCTCCAGCCCCCCTTTGTTCTTGGCACCCCCCACCACCAACTCCGGGTCCCTGCTTGATCTTGGGGGGCCCCCCCCCCCCCCCCCCCCCATGCCGGGTCCCTCCTTGTTCCCGGTGGTCCGTCCTTCACTGACTGTCGGCATGCATGTGGGCCAAGGCTCTCCGACGACCCTCCACACTCACTCACCAATGTCCCTGCTCGCTCGCCGACGTCTCTCCTCTCCTCGCCCTGTCACCCGCCGGGCCGGGCCGGGCCAACAACGCCGCACGCCGCTCACCGGGAACTCCTTCTCGTTGGTTCTGAAGAGGAATATTGTTCCGCATTGGAACAATGGGAAGTGGCAGAGCATTGCCCGGATCAGAATCAGTTTGTGTATGAATGATCCAACGGACAGGAAGAGCATCAAACAGTCTGTATTATCACAGAATCGAAGATCTATTCAGCACTAAGGCACATTGTACATGGTATTGAAGAGGAGATATATTCTCATACTGGGTTAAAGTTTGTGATTCGGGTAAAGGTCACAAGATGCAACGCTTCAGTTTCTGAAGTAAATATGAAATGGTGTCAGGGGTTATGGAGGGGGATGGGGGCGAGAACAAAGAGCGACCCGCCAAGAACAAGCAGGGACCTGGAGTTGGTGGGGGGGGAGGGGGGTTGCCAAGAACAAAGGTGGGCTGGAGGGGGGGGGAGAAGGAAGAGTGGAGTGTGGAGAGGATGCTTCCACTAGTGGGAGAGTCGAGGACCAGAGGCCATAACCTCAGAACAAAAGGACGTACCTTTAGAAAGGAGATAAGAAGGAATTGATTTAATCAGAGGGTGGTGAATCTGTGGAATTCATTGCCATAAAAGGCTGTGGAGGATGTCAATGGATATTTTTAAGGTGGAGATTGACAGATTCTTGATTAGTTGGGGTTATGGGATGAAGGTAAGAAAAAGGGGTTGAGAGGGAAGGTTTGAATGGTTGAAAGATTGAGTAGACTTGATGGGCTGAATGGCCTAAATCTGCTCCTAGAAGACATAAACTCATGAACATGAGAGAGCATGAACCTGGTTGAAAGCAAGATGGTAAGATGCTCGCCAACCAAATCAATCGCATCCTCCCAAACAGAACCTTGAGCATCAGAGCATCAGTCCCATTCCTCTGCTTAGAACAGTTCACCCGGAGAAAACCCACGTGGTCACAGGGAGAACGTACAAACTCCGGACAGACAGCACCCATAGTCAGCATCAAACCCGGGTCTCTGGCGCTGTAAGGCTGCAATACCGCTGCACCACCGTGCCGGTCTACATTGGTGTAGGAATTCCGCAAGAGATCAAGAACATTGAAGTAACCCGTTCATCCCCTCTCTCTCCGTCCCTCCCCCACCCAAGTCGTTGTACTAGTCTCTAAGTTGTCTTGTTGAGTTTGATCGTCATGTTCATCTTGCCCACAGCTAACAATGGCCTGTTTCCTGTATCATCGTTACTTTTTTGCATATCTTTCATTAATTTGTTCTATATCTCTCTACCTCACCATCGATATCTATCATTTCCCTTTCCCCTGACTCTTAGTCTGAAGCGAGGTCTTGTCCCAAACCACACCTATTCCTTCTCTCCAGAGATGCTGCCTGATGCGCTGAGTTACTCCAGCGTTTTGTTTCGAAGCACATTACTGGTGCAGATACATTAAAGGCAATCCTGGGCTAACTGACACAAGGTTAAAGTGAGGTCTCCCACACACAGCCATGCTTCATCCTCAATGTTTCTCCTGCAGCATTGGTTGATGCCACAGCACCTCTTCCATTGAGTGCCATCAGTTTGTTAGCTTACATAGGACCCTCGACATAGAGGGCATGGTGGTGGGGATACCGGCTCTTGGGCAGCACAGCGACACAGTGGGCAGTGCCACTGCCTCATAGCGCCAGAGACCCGGGATTGATCTTGGCCTCGGGTGTTGGCTGTGTAGAGTTTGCACGTTCTTGCTGTGACAATGCGGGTTTTCTCTGGGTGCTCCGGTTTCATCCCACATCCCAAAGATATGCAGGTGTGTAGGTTAATTGGCTTCTGTAAATTGCCCCTAATGTGCAGGGAGTGGATGTGAAAGTGGAATAACATAGAACTCATAGAATGGGCTGCACGGTGGCACAATGGTAGAGTTGGTGCCTTACAGCACCAGAGACTCGGGTTCGATCCCGACTACGGGTGCTGTCTGTACAGAGTTTGTGCGTTCCCCCCGTGACCTGCGTGGGTTTTTCCCAAGAGCTCCGGTTTACTCCCACACTCCAAAGTCATACAGGTTTGTAGGTTAATTGGCGAGGTGAAATTGTAAATTGTCCCTAATGTGTGTAGGATAGTGTTAATATTCTGGGATTGCTGGTCGGCGCGGACTCGGTGGGCCGAAGGGCCTATTTCTGCACTGTATCTCTAAATGAAACTAAATTAACTAATATGAGGTGCAATTAAATTGACTTATCTTGAACACCATCTTCGGCTAAGAAATTGTAAGGTGGTAATTATGAATAGATTCTGAGCCCAATAATCCATGGGCAAGATGCCAGTTGTTCATTGTTTCTGCTCAGAGTCTCTGATGATTTCTCTTGCAGGATGCCATTGATGACAAGTTGGACACCAAACACTACCCGTACATCTCTGCCCGTTCCACCGCGTCCTTCAGCGCCACGGCAGTCAGGTACCGTCTCCCTCACACGTTCCACGTGCTTGTTAGTCCTGGTCGATCAGGAAATGTTTCCTGTTGGAGAGAATATTGTGTTTAGCCTGTACCCTGAATCTGGCTCCACGTGGGACCCAGTTGCCCTCTTAATTACAGCTCAGATAGAAACAGACTCAAAGAACATCACAACACAAAATGCTGGAGTAACTCAACGGATCAGGCAGCTTCTCTGGAGAGAAGTAATAGGTGACGTTTCGAGTCAAGTCCTATCTTCAGACCCGAAACATCACCAATTTATTTTCTCTTGAGATGCTGCCTGACCCGCTGAGTTACTCCAGCATTTGGTGTCTATCGTTGGTGTAAACCACCATCTGCAGTTCCTTCCTACACAAAGAATATCTTATAGAGCATTGGTGAGTTTCTCAAACGTCAGTTTATTTAAGGCCTTAACAGTGCTCACTGAAAATCACTCTGAGAGAACCCAAAGTGTTTCAAAGATTCACAGCACCCACAGTATTTTTATATTCCTGCAACACAATGGTTACATGTGGATTTTACACCTTTGAAACAAATTACTATTCATCAACGTTTAACCTGTTTGCACGTTCTTGCTGTGACAATGCGGGTTTACTCTGGGTGCTTGCCTGTTCCATGTGGAAGTGACATTTGTTGCCTCCCCTAAAATAAGTTCCCTTCACTATGTTGCCATCTTTTCCCACCGTGCTTTCTCAGTACGTAAGCTCTTGGGCCCCCTCACACCATTCACACAATCTCCTCAAGTACATACACATCGAGGAATTCATTCACACCCTTAACTCTTTGCATAGACCAGAATGCTGGGAGACGTTGTTCATGCAAACACATACATTGAAACATCCCCACAGCCACTCAAGACTCTTAGCAGCTTCCAATAAAAATTGTGAGACATCCTTGTCCCTTCCTTGGTTGCTAACAGAGTGAACTACATACCATAGCAAAGTGACTTGGTATTCCACAATTAAAACACACAAATCTCTTCCTTCAATGTTCCCTTATTTCTCCACACTGCTGCTAACACCTGAGCCTCCTTTACCTCTGCTAACATCCCAAAATACCTGTGTCTATTTGTTCCCCTTAAAGACAAGCATTTAATTTAAAATCTCTTTTTCTGAGGCTGTCAAAGGTTCCAAAGGCAGTCTGAAGAAGGGTCTCCACCCACAACGTCACCTATTCCTTTTCTCCAGAGATGCTGCCTGACCCGCTGAGTTACTCCAGTGTTTTGTGTCTATCAAAGGTTCCTCATAGTCTGTCAATCACCCTGTTGTTCTGGCTACTGTCCCAGTTGGAGCTGCTCGGACTTGGTGTCCTTGTCATAGGGTCAGGTTAGTCCATTGTCCTCATTCTACCAATATCTACCGGCTTCATCGTTCCCCAGTCAGTGTCACCTTTGTCTATTGGCGGGTCGGTAGGCAGCAGAGCCACCAACATCGTTTCTTATGTTCCAGAGATGCTGCCTGACCCGCTGAGTTACTCCAGTATTTAGTGTCTATGTTCCTGGTTCTGTGCACACTCTACCGCTGCTGACGTTTCCCATTGTTGTTGGTTCTTCACCACATCTGAGAGTATAATTATTCCTTTCTCATATTCACCTTTGTTTTCTTTACCCCTGGCACCAAACTATTTTGCTCTGTGAGAGCTGCTTCCGAATCTTACCTTTAATGATAAACAAAAAAAAAATGTTTTAATTATGATCCACTATACTTTGTACTATAGATTCCTGTGCCCCCATTTGATGTTAGCACTTTTCCTATCAGTAACTATCACCAGTACATCGACTGCCCCACTGATATCACGTATTATTTTAAACCAGCTTCAACTTTCTCCCCAACACAAGTTGCCCTTTTTATTACACAAATAAATGAATTCATTGATTAACAATAATAACATTTACAAAAAAAAAGGTAAGATTGCACCCACCACCAAATACAACGTGACCAAAAATCTTCATACTAAATATTAAATGACCATATTACAATCCTAGTCCAGGACGCTTTCAACCCCTGCAGTGCCCAGCGGTCCCGGAACCCCTCCATGGTGCCAGTGGTCATTATCGAGGGACACCCTGGCGCGGACGTAACGTAGGAAAAGAGGCAGGCAGCCGGCTCGGGCAGAGACCTCGTCCACCTGGCGCCGTGACCCAGGAATGGCCAGCCTGGCCAGCCCAGGAGCAATCCAACCAGGACATCCTCTGTTCTACCCACTCCCCTATGCACTGGGTGCCCAAAGATGAGGATAGAGGGACTGAAGTGTGGCCAGAAAGCGATGAGCAGCCTCTCGTGTCTCACCTCACTGGACCAGTACCTGTCGATTTGCACATCTCATCATGACTGTACTTGGCGTCTTATGTATTTCATCGCATTAGTACATATCGTCTTACGTCACCCTGTTTGTACATAACGTCCTAACTCTTAACTGATCTGATCCAGAAAAGTCACCACATTTACTCCTTCCCCACTTTATACTTTTGGTACCACAACTTACGGTTCCCGACAACAAGATGGGATCTACTCCTAACACACTCAGCCGATTAGGAAGCACATTGTTGACGATCGCCCTGAGTGGTATCCTCCCGACTACGCCAATAGTTGGAGGGAATGTTGTGTTTAACCTGTCCCCTGTATCTGGACAGGTTAAACACAACATCTCTCTCTGTCCCTCCCCCCATCCTAGTTCTCCAACAATGTAGGAAGGAACTGCAGATAGACACAAAATGCTGGAGTAACTCAGCGGCCAGACAGCATCTCTGGATAGAAGGAATGGGTACCGTTTCGGGTGAAGACCCTTCTTCAGACTGAGAAGAGAGGGAAACTAGAGATAGAGAAGGGTAAGGTGTGAAAATGAGACAGTCAAGGCATGAACAGTGCGCATTGAGAAACACTCTGAGAGGACCCAAAGTGTTTCAATGATTCACAGCACTCACAGCATTTTTAGATTCTTATGACACAATGGTTACATGTACATTGTTACACATTTGAAACAATTCATCATTGATTATTGTTGAACCTTCAATTTCCTGTCACATGTGGAATTTACACTTGATAAATCTATTTGTGGACTCCTCTAAGATAGTGTCCCTTCACTATGTTGGCATCTTTTCCCATCTTGCTTTCCCAGTATGTAAGCTCATGGGTTAAGCCAATTACAAACCACTCTGTCAGTATATTCAAGGCCTGACCAGTGCATATTGTTGAGGCTTGTTTCAGGGTACAGGTTCTGTACAAAATTCCCTGTCGTGACTGGGCAGAGAAATGCGAGGTGTTGCATTTTAAAAAGTCTAACATGGGCAGGACCTTCACAATGAATGGGAGAGCTCTGGGGAGTGTTGTAGAGCAGAGGGATCTAGGACTGCAGGTGCATGGTTCCTTGAAGGTGGAGTCGCAGGTGGATATGATGGTCAACAAATCCTTTGACACATTGGCCTTCATCAGTCAGAGTATTGAATATAGACGATGGGAGGTCATGTTGCAGTTGTTTCAGATGTTGGTGAGACTGCATTTAGAGTATTGTGTTCAGTTCTAGGCACCATGTTACAGGAAAGATGTTGTCAAGCTGGAAAGGATACAGAGAGGATTTACGAGGATGTTGCCAGGACTTGAGTGTCTGAGCTATAGGGAGAGGTTGAGTAGGCTGGGACTCTATTCCTTGGAGCCCAGGAGAATGAGGGGTGATCTTACAGAGGTGTATAAAATCATGAGAGGAATAGATTGGGTAGTTGCACAGTCTGATTTAATAGGATTCTGAGGGGTAACATTTTCACACAAAGGGTGTATGGAACGAGGTGACAGAGGAGGTAATCGAGGCAGAGACGATTGCAATGTTTAAGAAACAATCAGACAGGCACATGGATGGACAGGTTTAGAAGCATACAGGCCAAATGCAGGCAAGTACAATACAATTACAATTACACTACAATACAATTCAATTTATTGTCATTTGGACCCCTTGAGGTCCAAACGAAATGTCGTTTCTGCAGCCATACATTACAAACAAATAGACCCAAGACACAACATAATTTACATAAACATCCATCACATTGCTGTGATGGAAGGCCAAAAAAACTTATCTCTCCACTGCAAGTCGGACAAGTGTGGTCACTGCATGTTGGTCATTATGGGCAAGTTGGGCCGAAGGGCGTGTTTCCACGTTGTATGACTCTATGACTCCAGGAAGCTTGTTCTGAAGGTTAGCAGTTGCTGGTGTTTCCTGGATGTGTTTAGGTGGGTGTAGTTGTTTGATGTTTATTGCCAGACCTTTGGTCTTTTTTCAGCAAGTGAAGTATTTAACTTGAAAAATGATAGAAGACCAATTTCTGGCAAGCAATTCAACGCCTGATTCTTCCATTCATTTGTCAATGGAATTCTCTGCCTCAGAGGGCAGTTGAGGCAGGTTCTCTGGATGCTTTCAAGAGAGAGCTAGATAGGGCTCTTAAAAATAGTGGAATCAGAGGATATGGGGAGAAGGCAGGAACGGGGTACTGATTGGGGATGATCAGCCACGATTACATTGAATGGCGGTGCTGGCTCGAAGGGCCGAATGGTCTACTCCTGCACCTATTGTCTATTGTCTATTGTCAATATTCTTGCTGATTCTGTTTCAGGTGGGTGGTTCCACTCTCCACAAGGGAGACTTGTTGGAACTTCCACAGTGGCAGCTGTAACTGTAACCAGCCCTATCATCCATCCCAGCACCAGCATTTGCACCCTTACATATCTTAAGTTGACTTCCCAGAGACCCTCTCCTTGTAGTCATCATAAGGGGAACACTGTAAGTCAAGGAGGAAGACACTGCGGACATCAAGAAAGAGGTGGTGAGAATACAAAGAGGAGAGAGCGTTGGTGAGACCGCATTTAGAGTATTATTTAAGAAAGAACTGCAGATGCTGGAACAATCGAAGGTAGACAAAAAATGCTGGAGAAACTCAGCGGGTGAGGCAGCATCTATGGAGAGAAGGAATAGGCGACGTTTCGGGTTGAGACCCTTCTTCAGACTGATCTGAATTTTGTTCTGTTCTGGGCACCATGTTATAGGAAAGATGTTGTCAAGCTGGAAAGGGCGCAGAAATTTTTTACGAGGATGTTGCCAGGACTCGAGGGTGTGAGCTACAGGGAGAGGTTGAGCAGGCCAGGACTTTATTCCTTGGGGGGCAGGAGGATGAGGGGTGATCTTATAGAGGTGTATAAAATCATGAGAGGAATAGATCGGATAGACGCACAGAGTCGAGAATCGAGAACGGTTGGTGCGTACTCAGTGGGCTGAAGGGCCTGTTTCCGTGCTGTATCTCTAAACTAAACTAAACTAAACTAATGATTGTGCACCGTTTTTTTGAGCAGTGCCCGCTATGGCCATTGGCATAAGAACAAAACCCCCGGAGAGTACAGAACAGGCCCCCGGCTCATCGTCTTTGTGATCGGAGGCACCTCGTTCTCTGAGATGCGCTGTGCTTATGAGGTGACACAAGCCAATGGGAAGTGGGAGGTGCTAATAGGTAAGTATCATGAAGAAGCAACCATCCCTTTATTAACTGTGGTAAGTTAGTTTAAGTCAACTTCTCATTTTTTGCTTCATTTTAATCAAATTAACCACGGCTTTTCATTCTGCTTTGTGTTGTGTTTGAACCTTTGGATGATCAAATAAGCTCTGCCTTAATGCCTTGTACATCCGCTTGTATCTTGCTGTCCATATGTTGTGCTTTCCTCTGGAATGGTCATTCCTGAGCTTATTGTTATTGGTTGGTGTTGGGCCGCGTTTTAGCCTGTTCTTTGAACACCATTCTTTTCTTATGTTTCTAGCAGTGGTTATTCTTTGCCTTTGTACCAGATTATTTGGGTCCTTCCTTGTCTCTGGGTTATCTGCTCTGAAGCCTCGGCTGGTGAGCTGAGGTCTTCTAGCAGAGCACAGTTGCTTCAACTTTACCCGGTGGGGATGTGGCTCCTGCTCGGTGTCAGTTTGCATGTGTTTTACCCACTTGAGTTCCCCTCCCGAGGCTAACGTAGGCATTAATCAGCGTGCTAGCCAGCCTTTGTTCTCTCACAGGTTCCACCCACATTTTAACTCCAACAAAATTCCTCATGGACTTGAGGCACCCGGACTTCAGGGAGTCCACTAGGGTCACCTTTGAGGATCAGGCTCCCAAAGAGGAGTGAACGTTGCCAATGAAAAGTAAAGACTCCAAGAAGAAACTCTTCTCTTTCGAAGGGTTTTCTTTGTTTACTGAAATGTTTCTTTCACAACCGCATTCTTAAAACCACATCTTTTTGACTAATGAACTTGTACCACTGTAAGCAAAAGCTCTTCAATATTAATTTGAGAAATGATGATGCGTTTTGCTATTCTGAGTTTTCCACTCAACCCTTTGAACAGAGTTAACGTTTTTTCAAGCATTTTTCTCACCCACTAAATAGAAACTTTGGTCCCATCTGTTCAGTTCGAATGTAAAAAATTACTCAAAATAAGTTTCACAAACGACATTTTCTGCAGAGAAATGCAACTCAAAGGGTTAATAACACAAGTTCTTTATTTAAAAAGATCTTCCTTATAGTTAAAAGAAACAATCTGCGGCGAAAAGATTTCTAATGAAACGTAGCCCGTTGCAGCTTCTAGAACCTTCAGTTGACCTTCTCTCTGTAAGACAAGCAGATAGTCAAGCTGGGCAAAGATTAAAGTGCAATATCTCCTCGTCTTGTTCTTTGTCAATAATGTGGTGATCAGCAGCCCCTAGATCTCGATAACCTCACTGCCAGTTGTGCAGAGATTGGAAACATAAAATCCGCTAAAGACTGTCCAATCAATCACTTCCAGCTCATTGGGAATTGCGAGCAAATTTGGGCCCCATATCTGAGGAAGGATGTGCTGGCTCTGGAGAGGATCCAGAGGAGGTTTACAAGAATGATTCCAGGAATGAGTGGGTTAGCATATGATGAGCGTTTGACGGCACTGGGCCGCTACTCGCCGGAGTTTAGAAGGTTGAGGGGGACCTCATTGAAACTTACAGAATAATGAAAGGTATAGATAGAGTGGATGTGGAAAGAATGTTTCCACTGTTGGGAGAGTCTAGGACCAGAGGTCACAGCCTCAGAATTAATGGGCGCTCTTTTAGAAAGTAGATGAGGAGGAATTTCTTTAGTTAAAGGGTGGTGAATCTGTAGGATTCATTGCCACAGAGGAATGTGGAGGCCGACAATGGATAACATTAAGACAGAGATTGATAGATTCTTGACGATTAGGGGAGTCTGGGGATATGGGGAGAAAGCGGGAAAATGGGGTTGAGAGGGAAAGATAGATCAGCCGTGAGTGAATGGCGGAGTAGACTCGATGGGCCAAATGGCATAATTCTACTCCTAGAACGTACGAACTTATGAACTCATGAACATTGCCGCTGGCATCTTTGTGGCCATGGATGGTCATTTCAAGTGGAGTAACTCAGCGGGTCAGGCAGCATCTCTGGAGAACATGGATAGGTGACGTATCGGTCCAGGGGAGATGAATACTGGAGGCATGAGAAGGTTCAGAATAAATCAGAGCTGGCACCGATGACCAAGGAAAGGTGGAGCCCACAATGGTTCATTGTTGGCTGTGGAAGAGGTGATAACGAAGAGATATATGGATGTGAACAGTGGAACTGGCAGGACGACTTGAGTGGGGGAGAGGCGGAGAGGGAGGGAATGCTTGAAGTTAGAGAAATCAATATTCATACCAGTGGGTTGTTACACTACCCCAAGCAAAATATGAGGTGCTGTTCCTCCAATTTCACACCTTACTTGCTCTTTGTATCCTTTCATCTCTAGTTTCCCTCTCCCCTGACTCTGTCTAAAGAAGGGTCTCAAGCTGAAACGTCACCTATTCCTTTTCTCCAGAGATGCTGCCTGCCCAGCATTTGGTATCTATCTTCACCAGCATCTGCACTTCCTCTCTACACACATCAATTCTTAGTGTGCAAATATTAAAAAAGACTTGTGGTTGTCAGGGGTTGCTGAAATTCTGTACCACCACGGAGAGAGATGGTGCATTTTAAAATTTGCGTTTAAAATTCACACTATTTCAGTTCATGATAGTAACCTGCATTTCCGCATTTGTAACGTTTGTTGTGTCTCATAACCGCAGGGTCGACACATGTCCTCACTCCCCAGAAGTTACTGAACTCACTAAAGAAAATGAATAAGCCAGACGAGGAGGCCAGCAGCTAAGACGGAAGCTGTACGTACGTGAAGGCTCTCACACACTCTTATACCCAAATGTTATCCTTCCCAGCAAGGAGAATGTTACTGTCTGTGACGTTTTGGTGTTGCATCTTTGTAATTCAACATGTATGCATTGAGCTAAAAAAAATAAGGCTAGTGAACGTAATTGTTTAACAATGGATGCAACGTTTTGAAACAATTAAACAGCATTAAACTGTAATTACTACATCTTATACGGATGCTCTAAGTACTGCTAGGATGTGTCGATGTAGTTATGTTTGTTTATTTAGTGTACATTTTCATTAGTGGAGGAACTAATTGCATGATGTTAATCTATAATAAGCAAACAGTGATTCTTGTGCCAGCAGCGACAGAATGGTGGACTATGAATGGGCTGTTTTTCATTCAGTGTCTGTCACTAAAGAACATGTGCTTGATTATCTAACACGGCCCAATGTCACACTCAGTGTGATTCTTGATTCTCCCATTCCCCCAGTTCTTCCCAATCTGCTTGGGACCAAGATTTATTGAAATCTCAGACTGATCCGAGATTATTGAGAGGTTTCAGATGAAAGGTGACATTTGGATGAAAGCTGATGAACTCATTCCTCCACTAATTGTCAAAGAGAAGTATTGTTCCTCTTTTCCATGTGGTGTCAAAGTCATGCTTGCACAAGGACCAATGTTATTTCAGTATTGTATTTAGCAAGATGCCGTTTTGTTGGTTAGTATCAAGGTGAAGCTAAGTCACTGAGATGTGTAATGTGTGCCCGCCCTCTGGTCCCGTAGAGTCTGGCCACTGGTGACAATGTCAAGTAGCTCCTTTCATTTCTGAGTGTCCGTGCCCTGTGTTTGTGTTGTTGCGTGACGCTGGCTTGTGGTTTATTGAGGAGGTATTACCTCCAGGCATTGCTGCATCTTCCATTTGTTGAAAGGCAAATTACCTTCCAGTCTCTGCTGGTTCATTGACCTGAGCAAAGGCTGCATGGTGCACTGACTGCTTTGTGATGCAAAACGCTTATTTTGCCATTGTATAAGATCTGTGTTAAGTCATATTTATATTGAAGTTATTTATCTGAGAATTTAGTCTGCCTTGAACCCACATTCCTTTACAAATGAATCAGATTCTTCATTCAGTGTGTGCAAGCACAAAGTGTACTGAAACTGAACGGACAAATAAATGGAATCTGATAATATTGCTTGCAGATTTATTTGATGTTGTATCACTCCTGGTTTGCTGAATAACTGAGCTGCCTCACAGAATGAAGGACTTTGTCAGAGGGAGGCCCAGCACAAATTGGAGGAACAGCACCTCATATTTCGCTTGGGCAGCTTACACCCCAGTGATATCAATATTGATTTCTCTAACTTCAACTAATCCTTGCTTTCCCTCTCTCTCCATCCATCCCCCACCTTAGTTCTCCCACTAGTCCTCATGATTAATTTTACTGTTTGTATGCCTCCTTATCACCTTCCCCTCAGCTAACAACGAACCCTTAGTCAGAGGGTGGTGAATCTGTGGAATTCTTTGCCACAGAAGGCTGTCGAGGCAAAGTCAGTGGATATATTTATGGCAGAGATAGATAGATTCTTGATTAGTACGGGTGTCAGAGGTTATGGGGAGAAGGCAGGAGAATGGGGTTAGGAGGGAGAGATAGATCAGCCATGAATGGTGGAGTAGACTTGACGGGCCGAATGGCCTAATTTGACTCCTATCACATGACCATGTGGCCTTATCATCATTGTCTACTTTGATCTGTCATTTTCAAACCTTACATTCTCTTTGTACCCTTCCATATCTCCATTCCCTCTCTCCTGAAGCTCAGTCTGAAGAAAGGTCTCGACCATAAAACGTCACCCATTCCTTCGCTCCAGAGATGCTGCCTGTCCCGCTGAGTTACTCCAGCACTTTGTGTCTATCTTTGAGGAACTTATAGCATTGCATTGTTGCAGCTTTGACAGAGTGGCCTGTCTGCAGTACACAGCCTCACAGCCAGGGTCTCTGAAACCACCTGCATCATGTCACCATGCCACAGGTCTACCAGGGTTCACCATGCTGCAGGAGGTGGTGGTGCACACTTCCTCCCACTGCATGCTGCATGTATTGCATGCCAGTCAAGATGCAACAATGCATCAGCCTCTCATCATTCTCCTTCCAGATAAACATCAGCAGCTTCAAGCTGATACCATCTGCCGGTGTAACGATAACAAAACAACAAGATAAAGGATGGACGTTAAAAATTGATTTGGATGTAAGATACATTTAAAACTGTAGAATAGTAAAATAGTTAAAACACTGTTTCTTGAGGCCAGCCTTTACATTCACATTTAATGTTATAGAGTATTAGCATTTGCTAAAGTGTGAAACTTCACAAACAATTTACAAAATAGAATTAATAAATTAACAAAATAAATTACAAAATCAGTCTAAAGAAAGGTCTTGACCCCAAACGTCACCTATTCCTTCGCTCCATAGATGCTGCCTCACCCACTGAGTTTCTCCAGCATTTTTGTCTACCTTTGATTTTTCCAGCATCTGCAGTTCTTTCTTATACAAAATAGAATTGTTCGCTTTTTCTTGAGCCCATTCGTTGGTCTGGAACAAATCATCGGGGGTGGCACAGTGGTGCAGCGGGTAGAGCTGCTGCCTCACAGCGCCAGAGATGCAGGTTCGATCCTGACTACGTGTGCTGTCTGGGTGGGGTTTGTACGTTCTCCCTGTGACCGCGTGGGTTTCCTCTGGATGCTCTGGTTTCCTCCCACACTCCAAAGATATACAGGCTTTTGTAGGTTAATTGGCCCTCTGTAAATCGCCCCTAATGTGTAGGGAGTGGATGTGAAAGTGGGATTACATAGAACTGGTGTGAACAGATGATTGATGGTCGGCACATACTCGGTGGGCTGAATGTGCCGTTGCCATGCTGTATCTCTGAACTAAACGATGGTATCTACCCCATTTTATTGAAAGAGGCAAGAGAACTGTTTCCAGGAACCTTGCTGAATATCTCTACATCCTCTCTAGTCACAGGTAAGGTTCTGTAGAGTAACCAATGTTCCTTTGTTTAAGTAGCGGTGGAGATAATCCAGGACATTATAGTCTGGTTGCAACGTGAAGGCCTGTGTTTCAGTTGGAGAGCATTTTGAGGATAGCAATCACAACTCCACAAGTTTTAAGATTGTTTGAAGGGAGTTAGTCTGAGCCTTGTGGGAAGGCACTAAGTTGTAAGTCTGGACCTTGTGGGAAGGCACTAAGTTGACAGTGTTATAAGACAGGGGCTCTGGAGGGAACTGCGAGCAGTTGTTATTGGGGAAGGCCACATCTGCCACGTGGGACACTTGATGCAACTCCAGTTGTTCCAGTAAAGAGGGATGAGGATGGCAAAGTAAGGGACGCTTCGCTGAGCAAAGAGTTTGTAAATTGGGTCAAAAAGAAAAAGGAAGTGCATGCAAGGTTTAGATCGATTGGATCGGACAGGGTCTTTTGGGAATATATCGAAATAGGAGAGGCCCGGGTTCGATCCTAACTACTGGTGCTGTCTATATGCAGTCTGTACATTCTCCCTGTGAGTGTGTGAGTTTTCTCCAGGTGCTCCGTTTTCCTCCCACAAAAACGCGCAGGTTTGTAGGTT
Organism: Amblyraja radiata; assembly: GCF_010909765.2. Lineage (NCBI taxonomy): Eukaryota > Metazoa > Chordata > Chondrichthyes > Rajiformes > Rajidae > Amblyraja > Amblyraja radiata. The sequence continues at coordinate 28,798,531 of NC_045987.1, forward strand.
AATTGACTTCTGTAAATGTCTCCTATTGTGTGGGATGGAACTAGTGTACAGGTGGTGTCATTAAATGCCATTACCCATCCCACAGCCCACAGGCCCAGCTGCAAAGACCTTGCTGTCATCTTTGATAACTATATTCACTAGCTACAATACCACCCACTTTAGGATAATCTGGGAAGCTACTAATTAGTGCCTTGTACATTTTCATTAAAATCATTGAAATAAAGCACAAAAGCAATGGTCTCAGCACTGAACCCTAAGGCACATCACTGATCGCAGGCCTCCAGTCCATAGAACAACCTTCCACCATCACCCTCTGCTTCCATTAAGCCAAATTTCTATCCAGTCGGCTATCTTTCCTTGGATCCCATGCGATCTAACCTTCCAGAGCAGCCTACTATGCAGAACCTTGTCAAATGCCTTGGTGACATCCATATTGTCAACGTATCCAGCCCAAAACTTCATCAACCTTTTTGTTACTTCAAAAAACTCAGATTGGTAAGGCCCGATCTCCCACATACAAAATCCATGCTGACTATCCCTAATCAGCCCTTGGGTATACAAATGCATATATATCATATCACTCAGAATCCTCTCCCATAACTAACCGACCACAGACGTTAGGCTCACTGGTTACTCAGTTATCCTCCTGAAACACCTCCCAATCCTGCAACGTACCAGTAGAGCCGTGGGAACAGCGCTCCCTGCCGACACTCCCCTGAACGCTATTGCCGACCTCCTGTCATTGCTGGGTGTGCAACAGGGAATCAGCCAACCTCCAGCTCCTTCACCCACAGACGTGTCTCAGCACCAGCAACAAGGTCAATTTCTGACTTCTACACCGCTTTTAACACCATCCGGCCTGCACTGCTAGGGAGCAATGATGAAGATGTGGGTGGATGCTCCATGGATCACTAACTACCTGACTGGACGATCACAATATGTCAGGCTACAGAACTGCGTCTCGGACATGGTGGTGAGCAACACAGGGGCCCCACAGGGGACTGTCCTCTCTCCCTTCCTATTCACCATCTACACCTTGGATTTCAGATACAATTCCGACTCCTGCCACTTACAGAAGTTTTCAGATGACTCTGCAATTGTGGGCAAAGATCTCTATGATCTTTGATTGTGGGCTACATCAGTGAGGGGAGGGAAGCTGAATACAGAGGTGTAGTCAATGACTTTGTAGAGTGGTGTGGGCTGAATCACCTGCAGCTCAACACAGGAAAGACAGGAAGGAGTTAGTGGTGGACTTTAGGAGGAGAGTAACACCTCTGTCTCCAAGACTCCGCTCCATCAATGTCTGCAGTGAGATGCTGCAGATGTTCTACCAATTGGTGGTAGCCAGTGCCATCTTCTTCACTGCCGTGTGCTGGGGCAGCAGGGCGAAGGCTGCGGACTCCAATTAGATCAACAAACTCATAAGGAAGGCTGGGTCTGTCCTGGGGGCGGAGTTGGATTCATGGGAGGTGGTCTTGGAGGGGAGGATGTTCCTCAAACTGCGGACCATACTGGACAATACAGCACACCTCCTCCATGACACACTGGTCAACCTGAGGAGTATCTTCAGCAACAGACTGGTTCCATCATAGAAAGCAGGTGCAGGAGGAGGCCATTCGGCCCTTCGAGCCATTCATTGTGATCTTGACTGATCGTCCTCAATCAATAACCCATGCCTGCCTTCTCCCCATATCCCTTGACTCCACTAGCCCCTGGAGCTCTATCTAACTCTCTCTTAAATCCATCCAGTGACTTGGCCTCCACTGCCCTCTGTGGCAGGGAATTCCACAAATTCCAAGTGCAGCAAGGACAGAACACCACAAGAGATCCTCTTTCCCTGTGGCTATGTAACTGTAGAACTCCTCCCCTTCCCCATACCCCCCCACCCCCCCCCCCCGCCCCCCCCTCCCCTCTCCCAATCTTTGCACATCCCCAATATTGGACTTTCCACTTGTCACTTTAATTTCATGTTTCATGTATTTTGTGTTTTATGGCTGTTGGCAGATCAATTTTCCTCCGGGGATCAATAAAGTTCTATCATATCGTACTAGGGGATGGTCACTAAATGCTGTTCTGTGGACGACTTGGTGGTGATCATGTACTGTCTCTCTGCTCAACAAAAGCTTTTCACTGTACATTGGTGCAAGTGACAATAAACTCTCTTCACGACTTGAAAGTAACATAGAAATTGCAATAAACAGCACATGATGCAGAAGATCAATTTATTCCAATGAAAAATATAATTCATAAAAACAGTAGAAATTCTCAGGTTTCTAAATTCTACCACGTTGCAGTTACTACAAAAATTATTATAAATATTTTGTAAAACTATCCCTTACAAGTTATCATTCTTTATTTTTTGTCTTCATTGTAAAAAAATAATCTAATAAGAAAGTCATATTTCAGGATTATTCTGTAAAACAAATCTGTGAACATGTTCAAATAGTCATTAATGAGGATGAGAACTTCCCTAAAGTTGAGTTTTATTATTGAAAAGACAGAAGAGCATCAATGGCCAGAGAGGAGGTCCAGCACAGCGATGTTTGATCTTGGTCCAATGTAAAGGAGCAAGCAGCAACCTTTGAGAAACTAAATAGTGCAGAGCTTTATAGAAGTACCAAAAAAAACAAATCTACCTTTAGACTCTAGAGATACAGTGCGGAAACAGGCCCTTCGGTCCACAGATATCCGTGCCAACCTGTGATCCCCGGACACTAGCACTATCCTACACACGAGGAATCATTTACAATTTTTTTCACCAAAGCCAATTAGCCTATAAACCTGTTCGTCTTTGGAATGTGGGGGGAACCAGAGCACCCGGAGAAAACCCACACGGTCACAGGGAGAACATACAAATTCTGTACAAACAAGCACCCGTGGTCAGGATTGAACCCGTGTCTGGCACTGTCTATGCAGCCAGTTCTACCGCTGCGTCACCGTGCTGCCCTTCTTGTTCTTGGTTTCTTGGTCCTCCAAAATATTCCAAATGGAATTTAAACTGGAGGTGGTGAAGGGAGGGCTTAAGCCAGAAAAGCTATTCTATGCCCTGGCTAATAAAAACAAATATCCTGTATGGCTTTTTTTAACCATCTTGATGCCACCTTAAGAAATTATTGGACTCTTAAACCAAGGTTCCTTCATATCCGCCTGCACCCTACATTATTAGTCCTGCCAAGGTGCATCCTCTTCAATTTACCAGGATTAAATTCCATCCGTCATTGCTCTGTCCATTGACCAACTGATGAACACTGCCACCTATTTTTATATCTGTAAAGTTATCCGTAAAGGCCCTGTAGGAGGACCTGTCGGAGTGCATGAAAAATACTTTGTTATGCAAATCTGCATGAAAAACATGGGTATTCTTGCAGCAATGGTTATAGTTGAGGAGGGATCCGTACCAAATCCTGAACAAGCTCAGATCTGACATTGATGATACGGTATCTGTGTGACCTCCTCACTGGTTTCCATCACATAAAGGAAGATTAATTTTCCAGAGTTTATATTTTACTTGCTGCTGCCAGTGACTCAGGGAGAAGTGTGGGATTAGAAATGATGCTGCCTCCGTTTTGATGGTGTGGGGAGCTGGATAAACCAGCTGCTCTTTTTCTTAGTCTTTGAGTTGTAAAAGCTGCTTTGTTTCTTAAAACATTGCATTAAAGGTGATGCATATTAAGAAATGGGTTCACAAATGGGTTCACAGAAAAAGGAGTCAGTGCTGGGAATGATTCATTAATTATCTGTTCAGTCACTTGTAACCGAAATACACAAAATAAGTTAAATGATGCTTAGTTGCCGTGGTAACGTCCCCTTGTAGTATGGACGTCAACAGACTGCATCTCTAAGATGCACGGCAAAGATGATCACGCAGTCCATGGCATCCTCGGTCCACAGTCTGTGCTTGCAGCCACGCTGAGGATTCAGAAAATCTCACTGAAATTCCCTTCAACATCATGGACTGGCATCAATGAATTAGTTGACTGATAGAGTGGTCAACTATATTGTACACATGAAAGCTGTAAAACAAAACTGCTGAGTGCACAGAACATTTAGCAGAAGTGAACAAACAGGTTTGACTACACAATGCCGAACAGCGCTGGCTCTCAGCTCGTGCAAAACTCAATTATTCCATTTCAGGCCCTTTAGAACATTATTCAGTTATCACACTACAGACAATCCCCTGTAAAACATCAATGCTTCTCAGAACATTTCTCTGTGCGTATCTCTTCTTTCCTTATGTCCCAGAACCAATTCTCAGTGGTGCAAGGCCCTAGTATATAATGTGTAGGAAGGAACTGCAGATGCTGGTTTACACTGAAGATAAACACAAAATGCTGGAGTAACTCAGGCAGCAACTCTGGGCGACGTTTCCGGTCGGGTCTGAAGAAGGGTCTCGACCTGAAATGTCACCCAGTTTTTCTCCCCAAGAGATGCTGCCTGTTCTGCTGAGTTACCCCAACATTTTGTGTCTTCTAGTATATAATGTATAGTTTGTTCTTCTAGTTTATTCTGTAAAAGTGGCAAGGAAATTGTGTAAAAGAGTTTTGGAAAGGCCTGGAGCCGTTGAAACCACAGAAACTTGCTTCGATGCCTAGGAATAATTTTTGACAGATTTGCTAATTTGGTGTTAACTAGAACGTCACAGGATTGTGCAGCGTTTAACTTGTTGGCAATCCCATCAATGTCAGCCATTCAGGATTGCTTCTATTCACAGAGTTTGTCTGTGCACTGTGAGAACTCCCGAGACATAAGTCTAGAAACTGATCATCAAAGGATAACGCAATGATGTCAGATGAACCAACTTCTGAAGATCTAACAATTGTAGTCAAAAAGTAAATCTACAACTTGCTTAATTCTCTTGGTTGAGTCACAGTAGAAGTAGTTTGACTTTAATGTCATTCAAATGCTGATTGAAGTCAAGTTGCAGGAAGTTTGTCTGGTCAGAAGTAAAAGCCTCCGTCCCATTCAGAAAACAAACCCAACCCAACACAAAATGCTGGAGAGTCTGAAGAAGGGTCTCGACCCGAAACGTGGCCCATTCTTTCTATCCAGTGATACTGCCTGTCCCGCTGAGTACCTCCAGCGTTTTGTGTCTATCTTTGGTGTAAACCAGCATCTGCAGTTCCTTCCAACCCAAGTGAGGTGTCTAACATTCAGGTCTGTGGATACAACAGTGATCTTTCTTTGTGGACCCCTCTCAGGGATCCAATGTCTGCTGATGCGGCAAACTATTGGTCCCAGCAAATCAGCAAAGTTGGGCTTCTCCTTAGATATCTTCATCAGATACCCGTGGACCACCCTGGAATAGACCTGTTGCTGCCAACTTGTATTGATTTTGGTCCAAAATGTAACAAGTATCCAGAATAAGCCAATCACTAAAATGATCTGGTCAGGGGCTAGAATGGGATGAAGTCTTTGTTAATATAAATGCTACATGCTGGCTTGAGTTCCAGAAGTGAGCTGGCTGATGCAGAAGTGTACAACAGTCCGTATGTGAGACACGGTCAAATAATGAGCCAGTGCTGAGAATGCTGGTGTTTCAGTGCAAGTTTGCTTTTAGGATCATTCCAATCAAGGATTCTGCAAGGTTTAACGTACTGGCTTGTATTTAATATACTAACGTGGCACTTGAGGTAACAGGAGATCCCATATTGTATCATTTAAAACTGCAAGCGTTTGAGCTACCTGTGCGATGAACTCAAGCCTTTGACCAAGTTTGACATGAGATGTGTGTGGACAGCTGCAGCACTGCTCCCTGCATGTAGAGAGATACTTTGTGCCCAGCCTCATGGAGGTTAGTGGCGGGGAGCAGTCTAACAGCATGGAGCACTTGGTGAGTCTCCCACCTCCTTGTTCTCAGGCAGCCCTGTGTGAAACGCATCACCAAAGTCATTGAGATGCTGTTGCAAAACGTGCTGGTACAGAAGGCAAGCCTCATTGTTATCACTGCAACCAGTGTGCTTATTATGAGACATTGTAAGGCCATGAAATCAGTGACCCCCACGCCAGCAAGACCTTGTAGCCTTGTTTGTCGGTGTCAGAAGTTGCCCATCTCTCTGTGATTCAGTGAGGGATCCCCCCATGATCACTAACACTGATGGGAGAGGGTGAGTTTGTACCACAGGGTGTTTAACCATCATTCATTGCGAGAGACAATCCAGGAGCCAGGAGGTATTTGTCTGTCAGGTGCTGCTTCTTGAGGGGAGTTTTCAACCAATATCATCAAATCAAACGGAAGTCAATCAGAGAAGTGGTGCCAAAGGTTGTGTGGTTGAGGATCTTGAGCTAAACAGGGCTAGGACTCAGAGCTACAGATACAGTGGCCGTCTGCTGGATGGATCTGGTCAGGTGGCTCTGGCCTTGTGTAGATCGGACGCCAGGGTCTTCACCATGTTGTGTGTTGTCCATTTCATGCTTTCTGCTGCATGGATGGCCTGCTGCAGAGAGCTGCCCACATCCAGCACCTGAAACCACACGCCAAAGCTTGAGTTAATTCCTCAGCTCCAACACCGCTCTTTATCTGCCTTGACCTCCAGATCTGTAGCCCGCATGAAGGTGCGTCAACCTTCAGGTGTGGTGCCTGATGACAGGTGTGTTACCTGCTGAACCCCAGTGTGGAGCACAGCTGCAGGAGTTGAGGCAACACCAGACCTGTGCACCATTCGGGCCAGCCACAGTCTTACCACCGCTCCACACCCCCCTGCCCACAATTGGAGACCACTCCTGAGCAACGACCTACCTCATTGGAGACCCTTGGTCTATCTTTGATCCGACTTTATCTTGCACTAAACGTTTAGTTTGGAGATACAGTGAGTAAACAGGCTCTTCAGCTCATCGAGTGCATGCCGACCAACAATCCCCGCACACTAACACTATCCTACACACACTAGGGACAATTTACAATGATACAATTTATGTTCATAAGTGATTATAGCAGAATTAGGCCATTCAGCCCATCGTCTACTCTGCCATTCCATCACGACTGATCTATCTTTCCATCTCAACCTGATTCTCCTGCCTTCTCCCCATAACCCCTGACACCCGTACCAATCAAGAATCTATCTATCTCTGCCTTAAAAATATCCATTGATTTGGTCTCCACAGCCTTCTGTGACAATTAATTCCACAGATTACCCACCCTCTGACTAAATAAATTCCTCCTCAACTCCTTTCTAAAGGTATGTCCTTTTATTCTGAGGCCATGGCCTCTGGTCCTAGACTCTCCCACTAGTGGAAACATCCTCTCCATATCCACTCTATCCAGGCCTCTCACTGTACGGTGAGTTTCTATGAGGTCCTGCAGCAAGTACAGGCCCGGTGCCGTCAAACACTCATCATATAATAACCCACTCTTTCCAAGGGCCATTTTCGTAAACCTCCTCTGGACCCTCTCCGGAGCCAGCACATCCTTCCTCAGATATGGTGCCCAAAACTGCTCATAGTCCTCCAAATGCGGACTGACCAGCGCCTTATAGAGCCTCAGCATTACATCCCTGTTTTTGTATTCCAGTCCTCACAAAGTTTGACTTCCTTACTACCGATTCGATTTGCAAATTAACTTTTTGGGAATCTGCACCAGCACTCCCAAGTCCCTTTGCACCTCCGATTCCTGAATTCTCTCCCCATTTAGAAAATGTCCTACGCCTTTATTACAACTATCAAATGCATGACTCCACACTTTGCCACGCTGTATTCCATCTGCCACTTGGACACTCTCCCAACCTGTCCAAGTCCTTCTGTAGAGTCCCTGCTATCTCTACACTACCTGCCCTTCCACCTATTTTCGTAGCATCCGCAAAGTTGGCCACAAAGCCTTCAATCCCCTAATCCAAATCATTACTATACAATATGAAGCAAAGTGAGCAAGATAGTCCACTCGACGAAAAAGACGTAGTACGGTCATGTGCAGATTCATGGGTAATTTTCAGCCCCATTTCTGTAACCGGCTTCCGTCTCCGCACCAAAGATCCCATAGGATAATGGTGCGGAGACGGAAGCCGGTTACGGAAACATCCTCGTAAAAATAAAAGTTATTTGGTAAAAATCTTCTCCTCATTTTCAAATTTTTAATTTATTAACACAAACTGTTCCCCCGCAACATTGATTACACTGCGAGTCGGGTCGGGTCCGGTTACAGAAATGGATGAAAAAAAGGCCCACGTTGTGTTCCGTTGTGTACTACACGTCATCCCATTGCGTTTAGCAGGAGTGGTCTATCTTGCTCCGCTATAGGATCTTTGATGTGAAGAGTAGCGGCCCCAGCACCGAGCCCTGCGGAACTCCACTAGTCAACCAGAAAAAAAACCCTTTATTGCCACTCTTTGCCTTCTGCCTTCCAGCCAACCTGCTATCCACGCCAGCATCTTACCTCTATTACCATGGGCTCACATCGTCTTTATCAGCCTCATGCAGGGCACCTTATGAAAAGCTTTCTGAAAATCTAAGTAAACAATATTCACCGACTCTCCTTTGTCTCTCCTTCTATTTACTTCTTCAAAAATTTCCAGCAGATTTGTTGAGGAAGATTCTCAAAACCATGCTGACTTCGGCCTATTTAATCGTGAACTTCTAGGTACTCAGAAACCTCATCTTTAACAATGGACTCTAAAATCTTACCAAGCAATGAAGTCAGACTAACCGGTCTATAGTTTCCACTCTTCTACTTTGCTCCCTTCTTGTGCAGCGGGGAACTAATCCTGACTCTAGTGATTCTTGAAAGATCACTACTAATGCGACCACAATCTCTAAAGCCACCTCTTTCAGAACCCTAGGGTGCAATCTACCTGGTCCAGGTGAGTTATCCACCTTCAGCCCTTCCAGCTTCCCAAGCACCTTCTCCCTAGTAATAGCCACTCCACTAACTTCCACCCCTGACTCTCTTGAATTTCAGGCACATTGCTGGTGTCTTCCACTGTGAAGACTGATGCAGATAAGATGCAGTTAAGATATTCAACTCCTCTGTCATTTCTTTATTCTCCATTATCACTTTTCCAGCATCATTTTCAGCGTACAACGTCCACTCTTGCCTCTATCTTGCTCTTTATACTGTATATCTGAAGAAACACTTGCTATCCTCTTTTATATTATTGACTAGCCTACCTTCATATTTCTACGTTTCTCCCCATATTACCTTTTTAGTTATGTTCTTTTTAAAAGCTTCCCAGTCCTCTGGCTTCCCACTAATCTTTGTCATGTTATCTGCCTTCTCTTTTAGTTTTATACTCTTTGACTTCCCTTGTCAGCCTCGGTTGCTCCATTCTCCCCCTAGAATCCTCTTTGGAATGAAAAGATCCTGCATCTTGCGAATTATTCCCAGAAACTCCTGGGTCTTTTCCCCGTCAACTTTGGCCAGCTCCTCCGTCGTGCCTCTCTGGTCTCTTTGGTCAGCTGTAATACCGACACATCATATTTCATCGTCTCCCTTTCAGATTGCAGGTTGAATCTTATCATATTATGGATTATGGTCACTGCCTCCTAGTGGTTCCTTCACCTTTAGCTCCATGATCAATCCGGTTCTATACATGACACTAAACCAGAATTCCCTGGTGGGCTCCACTACAAGCTGCTCCAAAACACCACCTCACAGGGGAAGACACCATCTTGTAGACTTATGAGGCCTGCAGCAAGTATTGGGAGTTGATGAGAGTGAGAGGGGTCCCGTACCGTGGTTTCATTGTTACCGCAGACGACGCCGCTGCCCTGGGATGGCTTCGCACCGCGACTCCCTGACCTTCTCCTTCCCCACGGTGAGCTCCACTCTGCCGCACGGCGTCCAAGTGGGTAGTAAACGTGTGGCTGTGTGGGTGACACGTACGTCCACCCTGGAGAGCAGTAACTGAGACAAGAACAGGCGATGGATTATAGACACAACTATACCGTGCAATAACACGTTAAACACACAGCAGACCAGCAGGCAGGCAGGTCACCGTCACCCGGAGGGGGGGGGGGGTCAAGGGCAGGGTCATGGGGATCAGGGTCATGGGGGGGTCAGTGTCACTGTGGGGTCAAGGCAGGGTCACTGGGAGGTCAGGATCACTAGAGGTCAGGGTCACTGGGGGGTCAGGATCACTGGGGGTCAGGGTCACTGGGGGGTCAGGGTCACTGGGGGGTCAGGGTCACTGGGGGGTCAGGGTCACTGGGGGGTCAGGGTCACTGAGGGGTCAGGGTCACTGGGGGGTCAGGGTCACTGATAAGTCAGGGTCACTGGGGGGTCAGGGTCACGGGGGGGTCAGGGTCACTGTGGGGTCAAGGCAGGGTCACTGGGGGCCAGGGTCACTGGGGGGTCAGGATCACTAGAGGTCAGGGTCACTGGGGGGGTCAGGACCACTGGGGAGTCAGGGTCACTGTGGCCAGGGTCACTGGGGGGTCAGGGTCACTGAGGGGTCAGGGTCACTGAGGGGTCAGGGTCACTGGGGGGTCAGGGTCACTGGTGTCCCCTTGGACCCTGCCTCCCATGGGCTCTCCGGACCACACAGGTCACGTCACTCTGCATCATACTCACTACACGGGTGAAGTGGGGGGGACGTAGCACAGCTGGGGGGTGTAACCCATGGCAACAGGACGCCCCTTCATGCCCACGCCTCGGCCTTCAACACTTTGATGCCGCTCGGCTGGCCGCTTCTCTTCAGCAACTGCCAAGAAACAAGTGGAAGCAACTGAGGAAACAAGCGGACACCAGCACAGAGCCATCGGAAACATCACACCAACCGCGCTCACTGAGAGAAGGCAGGGGGTTGTGGGGGGAGGTAGATATTCAGCCTGGAGATATGACCAGTTTAGTTTATTGTCACATGTATCCTGTCGGGGTGAGACTGGACCTGGATTATCAATTAAGGTATCAATTGAGTCAATGTAAGGGAGGCTGGTTTGTGAGATGGTCTGGGTTGCGTCCACTATTTGCTGCAATTTATCGCGGTCTTGGATGGAGCTGTGATGCCTCCCAATAACATGCTTTCTACGGTACAGTTGTAGGGGACATGCAAACTTCCTAAACCTTCATAGACCAGTGGCGTTCCGCATGGATCAGTGCTGGGACCTCTGCTGTTTTATGTGTATATATATATATATATATATATATATATGATAGACACAAACAGTTGTAGTCAGGCAGCATCTTTGGAGAAAAGGAATAGGTGATGTTTCGGGCGTGGGGTTGTGGGGTTGTGGGGTAGGTGATACCCATTGTGGGCTCCACTGGATCATCACTGCTTTTTGCATCTTTCATTCATTGGTTCTACATCTCTCTATATCACTGTCTATATCTCTCATTTCCCATTCCCCTGACCCTCGTCTGATGAAGGGTATCGACCTGAAACGTTAACTATTCCTTTTCTCCAGAGATGATGCCTGTCTCACTGAATTACACCAGCTTTGTGTGTCCATCTTTGGTTTAAACCAGCATCTGCAGTTCCTTCCTAAATATGTATACATCTGACTTGGGCATAAACGTAGACGGGTTGGTTGGTGGTTGGTTGCAGATGACACAAGGTTGCTGGGGTCATGGACTGTGAAGAAGGCTGTCAACATACACAGCAGGATATAGATCAGCTACAGAAATGAGAGCAGATAGAGCAAATGGAGTTTAATCAGAGCAAGTGTGAGGTGTTCACATTGGGAGATCAAGAGTGTTTTGTTGTTATATAGTCATACAGCATGGAAACAGGCCCTTCGGCCCAACTTGCTCATATGGACCACACTGTCCCAACTACACTAGTCCCACCTGCTCGCATTTGTCCCTTGTCCTTCTAAACCTTTCCTATCCATGTACATGTCTTTTCAATGTTGTGATAGTATCTGCCTCAACTACCTCCTCTGGCAGCTCATTCCATATACCCACCACCCTCCAAGTGAAATAGTTGCTTCTTTAATAGAATTATTAACTCTTTCCCCTTTCACCTTAAGCCTATGTTCTCTTGTTCTTGATTCTCCAACACTGGGTAAAACGCTCTGTCTATGTGATCTATCTATTCCCCTCATGATCTTATACATCTCTATAAGATCACCCCTCATCCACCTGTGGTTCAAAGAATAAAGTCCCAGGCTGCTCAAAATCGCCCTATAGTTCAGGCCCTTTAGTCCTGGCAACATCTTCGTAAATCTTCTCTGCACACTTTCCAGCTTAACAACATGTTTCCTATAGCAAGGTGACCAATACTGAACACAATCCTCCACATGTGGCCCCAGCAACATCTTGTACAACTTCAACATACCATCTCAACTTCTACACTCATTGCCTTGGCTGACGAAGATCAATGTGCCGAACGTCTACTTGGCCACCCTATCTACCTGTGACGCTACTTTCAAGGAACTATGTACCTGCATCCCTAGATCCCACTGCTCTACAATATCCCATCGGCCCTACCGTTCACTGTGAATGTCCTCCTCCCTGGTCCTCCCTGGTTTGACTTCCCAAAATGCAACATATTGCACAGCTACATCAAGTTCTATTAACTATTCATAGCGAGAGGATTTTAGTTTTGGAGCAAGGAGGTCCTACTGCAGTTGTACATGGCCCTGGTGAGACTGCACCTGGAGTATTGTGCCCAGTTTTGGTCTCCTAATTTGCGGAAGGACATTCTTGATATTGAGGGAGCACATCATAGGCTCACCAGGTTAATTCCCGGGATGGCGGGACTGATGAGATATGGGTCGACTGGGCTTGTATTCAATGGAATTTAGAAGAAAGAGAGGGGATCTAACAGAAACAGATACAATTCTTATAGGATTGGCAGGCTAGATGCAGGAAAGATGTTCCAGATCTTGGAGGAGTCCAGAACCAGGGGACACGGTTTAAGAATAAGGGGCAGGCCATTTAGGACTGATGAGGAAAAGCTTTTTCACCCAGAGATTTGTGAATCTGTGGAATTCTCTGCCACAGAAGGCAGTGGAGCCCAATTCACTGGATGTTTTCAAGAGAGAGTTAGATTTAGCTCTTTGGGGTAACGGAATCAAGGAATATGGGGAGAAGCAGGAACGGGGTACTGATTTTGGATGATCAGCCATGATCACTTCCCTCTGGAAGGTGACTCCGGACTGTCAAAGCTACCATAGGCAGACATAAAAACTGCTTTTTTCCACGAGTAGTAGTTCTACTCAATAACCAAAAATCTGTAGCCTCCCTTTGCTCTGGTATTTTAGTTAATTCACATGTTTATTAGAATTAGAATTAGAATTAGATCCTTTATTTGTCATTCAGACCTTACAGTCTGAACGAAATGTCGTTTAATCGATAATGTTTTATTATTGATGTTTAATGTTTTATGTGTCATTCTTAATTGTCACTGTATGTCATGTTGTCACTTGCGAGCGGAGCACCAAGACAAATTCCTTGTATGTGAATGTACTTGGCCAATAAACTTATTCATTCATTCATTCATTCATTTATTCATTCATTCATTCATTCATTCATTCATTCATTCATTCATTCATTCATTCATTCATTCATTCATATTGATCATGATTCTTTTTTCTATCTTTCTATGATTCAGTCCACCTGCCCAGCTGACCAAGATCCCACTTAAGATCTTTGAAAAGCATCTTCGCTATCTATAATACCATCCACTTTAGTGACATCTGGAACTACCTAATCCTACCTTTAGTTCAGTTCAGTTTAGTTTAATATATTGTCATGTGTACAGTGACATGCTGTTGTTGCATGCTAACCAGTCAGTGGAAAGACAATACATGATTACACAATACATGATTCATGATAAGGGAAAAACGTTCCGTGCAAGGTTAAATCAGCAAAGCCCGATTAAAGATAACGGTCTACATTCTCATCCAGATCACTGATATCAACCACAAACAGCAATGGGCCCAGCTCTGATCCCTGAGGCACACCACTAGTCACAGGCCTCCGGTCCGAAAAGCAACCTTCCACCATCACTGGTATCTCCTCGGTACCCCACACCTCAGCCCTTGCTCCCCATCCCCTGAGTCGGAACAGAGACAGAGTCCCCCTGGCCCTTACCTCCCACCCCATCAGACGTTGCACACACATAATCCTCCGAAATTTCTGCCACCTCCAACGGGGTCCCACCACTAGGCACATTTTCCCATCCTCTCCGACCCCCTTTCCGACTTCTGCAGAGACCGTTCCCTCCGCAACTCGTTCCTTCCCATCCAAACTATCCCCTCCTCAGGTACCTTCCCCTGCAACAGCAGAAGTAGCAACGCCTGTCGCTATACCTCCTCCCTCGACTCTGTCCAGGGACCCCGACAGTCTATGGGTCATAGAGTGATACAGTGTGGAAACAGGCCCTTCGGCCCAACTCGCCCACAGTGGCCAACAATGTCCCAGCTACATTAGTCCCACTTGCCTGCGCTTGGTCCATATCCCTCCAAACCTGTCCTATCCATGTACCTGTCTAACTGTTTCTTAAATGATGGGATAGTCCCAGCGTCAACTACCTCCTCTGGCAGCTTGTTCCATACACCCACCACCCTTTGTGTGAAAAAGTTACCCCTCAGATTCCTATTAAATCTTTTCCCCTTCACATTGAACCTATGTCCTCTGGCCCTCGATTCCACTACTCTGGGCAAAAGACTCTGTGCATCTACCCGATCTATTCTTCTCATAATCTTATACACCTCTATAAGATTACCGCTTATCCTCCTGCGCTCCAACCTACTCAACCTCTCCCTTTAGCTCACACCCTCTAGTCCTGGCAACATCCTTGTAAATCTTTTCTGAACCCTTTCTAGCTTGATAATATCTTTCCTATAACATGGCGCCCAGAACTGAACACAATATTCTAAATGCGGTCTCACCAACGTCTTATACAACTACATCATGACCTCCCAACTTCTAAACTCAATACCCTGACTGATGAAGGTAAAAGTGCCAAAAGCCTTTTTGACGACCTTATCTACCTGCGACTCGACCTTCAAGGAACCATGCACCTGCACTCCTAGATCCCTCTGCTCTACAACACTACCCAGAGGCCTACCATTTACTGTGTAGGTCCTGCCCTTGTTCAACGTCCAAAAATGCAACACCTCACACTTCTCTGTATTAAATTCCATCCACCATTCCTCTGCCCACCTGGCCAATCTATCCAGATCCTGCTGCAATCTTTCACAACCATCACTATCTGCAAAAACCACTAACATTTGTATCATCAGCAAACTTGCTAATCTTGCCCAGTATGTTCTCATCCAAATCATTGATGTAGATGACAAACAGCAACAGACCCAGCACCGAGCCATGAGGCACACCACCAGTCACAGGCCTCCATTCTGAGAAGTAAATTTCCACCATCACCCTCTGCTTCCTTCCATGGAGCGAATTTGCTATCCATTCATCTATCGTTCAGGTTAGGCAGTGGTTCACTTGCACCTCCTCCAACCTCATCTACTGTATCCATTGTTCAACATGTGGACTCTTATACATCAGCGATACCAAACACAGACTGGGCGATCGTTTCACGATACCCCTTCGCTCAGCCCATGTGAACCAACCTGATCTCCCGGTTGCTGGACACTTCAATTCTCCTTCCCATTCCTACTAAGACCTTTCCGTCCTCGGGGTGAGGCTAAACGCAAATTGGAGGAACAGCATCTCATATTTTGCTTGGGCAGCGGTATGAATATTGATTTCTCTCACTTCAGATAGCTCCGGCATTCCCTCTCTCTCTCTCTCTCTATCCCACCCCCACACAAGTCGCACTAGCTTATCATTTTCATCCTACAAACAGCTTCCTTTATTATTGTTACCTTTTTTCCATATCTCAAGTCAAGAGTGTTTTATTGTCACACTAGACCAAGGGGGACCCGTTGGGTTCCGTCCCATCAACGCGCGCTGCGAGGGGGGGGGGGGGGCCTGCGGCATCACACACACACACTAACCACCCCTCACACACACAGGGGGGAAGCATTGGTGAGAGGGGGAGGGAGGGGGGGGGAAAGCTCGTGGCTGCGCGTTGAAAACTCTGCGCAGCTGGCCGTGAGGAGCAAAGGCATTGTGATGTCATCAGCTCGTTTCAGCTGTTAGATTTTTTAAAGATGTCAGATTGGTGAACAATTTTAGTAAAAAACCTGGGAAATAATGAATCAAATTTTCAGATGAGGCGATTTTTGAAATCATGAGGTAAATCTCTACCGGAATATGTAAAGTTTTCACCGTTACTGCGTCGGGTTTTCGAGGAGATGTGAATCGCATATGAAAAGACACACACACACACACACACATCCAAGATCAGAGTTTTATAAGTTACTAGACCAAGTGCAGACCCGTTGGGTCTGTGAAATTCTTACTTGCTGCAGCACAACAGAATATGTAAACACAGTACATAACGGGAGAAAAAAAAATTCAGTGTGTGTTTACACATGCACACATACTCTATAAATAAACAAATATAGTGCAATAATAATAATAGTCTGTTGTAGTCCAGAGCATATTTGTTGTCGTGGCCTGATGGTGTCGGGATTCATTGTTCATTCATTGTTTTTTATCTCTTCACATCACCATCTATATCTCTCGTTTCCCATATCCCTAACCAATCTGAAGAAGGGTCTCGACCCGAAACGTCACCCCTTCCTTCTCTCCAGACAGAGTTGCTGCCTGTCCCGCTGAGTTACTCTCGATTTTTCACCTTCCACCATCACCCTCCACTTCCTTCCGTGGAGCCAATTTTCTATCCATTAGGCTATCTCTCCCTGGATCCCATACGATCTAACCTTCCAGAGCAGCCTGCCATGCGGAACCTTATCAAATGCCTTGCTGTCTACAGTCCTGACCTCATCAACCTTTCTGGATACATCTTCAAAAAACTCCATCAGATTTGTGAGACATGATCTCCTAATCATGCTGACTATCGCTAATCAGCCTCAGTCTATTCAAATGCATATATATCTTATCCCTCAGAATACTCTCCAGTAACATGCCCTCAACAGATTTTAGGCTGGCAGGTCTACAGATCCAAGGAATTTCCTTGCAGATTTTCTTAAGTAGAAGCACAATATTAGCCCCCCCCCCCCCCCCCTCCCCCCCCGGTCTTCTGGCACCTCGCCCGCCAGGCCTCCAGCAATTCCTGCTCTAGTTTCTCACAGTGTCCTCGGGTATATCTGATCAGATCCAGTAGATATACATTAGGATGTTCAGCATCTCCTCGACCATAATACTGACTGTCCTCAAGACACTTACATTATCTGTCCCAGGTTCCCCACTCTTCATGTATTTCTCCATGGTAAAAACAGAGGAGAAATACTCATTGATGGTCTTGCCATCTCCTGTGGCTCCACACAGAGATGATGTTTTGGTTTCTAAGGGCTATTCTCTCTCTCTTATCTGCCAGAGCTATCTCGTGCCCCCTTTTTGACCTCCTGATTAAGTATGCTCCTGTTCCCGCAACTCTTCCAGGGATACACTTGATAGCAGCTGCCTCTACTCGTCCCATGTCTCCGTCTTTTTCCAAACCAGCTTCAATTTCTCTCGTCATCCTGGCTTCCTTACTTCCACCTGCCGTGCCCTTCACACCCTGCCCTGAACTCTTGCATCACACTTCTAATAACCTCTCACTTTCCAGACAATTCTTTGCCTACAAACAACCTATTCCAATCAACGAGCAAGGTCCCGTGTAATACCTTCAAAATCGGCCTTGCCGCAATTCAGAATTTTAACATCGGCCCGCAGTGTCTTTTGAAAGGAAAGAATTTGCACGTGGGGTCATGGAAAGAGCGTTCACGTCGCGGCCCTGTTTCCACCAATCTTTCCACCACCACGCACAAGAAGCACAAGACAGACACCATTGTATGCAGATGCTGAAAATTGTGTTCAGCTCTGGCTGAACAACTTCTAATCTTGTGTGTGGACTCGATAAGAAGAATAACTTACACGTGGGACAATAAAAGCATCATTGAACCATTGACGATCACCCCTTAGGCTCTTGAACTAACTGCAAGGCTTCAGTCTGGCAACCCAGTGCTACTTAGTATTGTCTGATTGTATGGTATATGTATTTGTTGCGTTGTGTTATTGGGCTGTTCAGTTGCAGCAAGTGTAGAATTTCATTGTTCCCTTCCATTGCGAGTAACAATGAAACACTACAACTGGTCATGGAACACAAAGGCTGGTCCGACTGACATTTAACCAACTTTGTCAATGCCCGGAACACACTCACCAGGATCTAGCTTGCCCTCAATCCCACGTTCATCATATGTGGCCCGTCGTTTACAGGCAGGACAGGGGTTCCTCCTGGGGCTGCTGGTGAGGAAGCCGGTAGTCTTTGTCCAAGTATCTGCCACAGATCACATAGCTCAGCATTCACCGCTTAGTCCACATCACCACAATGCCCATCATAACTTAACCCTTTGTCCTGGGCCCCATGACTGAAAGAAATGTTCGTTCTTAATCTCATTCCGTCCCAATGCACAATTGTACGAAGCAGTTTGATGGGATCCAGTGCAGGACTGAGGCAGGTGAGAGGCCGAAAGTCGGTATGGAAGGTGATGGAAGAACATTCAGTGGACAGGATAGGCAGGAGCATGACAGGTAGCAAAGAAGGACTCTTGCATTGAATTGCATTTATTTCAGTGCAAGAGGTCTGAAGGGTAAGGCAGATGAACTCAGGGCGTGGACACGTACTGGAATGTTGTAGCCGTTACAGAAACCTGGCTAAGAATTTACACATGGGGTCAGCAGAAACCGGCAGGATAGCAGGCAGTGAAGAAAGCAAATGGCATGTTGGCCTTCATAACAAGAGGATTTGAGTATAGGAGCAAAGAGGTCCTTCTGCAGTTGTACAGGACCCTAGTGAGACCACACCTGGAGTATTGTGTGCAGTTTTTGGTTTCCAAATTTGAGGAAGGACATTCTTGCTATTGAGGGAGTGCAGCGTAGGTTCACAAGGTTAATTCCAGGGATGACGGGACTATCATATGCTGATAGAATGGAGCAGCTGGGCTTGTACACTCTGGAATTTAGGATGAGAGGGGATCTTATTGAAACATATAAGATTATTAAGGGTCTGGCAGGAAACATGTTCCCGATGTTGGGGGAGTCCAGAACCAGGGGCCACAGTTTAAGAATAAGGGGTAAGCCATTTAGAACGGAGTCGAGGAAACACTTTTTCACACAGAGAGTTGTGAGTCTGTGGAATTCTCTGCCTCAGAGCGCGGTGGAGGCCAGTTCTCCTGATACTTTCAAGAGAGAGCTTGATAGGGCTCTTAAATATAGCGGAGTCAGGGGATATGGGGAGAAGGCAGGAACGGGGTACTGATTGTGGATGATCAGCCATGATCACATTGGATGGCAGTGCTGGCTCGAAGGGCCGATTGGCCTACCCTTGCACCTATTGTCTATTGTTGTCTATTGTCCAAGAGAGGGACAGGACCGGCAGCTTAATGTTCCAGAGTATCGATGCCACAGGAGAGGTAGGGATGGGTGAAAAAAGGACAGGGATTTGCTTTATTGAATAAGGAGAATGTCACGGCAGTAGTCTGAGATGACTTTACTGATGGTTCACCAGTGAGTCTATATAGGTGTAGCTGATGGGGATGATCACCTTGTTGGGAGTGTACTACAGGCTCCCAAATAGTCAACGGGAATTAGAAGAACAAATGTGCCAGGAGATTACAGGCAGCTGCCAGACTAATAAGGCTGTTATAGTAGTGTTTAAGAAAGAACTGCAGATGCTGGAAAAATCGAAGGTAGACAAAAATGCTGGAGAAACTCAGCAGGTGAGGCAGCATCTATGGAGAGAAGGAATAGGCGATGTTTCAGGTCAAGACCATTCTTCAGACTGTTATAGTAGGGGATTTTAACTTTCCCAATACAGACTGGGACTCTCATAGTGCCAGGGCTTAGACAGGGTGGAATTTGTCAAATGAGTTCAGGAAGGATTCCTCAGGCAATACGTAGAGGGTCCTACACGGGAGAGAGCATTAGCTGGATCTACTCTGAGGAGATTGGAATGGGCAAGTGACTGACGTGTCAGTGGGAGAAAGCCTTCACAGTGAATGGCAGGGCCATGGGGAGTGTTGTAGAGCAAAGGGATCTATGAGTCCAGCAAATGCTGCTTTACACTAAAGACAGGCGCAAAAGAAAGGTCTCGACCCAAAACGTCAGCTATTCCTTTCCTCCACAGATGCTGCCTGGCCCACTGAGTTACTCCAGCCTTTTGTGCCTGTCCGAGAGTCCAGGTACATAGTGCCTTGAGAGTGGCATCCCAGTTAGATAGGGTGGCCAAAAAAGCATTGGCCTTCCACAGTCAAGGCATTGTGTACAGAGGTTGGGATGTTCTGTTACCATTGCACAACACGTTGGTGAGGCCACTTTTGGAATATTGTGCTCAGTTTTAGTCATCCTGTGATAGGAAGGCTTTTGTTAAGCTGGAAAGATTTACGATTATGTTGTCAGGACTTGAGGGCCTGATCTATAGAGAGCGGTTGAGCAGGTTAGAACTTTATTCCCTGGAGTGCAGGAGGATGAGGGCTGATCTTGTAGAGATGTATAACATCATGAGAATAGATAGGGTAAATGCAGTATTTTACCCAGAGTAGGGGAATGAAGAATCACACAAGTTTAAGGTGACTGAGGAAAGATTTAGTAGGAATTTGAGGTGAACTTTTTCACTTAGAGGATGGTGGTTATACGGAATGAGCTGCACTAGGAGGTAGTTGAGGCAGGAACAATAACAATATTTAAAAGATATTTGGAGAGGTACATGGATAGGAAAGGTTTAGAGGGAGATGACCCAAACACAGGCAGGTGGGACTAGTGTAGATGGGACATCTGGGTTAGCATGGGCATGTTGGGCTGAAGAGCCTGTTTCCATGCTGCATGATTCTAAGACACAGAGTAAGTGGAGATATAGATTACAGAGATGGGGATTCGCTGATATGGGCATGAGTCGGGTAGGTAGGTCCAGCCACAGTGACTCTTCTCTCCCACCATTACTGCTCTGTTGAGTTTTCTGTGACTGGCAGACATTTGCCCATCATGTAAGGCCTCTTGGCTTGTCCTTGACAAGGGTTTATTCAGAGTTTTCTATTGTATTAAGCAAGCCCCATAACTGAAGGTGAGCAACTTGCTTGTAGATCACTCACCAGCCCTGTGTGTGGATGTTGCCCCACAGGATGGACACGACTCACCATGTCGTGGTGCAAGCAAGCTGTAGTCTGTGCCTGGGGGGAAATATACATCAGCCCCAAGTGTCAACTATTCACATGCCAAGTGTTCATTCAACGGCTCCAGAGGCTACGCTTACAATTATGTCAACAACTCTAGATCATTCAAATTAGGCCAATGCCTGATTCACACAGGGAGGGGGGAGAAGCAAGATAAGGGGGTGATAGTGGGATAGAGAGAAGGAAAGGGGAGATAGGAAAGTGAGAGAAGGAGAAAGGGGAGATGGGGAAGGGGAGATTGGGGAGGGGAAATGGTGAGAGGGGATGGGGAGATGGGGGAGGGGAGATGGGGAAGTGGGCAGAGAAATGCTCCCACTGTTAATTGTCATCATGCACCCTCCTTCACATGACGATGTGGGAGCATTTCTGTGCCCATCCTCCACCCCCTCCCCCACCTCTGGGTGAGAGCACGCCTCCTCGCCTCCCCTCCAATCTCTCTACCTCCTGGTTCTGGCCCCTCAGTGAATGGAAACTGGAGCTTCCCATGGACTTTAACCAGGCTCTTCACCATTTAATCCACTCAGTTAGAGCTCGTACACTTTACCTGTGTAAGGGCCTTTAATCGGCCTGGATCTTTGAAGCCTGCCTGGAGTTGGCCTCTTGTAGCTCTGGCTGACTGAGGCGTGTTTAGAAGCCGGAGGATGTGGGTCAGACGAGGAAGCTTCTGATTCAGTGCCTGGAAGAAAGACAGTTATTAAGATCTTGTCCTTGAGAGGTGGCTGACCCTCCCTGATACTCGTTCATCAACCAGTGAAGGCAAAGAACCACCAGTAACCAGAGCTGCCAACTCTCACGCATTTCGCCCATTTCTCACGCTCTCACGCTGATCACAGAGTTTCTCACGCTCTGTCGTGAGAAATTCTGTGATCAACGAGAATTTCAAAACTAATATCAGCTGCTTGTGTGGGGGTGTGTTGACAAGACAGCAGCATTCTTACTCTCTGTTATTCTCACTTGACCGAACCGTCACACACCTCCAAACCATGTCCCCATGTAAATTTACATTGAAAGACACGGAGCGGGCAGTGTATGAGTGTCACCCAGCGCTGCAAGTAAGGCCATGTCCTGCTCCCGGCGGCAGTCGCAATTTAAGGATTTGCGGGAAGCGGCTGACATGAGCGAGGCCAGTGAGCGGCAGGAGAGAGGTACATGGGCCACGAAACCGGGGTAGCTGGGGGTTTGCAGCCCCCCCACCTTTTTGGCTAGACATGTTTCAATATCTCCGGCTTTGGACGAGGCGCTGCTGTGCTCTGAGCAACCTGGTCGTGGGTGTTGAAGAGCCGGGGCGGGCCATGGTGCAGCCTCAGTGCAAGGCGGCCACCGGTCCATCGGAGGCATCGGAAGCGTTGTGCCGCTGCCTCTGCGCCAAATTCGCCCTGGTGACCGGCATGGATCAGGCTGCGGCTCGGAGCATCCTGGAGGACAACCAGTGGATGCTGTAAGTAGGTACCAAGCACTGGGTAGAAGCGGTGGAAGATAGTGGCTGCCAAATGGGGGTGGTTGGAGAAAGCATCCTGCTTGCCTGCTAGATTTCCACTTACAGTAACTGCAGGAAAAATGTTCCAGATGTTGGGGAAGTTCAGAACCAGGGGTCACAGTTTAAGAATAAGGGGCAGGCCATTTAGGACTGAGATGAGGACAAACT
Source organism: Amblyraja radiata (assembly GCF_010909765.2). Classification (NCBI taxonomy): domain Eukaryota; kingdom Metazoa; phylum Chordata; class Chondrichthyes; order Rajiformes; family Rajidae; genus Amblyraja; species Amblyraja radiata. Next base: position 28,821,299 of record NC_045987.1, read on the forward strand.
TTCTTCACACAGAGAGTTGTGAATCTGTGGAATTCTCTGTGCAGAAGGCAGTGGAGGCCAATTCTGTTTTCAAGAGAGAGTTACATTTTGCTCTTGGGGCGAGCGAAATCAAGGAATATGGGGAAAAAACACGAAAGAGGTACGGATCTTAGATGAACCGCCATGATCATATTGAATGGCAGTGCTGGCTCGAAGGGCCGAATGTCCTATTCCTGCACCTATTTTCTATGTTTCCATGCTTGAGTATATGGCAGTAAAACTCGACGACTTGATTTTGAAGCATTCATGCATGGTGCAGGTATAATGTAGTCATAGACTGATACAGTGTGAAAACAGGCCCTTCGGCACAACTTGCCCACACCTGCCAACATGTCCCAGCTACACTACCTGCTTTTGGTCCATATCCCTCCGAACCTGTCCTATCCATGTATCAGTCTAACTGTTTCTTAAATGTTGGGATAGTCCCTGCCTCAGCTACCTCCTCTGGCAGCTTGTTCCATACACCCACCATACTTTGTGTGGAAAAAGTTATGCCATAAAAAGTTACCTCTTAAAAATACTTTAAACAAAAATATTGAAATCATACTTCTACAATTCACTAAAACATGATTTTAATACATCAAATCTCAAAAAGCACCCCCTTCGCATACCCTCCCCCCACTCGGTCGCTCCACTCCCTCGCCAAGTACCCCCAAGACCAGTGATCAGTGATCGCTCAGCTCCCCCACTTTCAAAAACGCTCTGCGGCCCCTGGTTCAGACGGAGAGCACTGCCAGATGTGAGCGGGGAACTGAGGCCAGTTGTCCGCGATGTCTGAATCCCAATGCTCAGCGTGTTCGTGTTTCGGAGTTGGCTAATGTTATTGATTTGTAATTAGCCTGATTTGTAATTAGTTGACAAAACCTTAATTTATTTATCCGGAATATCCAGGGGCATGGGATAAGTGTAATATTAAAGTGACATGCAAGGTGTCAGGCTGTCTGTCACAACATACAGCCCTGATAACCCATTATTTATTTCAGTTACATATTGGGAAGGTAGCACTATTGTCATTTGCCACTCAACTATTATGTTTGTTTACCTCACTGACAATTTCTAACCCCCCCCCCCCAATACATCACATAGCCCAGAGTAGGATAATCAATATTTCTAGTTGTAGCTAACTCATGCTCATGTTACTTCCCCACTCCCATAGTTCACCTTCTGTCCCCATTTTACCTTTTCCACCCTCCACCCACAGAAAATCTGAGAGAAGAAATTATTCCTCATCTCAGTCCTCTTTTGAGACAATGTGCTCAAGAAAATGGGGAAAGCACGTGCCACTTTTTACAGGTGAATCTGCAGTGGAGAGAGGTGGCAGCTACAAATACCTGCACATCAATAACTGTGATGCCATGTCCTGTGTCTGTGGATGGAATCATGGAGAAGGCACCTTCACACCTTATTCTGTTTAAAGAGATTTGGCATGAAAAGTTCTGAAGAGAGTCTAAAGAAGTGTCTCGACCTGAAATGTCACTTCTCTCCAGAGATGCTGCCTGACCCGTTGAGTTACTCCAGCATTTTGTGTCTATCTTCAGTGTAAGCCAGCATCTGCAGTTCCCTCGCACACATTTATTGTTCTCATTGTGTTTTGCACTATTGTCTTATTTATTTGCAAAGATATTTTGTTCCTTTTTTCTTTGTCTTGCAGAATTTAGGTGTAATTTTTCTGGAACCTTGCATTATTAATGTATAATTAGCATTTTGAGTGTTGTCTGAGTCTTTGTATCTGTGATGCTGTCGCAAGGAGAATCTCATTGTACCTGCACCTCCACACATTGTGCACATGACAATAAACCCCACTTGGCTAATGTTGGTCTGAGACCCTTACTTGAGTGGAACATCCCTTCCTGTCAAATGTTTCCTCACAAGAAAACCCCATAAAATGCAGAATAATCTGCGAGACTGCATCCATCGGTCACGGCATCGAGTGTAAGTGTCATGTTGCAGCTTTACTGGACACATTTGGGGAATGATGTGTAGTTCTGGTCTTCCCATTACAAGAATGATGTGGAGGCTTTGGGGAGGGTGCAGGTGCTGTTTTATCATTGTGCTGCCTGGATTAAAGAGCATTAGCTACAGGGAGAGCTTGGACAAACTCAGATTGTTTATTCTGGAGCTTCGGGAGCTGTGAAGTCTATAAAGTGATGGGAGGCACAGGGTAGACAGTCAGAACCTTTCTCCCAGGATGGAAATATCAAAGACTAGAGGGTAGAGCTTTTTGGTGAGTGGGGCAAAGTGTGCAGGGCAGGTTTCCTTTGACAAAGGGTGGCTCTCCAAAGATGGGTTGATGGAACGTGCTTGTGGAGGTAGATATGATAGTGGCCTTTACAAGCCTTTTAGATAGACACATGGATATGCAGGGAATGGAGGAGTATAGATCATGTACAGATAGAGATGAGTTTAACTTGGGATCATGCCCTGTACAGACATGATGGGCCGAAGGGTCTGTTCCTATGCTGTACTGTTCTTTGTTCTAACTTTCCCTGAACTGCCACCAATGATAATATATCATTCCTTAAACAGGGGCTGAATGTGCAGAGTCCCTGGATCTGGTCTCTTCACTGCCTTGTACTAGTGAAGGGAGACTCTCTTAAAGTCATGATCTCCACCTAATAGAATCAATGTAATTTAAAGATCCTTTCATTGGAGAAATTAAATCCTTTTACAAAGATGTTGCCAGGACTTGAGGGGCTGAGCGACAGGGAAGGGTTGGGCAGGCTGGGAGTGCAGGAGGATGGGAGATCTTATGGAGATGTATAAAATCATGAGGGGAATGGCTAAGGTGCAATGCACAGTCTTTTACCCAGGGTAGGGGAATCCTAAACAGGAGGACATATGTTTAAGGAGAGAGGGAGATGATTAGATACGAGCCCAGGGCAACTGTTTCGCTGCGAGTGTGGAGATTATACGGGGTGAGCTGCCAGAGGAGGCGTTTGAGGTAGGCATTAAAACAGCATTTAAAAGACACTTGGACAACTACAGGACCATCACCAATTTCCCAGCATCCTTGGTTCCAGAGTCTTGCTGGATTATCCGTTAGTTGGATCAACAGAGGTCACGGCCTCTGAAAGGAGTGCGCCTGTACCGGAATGTTCCGCCGAGGGGCAGAGACACCAGCCTACAAGGCTGGCCTCAGAAGTTGGCTCTGGGAACGGATCCACTGGCTCCAGCTGGGCCGGACACAGGGTGAAAATCTGCCATATTGCATGGAGCGTCCCAATGAGGTCCAGATCAGCCGCCGCGCCTGGCCCAGGTGCCACCTTTTCGGGGGGACTTCCAGGAGGGGAATTTGAAGTGCACTCTTGTAATTTTGTCCAGATTAAAGGAGGTGCTGGAAAATCAGTGGCGGACCTGTATACAGATAGGAAAAGTTTAGAAGGATATGGGGTGAACATGGGCAAGTGGGACTAGCTTAGATGGGGCATCTTGGTTGGCATGGATGAGCTGGGCTGAAGGGCCTGTTTCCTACTGTACGTCTCCGTGACTCCAAAAGGCAGATGGGACAAGATCTTGGACACCAAGATACTGAAAGGCCTGAGTGACACAGGTCTGAAGATGCTGCATGGAACGGTATTGCTGACCTGGAGCTCAGATTTCTGAGAACCTCGCCTGAGACCAAGAGAGTTCTCACTTTTTCCACCGGAGACCAGATACATGCAACAGGTGTCCAGACAAAGGACACTTGCCCACCCATCACTCATTATTCCTGACGAGTTGGTCTTCTGACCCACTGAACCTCCTCTGCATTCATGAAGACCAAGCCTGGTCCTCCACTCAGCACCACTCTCCACCCCTTGGCTCTCCTTGTGCCCAGAAACGATCAAACACAAAGACTCAGTCCCCAGCCCTCCGGGACTGACAGTTCTAAACATTCACCAAATGGCGAGGTTTCCTCTCATCCTAGACCCTGACAACCTGTCTCTGATTTTTTTTATTAAAAAAAAAAATATATATATTTTTATTAGAAGCAGTGTACAAAAGTATAAACTGCGGCATATGACCTAATACATTCATTGTACAGATTCCATTTTAATTTTAGCAAAGATGAAATAGAATAAGAGAGGAAGAGCAAGAAAGAAAGGAAGTGAAAGAGTAAGTGAATGTGTAAGAGTAGAACCCCTAAACTACCAAATGAGTGTGGTCAAACAGTGAGCAAGTAAAATAAATAGGAAAAACGTCAAGAAATAAAAAGACAAAAACGGAAAAAAGAAAAAAAAAAACCGTGTTGATATACCTGCTTCATTTCTCTCCCCACCCATTACCCAGTCCGTAAGTCAGTCTAAATACCGAAGTTGTGTTGCACCATACTATCCTTGTAATGAATCAATGAAAGGAGACCATATCTTTGAAAATTGCTCTGATTTTCCTGCTAAGACAAGTCTCATATCTTCAAGATGTAGTGTCTCAGACATGTTTGTAATCCACATTTTAAGCGTAGAGGCAGATGTATTTTTCCAAAATTTAAGTATATGTTTTTTCGCCATTATCAGGCCATAATTCAGGAAACGTCTTTGAAATATTGATAGCTTAGGGCAGATTTCTGCTGTTCCGAAAATAATCAGTTCCGTATGGGGGTCCAGTTTTGTTTTTAATGTTTTTGAGAAAATGTTTTTGACACCGCGTTGAGTCTAAATGCCCGAGCTCGCATGCCCTTGCAGACCACAGTCCAAATATTACTCTGTCTGTCGGCAGCCAACAAACGGATCACAACAGCAGATTCAACAGATATCTGAGGGGGAATCTTTTCACACAAGAGGTGGTGGGTATGTGGAACGAGGAGGTAGTTGAGACAGGGACTATCACAACGTTTAAGAAACATTTAGACAGATACATGGAAAGGACAAGGTTTAGAGGGATATGGGCCAAACGCAGGCAGGTGGGAACTAGTGTAGATGGGACATGTTGGTCAGTGTGGGCACGTTGGGCCAAAGAGCCTCTTTCCTCGCTGTCTGACTCTATGTTGGGAATCAGGTACAGAAAATAAGAACAGATATCTAGGAGATCAGGAAAAAGAAAAAGAGGTAACAATTCAGGTCAAAGGCCCTTTGTTGAACGGGGAAAGTGACTAAAGATACCAGGGAAGCTGCAGGTGGGCTAGGAGGTACAGAGAGGGAACCTCAGGGTCACCAAGGGGGTGGTGATTCTGTGAAATTCATTGCCACAGACAGCTGTAGAGGCCAAGTCAATGGGTATTTTTCAAGCACAGATTGTCAGATTCTCCATTAGTACGTGTGTCGGGGGTTATGGGGAGAAGGCAGGAGAATGGGGTTGAGGGGGAAAATTTGATCAACCATGATTGAATGGTGCAGTAGGCTTGGTGGGCCGAATGGTCTAATTCTGCTCCTAGAACTTGTGAACTCTGACGGGTGGGTCTGGGTGACCAGGGCAGAAGCTGTCAACCTGGAACTGGAGATCAGTGTCCACCTGACCTGCTGGCCGTATCTACCTGATCCGCAACTTGTAACTCCTAGATTAATTTGTCTATGTTCTGGTTCGTGAGGAAGAATATCAAAGGATACTGCAGGATAAAGATCAGTTGGCAATGTGGTTGGAGAAATGGCAGATGCAGGTCATGAACTTATGACCTTATAAGTTCATGATAGGAGCAGAATTAGGCCATTCGGCCCATCAAGTCTACTCTGCCATTCAACCATGACTGATCTATCTCTCCCTTCTAACCCCATTCTCCTGCCTTCTCTCCATAATCCCTGTCACCCGTACTAATCAAGAATCTACCTCTGCCTTAAAAATATCTATTGACTTGGCCTCCACAGTCTTTATAAGGTCAAATGCCAGAAGAAAATATACAGTAAATGGCCGCGGCCCTTTGAGATGTGCAGAGGAATCTTGGCCTCCAAGTCCGCAGCTCCTTGACAGTGGCAGCACAAGTAGATAGAGTGGTAAAGAAAGTGCATGGTCTTCATCAGTCAGGGCATCGAGTCACAAAGTCATGCTGCAGCTTTACAACATTTTAGTTGGGCCATATTCGGAGGATTGCGTGTAATTTCTGGTCACCCCAATACATGATAAACGTGGTCGCTTTGGAGAGGGTGCAGAAGAGGTTTACCTGAACGCTGCAAATAGACACAAAACACTGGAGTAACTCTGAAGAAGGGTTTCGGCCCGAAACGTCGCCTATTTCCTTCGCTCCATAGATGCTGCTGCACCCGCTGAGTTCCTCCAGCAATTTTGTGTACACTGGAGTAACTCTGCAGGTCAGGCAGCATCTCTGGAGAAGAAGGATGGGTGACATCTCGGGTCGGAACCCTTCTTCAGATTGAAAGCAGGGTTTGGAGGCTGGGGGGGTGGGGTGAAGAGCTGGAGGTGAGAAAAGACCAGGACTAATCAGGGCCAACCACAAATGACCTCCGGCAGGGTGGTGCCCTGGTGGGCCCATTGTTGGCTCGGGAAGGTGTGATACAATATGAAGTGTTCAGGAACAGGTTAATCAACTAGTGGGAGGAAGGGTGCAAGGGAGGAGGGGGAGGGGGAGGTGAGTGTAGGTGGAAGCAAAGATCCGCTCTAAGATCTTTGGGTGGAAGTTACTTCGAGAATTTCATGTTCATACCGCTGGGGTGTAAACGACCGGACCCTAACGCTGCCTGGATTAGAGGGCGTTGTCTAAAAGCAGAGCTTGCACAAACTTGGATTGTTTCTCTCTGGAACATCGGAAGTTATGGCGAGACCTTGTAGAACACGGAACATTATGAGCAGCATAGATAGGGGAGACAGTCAGAACCTTTATCCCAGGGTGGAAGGCATAGATTTAAGCTGAGAAGAGTGCAGGAAGGAACTGCAGATGCTGGTTTAAACTGAAGACAGACACAAAAAGCTGGAGTAACTCAGCAGGACAGGCAGCATTTCTGGAAAAAGGAAATGGTGACATTGCAGGTCGGGACTGTTCTTCAGACTGAGAAGCTGAGAACTAAGATTAAAGAAGATATGCGAGCAAGTTTCTTTGACACAGTGGTGGGTAGCTGGATTTTGCTGCTTGGGATGGTGGTGGGGGCAGATACATTAAAGAGGCTTTTAGACAGGCACATGAAGTGTTAGGCAATGGAGGGATATGGATCATGCGCAGACAGTTTAGGTTGACATCATTGTCAGTGCAAGCCAAAGGGGATAGATCAGTGCAATTACATTAACGATGCCATCATTTCCCAGTGGGATCTCTGGGAGCCCAGTGCAGCGCCCAGGACAGGTTCAACTCACAAACATTGTTGTGCTGGGCTCTCGATCACAGCCTGGCTGAGGCCTGCAGTGAATCTCCATCCTACCCCAGTCTGTGTTACGTCCTTGCTCAAGTTCCCGCGTCACTCTGACCTTCACTAGCTGCGTCTCACACTGCAGACAACCACCCGGCCAACCAGACGCCTGCAGATCTATCTCCTGCTCCCTTTACCTTTGAAACGGTCACTCGAAGTTCACTGAGCCTAACGCTGTTTCTAACTTCTGCTGGTGCCTGCAGTTTATCCCAAGATCAGGATGGATTGGGCATCAGGGGCGTGGGCGAGGAGGGAAGGAGCACTCTGATGGTGTCAAGGTGCTGCTGACCTGGTCCCACCACACAGGGTTTTTCCTTAGTAGAATGTAATGGAGGGAGAGTTCTGGGATACATCTAGAACAGTATAAGTTCGACGTACCCTACAAAGAGGCAGCCAAAGCTGGGCCCCATGCGAATGCCCATGGCTACGCCTTGGATTTGGAGGAAGTGGGTGGAGTCGAAGGAGAAGTTGTTACGGGTAAGAGTCAGCTCTGCTAGACGGAGAAAAGTGTTGGTCAAGGGAAATTTGCTGTTTCTGCGGTCGAGGAAGAAACGGAGAGCTTCCTGGTGGGAGATGGAGGTGTAGAGTCACTGGACATCCATAGTAAAGATGGGGGCCTGGAAAATGGAAGTCACTGCAGAGAGGAAGGGCGTGTGAGGTGTCTTGGACATAGGGCGGGAGGGATTGGACCAGGGGGGAGAGGATGGAATCGAGGTATGTGGAAATTAATTCAGTGGGGCATGAACAAGCAGAAACAATAGGTCTGCCAGAGTGGTTCTGTTTGTGGATTATGGGGAGAAGATAAAACCGGGCCATGCGAGGCTGGGGAATAATAAGATTGGAGGCTATGGAGGGCAGAGCTGGAAGTGATGCAATCTGACATAGTCTTCATTCTCTATTTGTTCCCAATGAAACACAACACGTCATTACAAGGTGTTATGTGAATTTTATTACCATGATTTGTCACTGAAAGGAAGGGGAATATTTTCTGGGTTTGGGATTGTCTGCTGTGTGTGGGCCGCCCCCCCCAGCAGGGTCTGGATTCCAGGGTCAGTAAAGGAGGACAACAGGCGGCACAGCCTTGCGGAGTCACAGGGAGAGTCACAGTGTAGGGGGGATGTGCGAGGTTTCGCTCTATACACTAATCATACAAAGACCCAACACCACGGCGACACTGGAGAATTCAGTGCTCCGCCCTCAGGCACAGTCCTCAGGGGCTGTGAGCGGTGGTGATGGCAGCAGACCCCAGCCGGGTGGGTTACCAGGGACTTGCACCCAGTTGTAGATGGTATCAATGTGTGGGATGGTACCAGGGAGTGCAATTGTACCAAGTTATGGAACCAGGGTGTGGGGTGGCATCAGGGCCTGGAGTGTGGGATGGTACCAGCGTGTAGATGGTATCAGGGTGTAGATGAGCTGTAACAACACTGCAGTAACAGGACCGGCCACAAGGGGGGTGGGGTGGGTGGAATGGTGGGACCACTCATCAGTGGGTCTGGCTGCGCTGATCTCGGGAACGAGTGGGCTGCAAGTGAATCTCAGGCGCGGACATCAGATGTGGCGATAATCTGACGTACAATGTCTCTGGCAATGACGGCTTGCTTCTAAATCCCAGAGTGAGGAGTTGATTTTCTGGATGAAGATTTTAATATCGCAGTGCATTTCAAGGAGTTCTTCCAATAACTTATTGTTTCTCCTCTGTTCCTCCATGATGGCAAGCTGCAGCTCTAGGTGGGTCTTGTACCAATGCAAGGCTCTGTCTGCGTGTGGGGACCGCTGCCTGCCTACCCCCATTGCCTGCTGCTCTCTCGGTACTGAAGAGGTTGGCTCTTCAATCCTCAAGTGTTTCATAATCTCTTCCTTTCTCTTTCCTGGGGCTAACTTCTTTTTAATCTCTTTCTTTGCTTTCTGGTTTAGACGTTGAAGTGAAGAGGACCTCTCTGTGTTAGTGACAAAATATTTGATTAAAAGTCGTGTCACAGTTTGAATCTTTCAACCTAACAATAGCAGTCACTTTTCTACTGGTTTAGTGTCTGTATCGCTTTATTCTGCAGTTCTAGGCATTAAGATTACAAACAAACAGTTAAATATGATTACTATGGGTATCGGGGGTTATGCAGAGAAGCCAGGAGATGGGGTTGAGAGGGAAAGATAAATTGGCCATGATTGAATGGTGCAGATTTGATGGGCCGAATGGCCTAATTCTGCTCCTAGAACTTTGTGAACATGAATATCCGTTCAAAATAAATGTAATTGAGGAATGATTAATATCTGAATAATGTCTCAATAATATTTGGAGAAAAGAAATCACACAGCTTGAAACTGTCAAATCAGAAAGTATTCTCTGCTTCTGAAGACGAAACTCACACAGCCTCTTCAGCACATTCACCAGACAATGTTGTCCTCGAAAATTGACTGGCCATCTCCCACCCTTAGAGTTACAGCTGCAACCAACCAGGAACACCCTCGCTTGGCCTTGTAGCCCAGACCCGCAAACTCACACACTGCTTCCCTTTCAGTGTGTGGTCACCAGCGCGCCATGTAAACATCCATCTGTGGCTTCATGTTCCACAACATTCATCTCACACTCGCCCACACTGGCCACCCACCTCCTTGCCCAGTAACTCACCCTCCAGTCCAGGCGTGAACGTCAGTGCATGCTGCGTGTTGGCTGAACACAGGCAAGCCTTTGCGAGGTCCCCATTGCACAAGGGCCAAGGCATGGCGTGCAATCGGACAACATGTCACAGCTAACCAGCACCATGACTGAGCAGACCAGCTGGCGGGAGTGTTCACGGACATCTTTAATCTCCCCCTACTCCGTTCTGAGGCACCCACCTGCTTCAAGAAGACCACCATCATCCTGATCCCATAAAAAGCAAGATCTACAACTACAGTCCAGTGGCCTTGACATCCACCATCATGAAGTTGGTCAAGAGACTGGTAACGGCACATAGTGAGGAATGTGGGGATTCCGCGGTGGTGGATCTTTATGTTAACCTTTATGTAGTTGTGTGTCTTGTTGCTTTTATTTAGTATGGCAATATGGTAATTCGAGTTTCATTGTACCTTAATCGGCACGTGTGACAATAAATTGACCTTTGAACCTTTGAAAATTAAATCCAGTCTACCAAACAAAGTTGTTCAACTGTAGTTTGCTGACCGCCACACCACGCCCACACACCATTCCCACACACCATGCCCACACACCATGCCCACACACCACGCCCACACACCATGCCCACACACCATGCCCACACACCATGCCCACACACCACGCCCACACCATTCCCACACACCATGCCCACACACCACGCCCACACACCATGCCCACACACCACGCCCACACCATTCCCACACACCATGCCCACACCATGCCCACACACCATGCCCACACACCACGCCCACACACCATGCCCACACACCACGCCCACACACCATGCCCACACACCACGCCCACACCATTCCCACACACCATTCCCACACACCATGCCCACACACCACGCCCACACACCACGCCCACACACCATGCCCACACACCATGCCCACACCATGCCCACACACCATGCCCACACACCATGCCCACACCATGCCCACACACCACGCCCACACACCACGCCCACACCACGCCCACACACCATGCCCACACACCACGCCCACACCACGCCCACACACCACGCCCACACACCATGCCCACACACCACGCCCACACCACGCCCACACACCACGGCCACACACCACGCCCACACACCATGCCCACACACCACGCCCACACACCACGCCCACACACCATGCCCACACACCATGCCCACACACCACGCCCACACCACGCCCACACACCACGGCCACACACCATGCCCACACACCACGCCCACACACCATGCCCACACACCACGCCCACACACCATGCCCACACCATGCCCACACACCACGCCCACACACCACGCCCACACACAATGCCCACACACCATGCCCACACACCATGCCCACACACCACGCCCACACACCATGCCCACACCACGCCCACACACCACGCCCACACACCATGCCCACACACCACGCCCACACCACGCCCACACCACGCTCACACACCATGCCCACACCACGCCCACACCATGCCCACACACCACGCCCACACCATGCCCACACACCACGCTCACACACCACGCTCACACCATGCCCACACACCACGCTCACACCATGCCCACACACCACGCTCACACACCACGCTCACACCATGCCCACACACCACGCCCACACACCACGCCCACACACCACGCCCACACACCACGCCCACACCATGCCCATACCATGCCCACATACCATGCCCACACACCACGCTCACACCATGCCCACACCACGCCCACACCATGCCCACACCATGCCCACACACCATGCTCACACACCACGCCCACACACCACGCCCACACACCACGCCCACACACCACACCCACACCACGACCACACACCACGCCCATACACCACGCCCACACCACACCCACACACCACCCCCACGCACCATGCCCACGCACCATGCCATCGCCTTGGCCCTACACTCATCCCTGGAACACCTGGATAAGAGAGACACCTACTGTATGTTGGACTCCTATTCATAGATTACTGGTTTGCTTTCAATACCATTAACCCATCCAAGCTCATCTCTAAACTCGTGGAACTTGGAGTCAACAATCCCCTCTGTAACTGGATCCTAGACTTCCTGACCAACAGCCCACAATTAGTGAGGATAGCTGACTAATCTTCAACACTGGTGCCACGCAAGGATGAGTTCCTAGCCCCATTCTTTACTCATATGTCCATAAATTCATAAGTTCTAGGACCAGAATTTGTTCATTCAGCCCATCAAGTCTACTCCGCCATTCAATCGTGACTGATATATCTTTCCCTCATTCTCCTGCATTCTCCTCTTTCTCCCTCATTCTCGCCATAGCCCCTGACACCCATACTAATCAAGAATCTGTCTACCTCTGCCTTAAAAATATCCATTGAATTGGCCTCCACACCCGTTTGTGTCTTCCTTATACACTCATGACTGCAGACAAATACCAATCCACCACAATATACAGGTTCGTAGGCGACTCCACCATAGTTGGACAAGTCTAAAATAACGATGAGATGGAATACAGGAAGAAGATTGAGAACTTTGTAAGCTGGTGCCAAATACAACTTCTCCATCAATGTCAGCAAGGCAAAGAAGATAGTGATCGACTTCAGGAAGTGAACATTGATGGCACCAAAGTGGAGATGCTCGAAAGCTTTAGGTTCCGAGGAATAAATATCACCAGCAGTGTTCAAGTAGAAACTGCAGATGCTGGAAGATCGAAGGTACACAAAAATGCTGGAGAAACTCAGCGGGTGCAGCAGCATCTATGGAGCGAAGGAATTAGGCGACGTTTCGGGCCGAAACCCTTCTTCAGACTGATGGGGGGTGGGGGGGAGAAGGAAGGAAAAGGGGAGGAGGATGAGCCCGAGGGCGGGGGGATGGGAGGAGACAGCTCGAGGGTTAAGGAAGGGGAGGAGACAGCAAGGGCTAGCAAAACTGGGAGAATTCAACGTTCATGCCATCCGGACGCAAGCAACCCAGGCGGAATATGAGGTGCTGTTCCTCCAATTTCCGGTGTTGCTCACTCTGGCAATGGAGGAGACCCAGGACAGAGAATAATAACAAATAATCCTCCGCCATTTACACCCAACAAATAATCCTCTGCCATTTCCGCCCAACAAATAATCCTCTGCCATTTCCGCCACCTCCAACGTGACCCCACCACTCGCTACATCTTCCCATCTCCCCCCATGTCTGCCTTCCACAAAGACCGTTCCCTCCGCAACTCCCTTGTCAATTCTTCCCTTCCCTCCCGTACCACCCCCTCCCCGGGCACTTTCCGTTGCAACCGCAAGAAATGCAACACCTGTCCCTTCACCTCCCCCCTCGACTCCATTCAAGGACCCAAGCAGTCGTTCCAGGTGCGACAAAGGTTCACCTGTATCTCCTCCAACCTCATCTACTGCATCCACTGCTCTAGATGTCAGCTGATTTACATCGGGGAGACTAAGCGGAGGTTGGGCGATCGTTTCGCCGAACACCTGAATAACCTCAGTCCGCAATAACCTACCTGAACTGCCGGTGGCTCAGCACTTCAACTCCCACTCCCATTCCCAATCCGTCCTCTCTGTCCTGGGTCTCCTCCATTACCAGAGTGAGCAACACCGGAAATTGGAGGAACAGCACCTCATATTCCGCCTGGGTTGCTTGCGTCCGGATGGCATGAACGTTGAATTCTCCCAGTTTTGCTAGCCCTTGCTGTCTCCTCCCGTTCCTTAACCCTCGAGCTGTCTCCTCCCATCCCCCCGCCCTCGGGCTCCTCCTCCTCCCTTTTTCCTTCCTTCTCCCCCCCACCCCCCATCAGTCTGAAGAAGGGTTTCGGCCCGAAACGTCGCCTATTTCCTTCGCTCCATAGATGCTGCTGCACCCGCTGAGTTTCTCCAGCATTTTTGTGTACCTTCCAAATATCACCAGCAGTTTGTCCTGGACCGGCCACAATGAAGCAATGGTCAAGAAAGCACCAACACTAACTACTTCCTTCGAAGGTTTAGGAAGATTGGCATGTCCACAACAACCCTCACCAACTTCTACAGATGCTCCATATTTATGTATCCTATGTATTTATCGGAATACATAGAAACATCGAAAATAGGTGCATGAGTAGGCCATACGGCCCTTCGAACCAGCACCGCCATTCAATATGATCATGACTGATTCTCCAAAATCAGTACCGTGTTCCTGCTTTTTCCCCATACCCCCCCCCCCCCCCCCCCGATTCCATTAGCCCCAAGAGCTATATCTAACTCTTTCTTGAATACATCCAGTGAATTTGACTCCACTCCCTACTGTGGCAAAAAAATCCACAGATTCACAACTCTCTGGTATGGGTTATAAAGTGTTTCCTCATCTCAGTCCTAAATAACCTACCCCTTTTTCTTAAACTGTGACCCCTGGTTCTGGACACCACCAACACTGGGAACAATTTTACTGCATCTAGCCTGTCCAATCCCTTATGAATTTTATATGTTTCTCTAAGATCCCTTCTCATCCTTCTAAGTTCCAGTGAATACAAGCCCAATCGACCCATTCGTTCAACATATGTCAGTCCCGCCATCCCGGGAATTAACCTGGTGAACCTACGCTGCACTCCCTCAATAGCAAGAATGTCCTTCCTCAAATTAGGAGACCAAAACTGTACACAATACTCCAGATGTGGTCTCACTAGGGCTCTGTACAACTGCAGTAGGTCCTCCTTGCTCCTATACTCAAATCCTCTTGCTATGAAGGCCAACATGCCATTAGCTTTCTTCACTGCCTGCTGTACCTGCATGCTTACAGCATAGTTTAGGAACAGCTCCATCCAAAACCGCAAGAAGTTGCAGAGAGCTGCGGATGTGTCCCAGACCATCATGCACACCAACCTCCCTTCCACGGACTCCATCAGCATTATCAAGGATGAATCTAACCTCAGCCGCTCCCTCTTCACCGTTCTCCCATCAGGGCAAGAGGTACAGAAGTTTGAAAACACATACACAGGGACAATTTCTTCCCAGCTGGCAACTGGCTCTGACCAGTGAAAGTGTGATCCGGATCTCCCAACTATCTCATTGGAGACCTTGAACTATCTTTAATCGATCATTAATCTAAACTAAACTTTACCTTGCACAAAGTGATATACCCTTTACCCTGTATCTGTACACTGTTGACGGTTTGATTGTAAACATGCACAGTCTTTATGTTTATGAAGGAACTGCAGATGCTGGAAGATCGAAGGTAGACAAAAATCATGCCACTGCTACGGTCAGGCAAACGCCTCCGTTGCCATGCTGTGAAAACGGAGAGGATGAGAAAGAGTTTCTTCCCAGAGGCCATTAGGACTGTAAACTCCTACCTCACCAGGGACTAACTCTACTGTCCCAATTTACTGTTGTGTGGTGTCTTTTTTAAATTGCTATTTTTTTCTTTTTGTTTCCTCCCAGAAATATGTAATATGTGAATATGTGTTTCTGTTCCATTCTGTTTTGTCGGGTTTTTTGCACAATCCGTGAGCATTGCCACTTTTCATTTCACTGCACATCTCGTATGTGTATGTGACGAATAAACTTGACTTGACTTGACTAGACTGTTCCCAGCAGCAACTCTGTCTGCTCATTGCCCACTTCAACAGTTACGCTGCCTCTCGAGATACAACTCAGTTCTTCATGCAACGACGGACAAAGCTGATAGTGGGAGTGGGCAGCAGGCACCAACTCAGCCTCAGTCCTGGGCATCTCATGCTCAGTTAACGAGCAGTGGGGAAGGAATGGCGGGATATGGGTCATGAGATTATTTCACTTTGGCAACTGTACATGACAGGAGCAGGCCCTTGGGCCCACAATGTCTGTGCTGTAGCGTTGTGTGGGACACTGGGTAAAAGTGGGAGCAGAGGTGGTCCACAAGGTGATGCCCAATTAAACGTTATTCCCTTATCATGTATCTGTACACTCTCAATGACTCAATTGTAATCATGTATTGTCATTCCGCTGACTGGTTAGCACGCAATAAAACATTTTCACTGTACTTCAGTACACGTGACTATAAACTAAACTGAACATTGGTGGCAAGCCACTGGTCAACAACTTGCACTAGACAGTTAGTTAATGGGTGTGAAACACTGCCCCACACACTTACTGATTTCCAGCTCCGATCTGTAGTGTGGGAATGGTTTCGAATGGTCGTGTCCACTGTACGGCTCCCCTTCCTCCTTCTCCTCCTCCTCTTCCTGCAGGAGCTTCCTACAGGAAAAAAAATCAGACGCTGTCTGTGGTTTGGGACATGACGCCACAGAACCTCAAATGATCCCAAACAGAGCTGTGTGGGCAACAGGATTGAGACTGGGCCGGAGATACAGAGATCCAACAGACTTTACATCTACAGCACGGTGACAAATACCAGTGAGAGGAGGAGCAGGGACAGATGAATGTGTTACTCGGGAGTTGGTGCAGGGGGCTGGGATTCAGATTTATAGACCATTGGGATCTCTTCTGGGGCAGAGATCACCTGTAGAAGAGGGACAGCTTGCACCTCAACTTGAGGGGGACCAGTATCCTGGTAGGCAGATTCACTCGTGCTACTCTGGAGGGTTTAAACTAGAGAGGGAGGGGTGGGAACTAGAGAAGCAGGTCCGACATTGGAAGAAGGGAAGATAGGGCTTAGGACCAGTGAGTCTTAAAGGAATGGCAAGCAGGTGGAGGGGAGGGAATATGGTGAATGATGATGTGTTTATTACAATGTATGGTCCTGTGGAGAAAGTAGATGAACATAGAGCCTAGACTGATGCCTGGGGCTATGATGTTATGGCCACTGGGGACGTGTCTATGATGGGGACGCCACTTTTACACAGAGGGTGATGAGTGCCTGGAATGTGCTGCCAGGCGTGGTGGCAGAAGCAGATGCGTTAGTGGGTTTTAAAAGACTTGTGGATAGGTACATGGATAGGCAGGGAATGGAGGGGTATGGGTCATGTGCAGGTAGATGAGTGATGGTGATGGCATCCATGTTCGGCACAGACATTGTGGGCTGAAGGGCCTGTTTGTGTGCTGTACTGTTCTAAGTGGGGACACGTAGGCACGTGTTCCCCCCCCCCCCCCACCCTCCCCAGAGCTGCTCCAGCTGCCTGGTGATGGGAGCAGAACAGAGGATGCTGGCCAACCCCTTCAATCATCAGTGACCATTCCCACATAACCTCCCTGCTACAAACTCTATCCATTTCAGCAAAAATAGAAAATACCCTCAATGCTTCTCAACCGTCTCCTCAACTGGTTCTGGACACCCACTCCAGGGTTCCCAGATACCTCAACGCCACTCTCACTCTCCTCCCCTCACCCGCTCTCTCTCCTCAAATTCACACCTTACACTTCTTTCCATTCAAATGTATTGATCACTTTTCTGCCCTGTGAAGCAAACTATTGATGACTTCCTATGTTCCCTCCCATTTTCAATGGTAGTGCAGCGGTAGAGTTGCTGCCTTACTGTGCCAGAGACCCGGGCTCGATCCTGACTACGGGTTTGTACAGAGTTTGTACGTTCTCCCCGTGACCAGCGTGGGTTTTCTCCGGGTGCTCCGGTTTCCTCCCACGCTCCAAAGACATTTAATTGTGTATGTTAATTGGCTTCAGTAAAAATTATAAACTGTCCCTACTGTGTGTAGGATAGTGTTAGTGTACAGTGATCATTGCTCAGCGTGGTCTGGGTAGGCTGAAGGGTCTGTTTCCGTGCTGTATCTCTAAGTCTCAAACGTCAACCATAAGGTCAAATTTAGCATATATTTCACTTTTCAGTGTAAAGATGGAGGTCAAAAACTGGCATCGATATTGGGCACCAAGTGCAGGAGTAACTCTGCGGTTCCACACAGCTGCACACCAATTACCCCCACTAACCCACTCCCCCCATCCCCCTGTCCCCTTCACCCACATCCCATCCTCTGGCTTCACATTTTACTACTCTTTTCTTGATCTTTACAACCTTTTGTCTTCTTCTGGACTGTATCCACCCATCTGCCAATCTACTTTCTCTCCTTGGCATCAGCTCCACCTACATCAACCGACTCCAACTGGTCCAGAACGCAGCCGCCCGACTCATCACCCACACCAAATCCTGGCATCACATCACTCCAGTCCTCAAAAAACTTCACTGGCTTCCCATCTCCCACCAGATCACCTACAAAATCCTGGTCCTCACCTACAAAGCCCTCCACCATCTGGCCCCCCCATATCTCACTGACCTCCTCTCCCCCTACCAACCCTCACGGTCCCTCAGATCCACATCAGCCGGTCTCCTCTCCATCCACAAGTCCAACCTCCGCAGTTTTGGGGACAGAGCCTTCTCCAGGGCAGCTCCCAGGCTCTGGAACTCCCTCCCCCAACTGATCCGCAATTTCGTGTCCCTCACCATCTTCCAGTCCCGCCTCAAGACCCATCTCTTCACCTCTGCCTATCCTTAGCCCCACGTCCCCGTCCCTTTTCATCTGTGCATTAATTGCCTCATACTGTGTTTTGTATTGAATTCTGTCTTTACTTTGTGTACTAGTCATGTCTCTACTATTTATTTCATTCCCCTTACATGTTTTTCCTATACATGCTCAATTTTTGTAAGGTGTCCTTGAGACTCTTGAAAGGCACCCAAAAATAAAATTTATTATTATTATTATTACTTCCACTAACCAACATTCACCTTTCACTCCCCACACTTGCCCGCCCACCCCCCCCCTCCCCCTCCTCCAGCTTTCTCCATCCCATTACAATTAGTTTGAAAAAGGGTGCATCAAGCCAATAGCCTAATCGTTAAAGAGTTAAAAGATAGCCTAATCGATAAAGCGCTGAGAAGAGGAATCAGAGCTGCCAAGGAAAGGTACTCTGAGAAGTTGAGGAGCAAGTTCTCAGCTAGTGATTCTTCTTCAGTTTGGAAGGGCATGCAAGAAATCACCAGCTATAAGAGGAAAGCCCCCCGCTCTTTGGACAATCGTCAGCTGACGAACAACCTGAATGAGTTTTACTGCAGGCTTGAAAATCAGAAATGTAACCCTGAAACCCCCTCCCCAACAAACACAGCCAAACCCCAGTCTGCAAAGAATGGACCCTGCATCCTCTCCTTCCCATTCACCACTTCACACCTACTTAAGACAAGACTCCAGTATGAAAAGAGTGGAACCTTTCCCACCCCACCCAACCACTTCACACCCACTCACAGTCTGACCTCAGTCTGCAAAGACTGGGCCCTTCTACACCCACCCCACTCCAATCACCACTTCACACCCAATGACTGCACCTCCACAGACACCTCTGTCAAGCATCTCAAGTTTGTGGATGACAAAACCCTGATTGGACTGATCCAGGATGGGGATCTCTGTACTCTTTTCAGTTTGACATCTTTCCTATAGAAACATAGAAATTTGGTGCAGGAGTAGGCCATTCGGCCCTTCGAGCCTGCACCGCCATTCAATATGATCATGGCTGATCATCCAACTCAGTATCCCGTACCTGCCTTCTCTCCATACCCTCTGATCCCCTTAGCCACAAGGGCCACATCTAACTCCCTCTTAAATATAGCCAATGAACTGGCCTCGACTACCCTCTGTGGCAGAGAGTTCCAGAGATTCACCACTCTCTGTGTGAAAAAAGTTCTTCTCATCTCGGTTTTAAAGGATTTCCTCCTGTGCCCAGAACTGAACACAATATTCTAAATGCGGTCTCACCAACGTCTTATTCAACTGCAACATGACCTCCCAACTTCTATACTCAATAGGTACACAAAATTGCTGGGGAAACTCAGCGGGTGCAGCAGCATCTATGGAGCAAAGGAAATAGGCGACGTTTCGGGCCGAAACCCTTCTCAATACTCTGACTGATGAGGACCAAAGTGCCAAAATACTTTTTGACCAACTAATATACCTGCGACACGACCTTCAAGGAACCATGCAACCATCAACCATTCCTCTGCCCACCTGGCTAATTGATCCAGATCCTGCTGCAATCTTTCACAACCATCTTCACTATCTGCAAAACCACTCACTTCTGTATCATCAGCAAACTTGCTAATCTTGCCCTGTTCTGTGATGTTTCAGAGTGCTGGAGTAACTCAGCGGGCCAGGCTGAGTATAGAAATTGGGAGGTCATGTTGCAGTTGCATCAGAAGTTGGTGAGGCCGCATTCAGAGTATTGTGTTCAGTTCTGGGCACCATGTTATAGGAAAGATGTCATCAAACTGGAAAGGGTACAGTGAAGATTAATGAGGATGTTGCCAGGACTAGAGGGCCAGAGCTATAGGGAGAGGTTGAGTAGGCTGGGACTCTATTTCATGGAGCCCAGGAGGCTGAGGGATGATTTAATAGAGGTGTATAAAATCATGATTTGAATAGATATGGTTGAGTCTTTTGCCCAGAGTAAGTGAATCGAGGAGCAGAGGACATAAGTTTAAGGTGAAGGGCAAAAGATTTAATAGGAATCTGAGGGGTATGTTTTTCACACAAAGGGTGGTAGGTGTATGGAACATGCTGCCAGAGGAGGTAGTTGTGGCAGGGACTATCACAACATTTAAGAAACAGTTAGACAGGTACATGGATAGGACAGGTTCGGAGGGATATGGATCAACGTGGGCAGGTGGGACTAGTGCAGATGGGACATGCTGGGCCGAAGGGCCTGTTTCCACACTGTATCACCCTATGACTCTATCTTTCCTTCTCAAACCCATTCTCCTGCCTTCTCCCCATTACCTCTGACACCCGTATCAATCAAGAATCTATCAATCTCCTCCTGAAAAATGTCCAGTGACTTGACCTCCACAGCTGTCTGTGGCAATTAATTCCACAGTTCACCGCCCTCTGATTTAAGAAATTCCTGTTCATCTCCTTCCTAAAGGAATATCTTTTAATTCTGAGGCAGTGGCCACTGGTCCTAGACTCTCCCACTAGTGGAAACATCGTCTCCAAATCCACTCCATCCAGGTTTTTACCAGGCTGGGACAGAGGTTTGGGTAAAATTCAGGAATGTCTATGCATGGCACATCATGAATATTACTGATGAACGGTCTTGACCCGAACTATAATCTATACCTTTTCTCCAGAGATGCTGCCTGCCCCACTGAGTTACTCCAGCACTCTGTGACATATCATCAATCCATGTTCTCCACAGATGCTGCCTAACTCACTGAGTTACTCCAGCACTCTGTGATATGTCACCTATCCATGTTCTCCACAGATGCTGCCTAACTCACTGAGTTACTCCAGCACTCTGTGATATGTCACCTATCCATGTTCTCCACAGATGCTGCCTGACTCACTGAGTTACTCCAGCACTCTGTGATATGTCACCTATCCATGTTCTCCATAGATGCTGCCTGACCCGCTGAGTTACTCCAGCACTTTGTGACTATTTCCCCTTCACCCATCTGCCCAAGCCCACGCTCCCCCCTCTTTTCCTATGTTCCTTTCCACCCATAAACCTCTCTCTGGCTTTACATTTCACTCCTCTTTCAAATCTGCTCTACTTATCTACATGCATTTTTCTTCTTGTTTTTAGTCATAGAATGATGCAGTGTGGAAACAGGCCCTTCAGCCCAACTTGCCCACACCGACCAACATGTCCCATCTACACTGGTCCCACTCACACGCGTTTGGCCCATATCCATCTAAATCTGTCCTAACCGTGTACGTGTCCAAATGTCTCTTAAACATTAGGATAGTCCCAGCCTTAACTACCTCCTCTGGCAGCTCACTACACACACCCAGCACCCTTTGTGTGAAAAAGCTACCTCAGATTCCTGTTAATTTCTGAAATATTGGTCATAAATTTGGTGCAAAAATGCTCCAAAACAAGGCTCAGAATGGATCAGAGAGCATCTAAAACCCCTGAGCTTCCAGGACCCTTAAACGGGCCCTGGACCCTGGCATCGAGGGACTTCATGCTTCGCGCTATTGATGTGTGCAGCACATTAAGTTTTTTGTAATCCTGTCATGCCACCCCCCTTTTTGAAAAGCTTCGTACGGGCCTGATCAACATCGGTTTCTAAGTTCTAGGAGTAGATTTAGTCCAGTCAGTCTATCGTCCTCTCTGCCATTCAAACATGACTAATCTATCTTTTCCCTCGCAACCGCATTCTCCTGCCTTCGCCATATAACCCTTGACACCCGTACTAATCAAGAATCTGTCAATCTCCGCCTTAAAAATACCCATTGACTTGGTCTCCACAGCCATCTGTGGCAATGAATCCCACAGATTCACCACCCTTTGACTAGAGAAATTCCTCCTCATCTCCTTTCTAAAGGTATGTCCTTTTATTCTGAGGCTATGGCCTCTGGTCCTAGACTCTCCCACTAGTGGAAACATCCTCTCCACATCCACTCTATCCAGGCCTTTCGTTATCCAGTAAGTTTCAAAGAGGTCTCCCCTCATCCTTCTAAACTCCAGCGAGTACAGGCCCAGAGCCGTCAAACGCTCAACATATCCCACACATTCCTGGGATCATTCTCGTATCTTCTAACACATCTTCCAGAGATGCTGCCGACCTGCTTAGTCAGTGTGTGTGTGTGTGTGTGTGTGTGTCTACGTGCGTGCGTGTGTGTCTACGTGCGTGCGTGTGTATGTACGTGTGTGTGTGTGTGTGCGCACGTGCATGCTGTGTGTGTACGTGCGTGTATGAACGTACTTGTGTGTGCTTGTGTGTATGTACGTGTGCACGTGTGTGTGTGTGCGTGTGTGTATGTACGTGTGCCTGTATGTGTGTGTACGTGTGCGTGTGTGTATGTACGTGTGCCTGTATGTGTGTGTACGTGTGCGTGTGTGTATGTACGTGTGCCTGTATGTGTGTGTACGTGTGCGTGTGTGTATGTACGTGTGCCTGTGTGTGTTTGTACGTGCGTGCGTGTGTGGTTCCTGGAGTCTACATTAGGTAATGAGTCCAAGGATGAGAGGGTCCATGAGAGACACTTTCTCACTGTGGCCAGGAGTGGGTTTGCAACTCGCTGTGGGATCCAGGTTAAACAGTGCACAGAGCAGGTTTGCTCAGACACCCTCCAGCATTAGGGCGAGTGTGCAAAGAATCAAAGGTGAACAAGGTGTGCTCTTTGGAGAAAAGGAATAGGTGACGTTTTGGGTCAGAACCCTTCCTCAGACTGAATGATAGAGAAGGCCAGAACAAAACAGGCCTGGCAACAGATGACATCAGTGAGGGTGGAGCCCATTGTTGTCTGGGGAAGATGTGCTAACGGCAGGGATACAAAGATGTGAACAGTGGCACTAGTAGGTAGACAAATGTGCTGGAGAAACTCAGCGGGTGAGGCAGCATCTATGGAGCGTACACAAAATTGCTGGAGGAACTCAGCGGGTGCAGCAGCATCTATGGAGCGAAGGAAATAGGCGACGTTTCGGGCCGAAACCCTTCTTCAGACTGATGGGGGGTGGGGAAAGAAAGAAGGAAAAAGGGAGGAGGAGGAGCCCGAAGGCGGGCGGATGGGAGGGTGGGAGGAGACAGCTAGAGGGTGAAGGAAGGGGAGGGGACAGCACAGGCTAGCCAAATTGGGGGAATTCAATGTTGATGCCATAAGGGCGCAAGGACCCCAGACAGAATATGAGGTGCTGTTCCTCCAATTTCCGCTGTTGCTCACTCTGGCAATGGAGGAGACCCAGGACAGAGAGGTCGGATTGGGAATGGGAGGGGGAGTTGAAGTGCTGAGCCACCGGGAGGTCAGGTAGGTTAAGGCGGACTGAGCGGAGGTGTTCTGCACCCGCTGAGTTCCTCCAGCAATTTTGTGTACCTTCGATATTCCAGCATCTGCAGTTCCCTTTTGAACACAGCATCTATGGAGCGATGGAAATAAGAGAGAGGGAGTACTTCTTCAAAGTAGGCATACCTTGAGGAGAGCTGGTGGAACTAGCAAGATTATTAGGGGGAAGGGGAGGGGGATGAGGGAAGAAATGTAGGAGTTACTTGAAATTAGAAATATCAATATTCATACCGCTGCCCAAGCAAATAGGAGGTGCTGTTCCTGCAGTGTGTGTGTGACCTCACTCTGACAATGAAGGAGTCTCAGGACACAAAGGTCAGTGTGGGAATGGGAATGGGAGGGGGAGATCAAGTAGGTCAAGGTGGATTGATTCACCCCTCCTGAGGTGACCTGTTCCCGGCCACTTTTTGTTCTGGCCTTCTCTATCATTCACTCTGAAGAAGAGTTCCAACCCAAGGGTTCTTCAGAGATGCTGCCTGACGCGCTGAGTTACTCCAGCACTTTGTGTCTATCTTCAGTATAAACCAGCATCTGCAGTTCCTTCCTACACAAGGTGTGCTGTTATCGCTGCATTAACCTGGTTGCTGAGAAAGCAGTTTTTTCCCAGCTGTTATCAGGCAACTGAACCATCCTACCACAACCAGAGAGCAGTGCTGAACTGCTATCTACCTCTTTGATGACCCTTGAACTAATCCTTGATTGGATTGCTGGCTTTACCTTGCACTAAACGTTATTCCCTGATCATGTACCTATGCACTATAATGGCTAGATTGTAATCATGTATTGTCTTTCTGCTGACTGGTTAGCACGCAACAAAAAGCTCTTCACTGTAGCTCGGTACACGTGACAATAAACTGAAACTGAAGTGCATGGAAAGATCGCCCACCTTCTTGGCGAGTGCTGGTGAATGACATGCTTGCGAGTTGTGCCGACTGCCAGGGGTGGATTGCCGTCAGCTTCTCCTTGGCGCTTGTGTAAGGCCTGCTCCAAGCGATGGCGGAGCTGTGCAACCTCCGTCTGCAGGGACTGGATCAGCTGGCTGTGGGGACAAAGCACACGCCACGGGTTACAGAGTCCCAACGCTCCCGCACCAGGCAGTCCCCAAACTAATTCTACCCCTGCAATCAGCTTGCAAAGGCTCATCCAGATTCCTCGAACTGCAGATACTGGAATCCTGAGCACAGGGATGTAATGCTGAGTTAGGCTCTATAAGG
Organism: Amblyraja radiata; assembly: GCF_010909765.2. Taxonomy (NCBI): domain Eukaryota; kingdom Metazoa; phylum Chordata; class Chondrichthyes; order Rajiformes; family Rajidae; genus Amblyraja; species Amblyraja radiata. The sequence continues at coordinate 28,846,139 of NC_045987.1, forward strand.
TGCTGGTAAGACCACATCTGGAGTATTGTGAGCAGTTTTGGGCACTATATCTGAGGAAGGATGTGCTGGCTCTGGAGAGGGTGCAGAGGAGGTTTACAAGAATGATCCCAGCAATGAGAGGGTTAACACATGATGAGCGTTTGACGGCACTGGGCCTGTACTCGCTGAAATTTAGTTGAATGAGAGGGAACCTCGTTGATGAATTACCATAAAAGGTTTGGATAGAGTGGATGTTTCGACTAGTGGGAGAGTCCAGGACCAGAGGCCACAGCCTCAGAATAAAAGGACGTACTTTTAGGAAGGAGATGGGGAGGAATTTCTTTAGTCAGAGGGTGGTGAATCTCTGGGATGGGGAGAAGGCAGGAGAATGGGGTTAAGAGGGAAAGATAGATCAGCCATGATTGAATGTCGGAGTAGACTTGATGGGCCGAATGGACTGATTCTGCTCCTAGATCTTATGAAAACATAAAGTACTGGAGTAACTCAGCAGGTCAGCAGCATCTGTGGAGTGAATGGACAGGTGACATTTCAATCCAAGCATCTTACGGCCATTCCCTCCACAGATGCTGCCTGACCGCTGGGTTCCTCCAGCACTGTGTGTTGTGCACAGACTGATGCCAGTTAGAGGCGGGCATGATCCTGGGCAAGGCCTGTGGAACCACCTTGTGTAGCTTGTGTTGCCAATGGGGAACCTGTGGGCATAGAGGGCAGTGTTTACTGCCATCCCCAGGTGAAGTGGGTCGGGCATCCTGTGGCACCCCTGCTTGTGGTACTGATGCCCCCCACACAGGCCAGTGGGCAGCCCCACACCCTACTGTCCGTGGTCGACCAGACCAACCCGGCCGGGCTGGGCCCCGGCTACTGCTCTCTGGGCACTGGCCACAGGGCACCTCACTGGTGTCTGGGCCCTGATCTCTGGTCATTGGGCCCTGGTCACCGGTCATTGGGCCCTGGTCACTGGGCCTTGGTCAGGTAATGGCCGCCCCCACGGAGAGGCTACTTGTGCAGCGATGGGATTCCCGATACTCACTCTCTCGCTGAGTGGACGTTCAGTGGGCTGGTGCTGTATGGGACCTTTGAGTGGAAGGTCAAAGGTGAGGAGGTGAGAGAGGAGCGTTGATACCTCTGCCTAGAGTAGGCCCCGAGACCATCCACTTCAGACTCTGTGTGACCTTAAAGAAACAATAACAGGTTTAGAGAGTCGTGCAGAATGGAGACAGACCATTCGGCCCAATCCACCCGTGCCGACCCGTGGACAGTCTCCAACCTTAAACCCATTCCCCTCGCCAGTCTAGGGATCTCTGCACCTCACTGATTCAAGTGATCATCTAAATGCTTCTGAAACGCTGTCAGCAGCCCTGCATCCACTACTCTGTAGTTCCAAGTACTCACCATTAGCTGGGTGCGGAAAAGCCTGGGTCAAAGCCCACTCAGCCCTGGCCATTTATCCATCTTTAAGCCCACTCAGACATCGACCTCTGGCTCTTTAGTTATAGAGACACATTTGAGTTGATCTGCCCCTTCACTATGTCCCCCAACCATAAAGCACTTTGTGTACACCAATGAAAAGTACTCACTACACCTTCATGACCCATGTACAGAACACTCCTGATGTTCCTCATCACCTCCTCTTCCCTGCTTACTCTTTTGTCCTTAATATAATGATACACTGTCTGAGGATTTGCCAGTGATACTGCGTGATCCCTCTACTATTTATTTCTTGATCGGACTCACCGTTTATGCTTCCTTTTCACCTCCTTATCCAATCCTCACTGCCCCTCAGCATCCAAGCTTCATTGTACATGTTACCTCTGCATTTCACCCCTATAGGACAATGGTGATCTTTCCCCTTTGAATGCTTCCCACTGTGCAGAAGTGAACACACCTTCACTAGTTAATAAGTTGTAAAAGCAGAATTAGGCCATTCGCCCCATCAAGTCTACTCCGCCATGGCTGTTCTACCTCTCCCTCTCAACGCCATTCTCCTGCCTTCTCCCCATAACCCCTAACACCCATTCTAATCTAGAGTCTGTCAATCTGCACCTTTAAAAATACTGATTGACTTGGCCTCCACAGCCGTCTGTGGCAATGAATTCCACAGATTCACCGCCCTCTGACTAAAGAAATTCCTCCTCATCTTCTTTCTAAAGGTAAGTCCTTTAATTCTAAGGCTATGATTTCCGGTCCTAGACTCTCTCCCACTAGTGGAAACACCCTCACCACATCCACTCTATCTAAGCCTTTCACTATTCGTGCCCAATCTCTGCCTCTCGGCCTCATTTGAGGACTAACAGCGCCACACTTCCCTCCCCTCACTCCCCTCTCAGTCTCTTCTGAACACTCGACCCCTCTCGGATGTCTAGTTGCCAGCGCTGCCCATCAGTCAGCAGTGACAAGTAAAATGGATGAAGGGGAGCCAGTGGATGTAGTGTATCTAGACTTTCAGAAAGCCTTTGATAAGGTCCCGCACGGGAGACTGGTGACTAAAATTAGAGCACATGGTATTGGGGATAGGATGTTGACGTGGATAGAAAATTGGTTGTCAGACAGTAAGCAAAGAGTAGGAGTGAACAGGTCCTCTTCAGAATGGCAGGCAGTGGCGAGTGGAGTGCCGCAAGGCTCGGTGTTGGGGCCACAACTGTTTACCATATATATTAATAATTTGGAAGAGGGAATTAGGAGCAACACTAGCAAGTTTGCAGATGACACAAAGCTGGGTGGCAGTGTGAACTGTGAAGAGGATTTTAGGAGGTTGCAGGGTGACCTGGACAGGTTGAGTGAGTGGGCAGATGCGTGGCAGATGCAGTATAATATAGATAAATGTGAAGTTATCCACTTTGGCGGCAAAAACAAGGGGGCAGATTATTATCTCAATGGGGTTAGGTTAGGTAAGGGAGAGGTGCAGCGAGACCTGTGTGTCCTTGTACACTGGTCACTGAAAGTTGGCGTGCAGGTACAGCAGGTAGTGAAGAAAGCTAATGGAATGTTGGCCTTCATAACAAGAGGATTTCAGTATAGGAGTAAAGAGGTTCTTCTGCAGTTGTATGGGGCTCTGGTGAGACCACATCTGAGGAAGGACATCCTTGTGATTGAGGTAGTGCAGCGTAGGTTCACGAGATTGATCCCTGGGATGGCGGGACTGTCATATGAGGAAAGATTGAAAAGACTAGGCTTGTATTCACTGGAGTTTAGAAGGATGAGGGGGATCTTATAGAAACATATAAATTTATAAAAGGACTGGACAAGCTAGATGCAGGAAAAATATTCCCAATGTTGGGCGAGTCCAGAACCAGGCACCAGGAGCAGTCCTGAGATCACAACATTGAGTTCCTGCTCTTTAAACGTTGACCTAGTTCCCTAAACACGTTACAGCACTTCACTCCTTCCCCAACACGTCATTGGTGTCCACACCACAACACCACAACCTCTGGCTGCTCCCACTCTCCATTTACAAGCTTCTACAACTGCTCCAAGACATCTTGGCATAGTTTCATACAGCACAGAATCAGGCCCTTTGGCCCAACTCGTCCATGCTGACTCAAGATGTCCCGTCCCATCTAAGCTGCTCCCATTCGCCTGTATTTGGCCCATATCCCTCTCCACATTTCCTATCCATGTACCTGTTCAAGAGTCTTTTAAATGCTTGTATAGAGACTGCTTCAACAACCTCTTCTGGCAACTCACTCCATGTACACAACACCCTGTGTGTGATAAAGCTGCCCCTCAGGCTCCCGTTAAATCTTGCCCTTCTCACCTTAAGACCATATCTTCTAATTTTTGATTCCTCTGCTCAGGGCAAAAGATTGTGTGTTCACCCTATCTATTCCCCTCATGGTCTTATACATCTCTGTAAGATCATCCTTTATCCTCTTGCGCGCCACGGAATAAAGTCTTAGTCTGAACCGCATCTCCCTACAGTGCAGGCCCTGGAGTCCTGCCAACATTTTTGTAAATCTTCTCTGCACTCTTTCCGGCTTAATGACATACTTCCTATAACAGAGTGGCCAAAATTGAACATAATACTCCAACTGTGGCCTCACCAACATCCTGTAACACTATAATGTCCCAACGTCTGTACTCAGTACCATGACTGGTGAAGGCCAATGTGCCAAAAGCCTTCTTGACCACCTGATCTACCTGTGACACCACTTTCAGGGAGCTATGTACCTGTACTCCTAGATCCTTCGCTCTACAACACTTCTCCAGGCCCTATCATTCACTATGGAGGTCCTGTCCTAATTTGACTTCCCAAAAATGTACCACCTCGCCCGTTTGTACATTAAACTCCATTAACCACTCCTCAGCACACTTACCCACCTGTAACTATTGGTAACCAGCTTCACTGTTGACGATTTCACCTACTTTAGTGTCATCTGCAAACTTATGAATCCCTCCTTGCACAGTGTCAATTATTGATATGTGAATGATTAATATGAATATCAATGATTTGAATAGTAAACGTTCACTAGTGCTACTCGGTAGGGTTTAAACCAGAGAGACAGGGGTGTGGGAACCAGAGTGGGTGGTCAGAAATTGGAAGGGGTGATGGGAAGGTAGAGGTTAGGATCAGGGAGGACAGGCAGGAAGAGGTGGAGGAATACAGTGATACTGATGGGCTGAAGTGTGTTTACTTCAATGCGAGGAATATTGAGGAGAAAGCAGGGCCTGGACTGAAGCCTGCTATATTACAGTATGGTATGGCAACTGCTCTGTCTCCGACCGGAAGGCATTGCAGAGGGTGGTGAAAATTGCCCAACGCATCACCGGTTCCTCGCTCCCCTCCATTGAGTCTGTCCAAAGCAAGCGTTGTCTGCGAAGGGCGCTCAGCATCGCCAAGGACTGCTCTCACCCCAACCATGGACTGTTTACCCTCCTACCATCCGGGAGGCGCTACAGGTCTCTCCGTTGCCGAACCAGCAGGAGGTCCAGGAACAGCTTCTTCCCGGCGGCTGTCACTCTACTCAACAACGTACCTCGGTGACTGCCAATCACCCCCCCCCCCCCCCCCCCCCCGGACACTCCTCCCACAGGAAAAACACTATGTCTGTATATATGCTAATGTAAATATTTATTCAAATCATATGCTATGTCGCTCTTCCAGGGAGATGCTAAATGCATTTCGTTGTCTCTGTACTGTACACGGACAATGACAATTAAAGTTGAATCTGAATCTGAATCTGAATCTGAGCCTGGGACTATGATGTAGTGGCCAGTGTGGACACATGGTGGATGGGAGGGAAGGGACCGAGGTAAAAAGTCGGCCAATGTGGATTTGCAGACGAGCCCGCACTGTTCCCCACCAGTTGACTCCCTGTCACCAGGGACTCTTGTGTCAACCCCCTCCCTCTCAAAGCCAAGGAACGTTTCACTTACTGACGAAGGTGTCCTGCTCCAACTCACTGAGGACACTGGCAGCCCAGTGGTGGGGAGAGCTGGTGCGGGGTGGAGCGGGCTGGACAGTGCCCGCCCGCGGCCCTCTGTCCTGGCCCCTCACCATGCGGTGTTCACCCACACCTCTCCCACCACCCTGCTGACTGCGCAGGGCCGGCTCCGCTCCCACAGGGCCCTGAGCTGCCCGATCCAGCGCCGGCTCCTGGTGGCTTTCTGATCTGGGAATGGAAAAAAATAAGCTCTGGAACCTCACAGTTTAGTGTAGAGATACAGTGCAGATACAGGCCCTTTGGCCCACCGAGTCCACACTGACCAATGATCACCCCATACACTAGTTCTATCCTACACACTAGCAGTAATTTACAATTTACAGAACACAATTTGCCCAAAAACTCCATTTGCTGCTAAAAACTTTCTCCAATCGCACTAGTTTCGAGATACAGCGTAGAAACAGGCCCTTCAGCCCACCGAGTGTGCACTGACCAGTGGTCCCACTACACTAACACTATCCTACACTCACTATGGACAATTTACCATTTTTACCGAAGCCAATTAACCTACAAACCTGTACGTCTTTGGAATGTGGGAGGAAACCGGAGCACCCAGAGAAAATCCACGCAAGTCACGGGGAGAACGTACAAACTCCGTACAGACAGCACCCGTGGTCAGGATTGAACCGGGGTCTCTGGCGCTGTCAGGCAGCAACTCTACCGCTGCGCTACTATGCCGTCCCAGTTCAGAAAAGCAAAAAAACCCACAGCTCCCCGAGTAACTCCAAGTAATCGTCAGCTGAGTTGTTTGTGACATCCAGTTGGCTGAGCTGGGAAAGACCAAGGCCTGGACTAGCAGTGGAGTTCCCTCACGCCCTGGCACAGGGGCATCAGGAGTTTCAGGGGCAAGTCTGCCCACCCACCCACTAGAGGGGGCACAGGTATGTTTACTATTGCCCCATGTACCCAGGTGCCATCTGTGAGAGTCTAGCATGCACACTTAGTCATGGAGTAATACAGCTTGGAAACAGGCCCTTCGGCCCAACTTGCCCAGACCGGTCAACATGTCCCAGCTACATTGTCCCACCTGCCTGCGTTTGGCCCATATCCCTCTAACCCTGTCCGCTCCATGTAGCCCGTTGGAGCAGCAGCCTTGTTGCTCACGTGTGCTCTGTTCAGCAGCTCAGTGCCTACCTCTTCAGCGGCCATTGTTCAGGGGTGTGGACAGCGGGTGTGATCCGACTACACTCTGACCCCACAAAGCCGCTGTCCGTCTCTGGAGACACGATGCGCTCCTGAAATATACAAAACAGCATTATACCTCACACCACCTCTGCAAGGCCACCAACATAATCAGGAACAAGTCTCACCCTGATCACTCCCTCTTCTCCTCTTTACAAGATACAAGAGACATTTATTTGTCACATGCACCAATTAGTGAAATGTGTGGTCGCCATACAGCCATACAAAGAATAGAGGACAGAACACGAAAGACTTTAACACAGACATCCCCATACAGCGGGGTCAAAGTTTCCCACTGTGAGGGGAGGCTTCAAAATTCAGTCATCCTCCTCTGTAGTCCTCCCGTGGTCAGGGGGGCTCCCGAACCTCCCGCTGTCGCCGCTACGGGCGGCCCGATGTTCAGGCCCGCTCGCCGGGGTGATGGAACTCCGACGTCGGGACTGGAGGACATCCTCAGCGGCTTGGACATCCGAATCGGCCACCTCCTACGGCACGGCACCCGAAGTCCACAGGCCGAGTTGGGCGGAGATTCAATGCTGGCGGCCCTCGGCAAAGGGCCCCTACACTCCGCGATGTTGAAGTCAGCGCCGCCCCCACTGGGAGCTCTACGAACCACAGCTCCGATTTTAAAGTAGCAGGCCCAACACTCCGGGGCTTCAACGGCGATCCAGGTAAGCAAGTGACTGGGAAACGGTTTCCCCCTTACCCTACCCCCCTCCCCCACATAGAAAAGCTAAAGAAATCTCCAACAAACTTTTAAAACTGAATAAATTAGAAAAAAGACAGAAAAACAGACAGACTGTAGGCAGAGGCTGCCATCAATGCGGCGCCCCTAGTGGCAAGTTCTGCCACTTTCCCATCAGGCAAGAGGTACAGAGTATGAAACGCACGCCTCCAGATTCTGGGACAGTTTCTCCCCAGCTGTTATCACTGAACCATCCTACCAGCAACTAAAGAGTGGTCCTGAGCTACTATCTATCTCATTGGAGAGCCTCGGACTATCTTTTTGATCAGACTTTATCTTGCATCAAACGACATTCACATTACTCTCTTTATCCTGTATCTATACACTGTGGATGGTTTGATTGTAAACGTGCATTGTCTTTCCGCTGACTGGTTAGCACACAACAAAAGCTTTTCACTGTACCTCGGCACACGTGACCATAAACTAAACTGAACTCAAACTAAAGCTGGAATCCAGGAGGTTGAGAACTTTCCCAGTGGCAGAGACCGAACCACACATCATCAGCTGCTAGACAACATTGCTGGAGAAACTCAGCAGGTGCGGCAGTATCTATGGAGCGAAGGAAATAGGCAACGTTTCGGGACGAAACGTTGCCTATTTCCTTCGCTCCATAGATGCTGCCGCACCCGCTGAGTTTCTCCAGCAATTTTGTCTACCTTCGATTCTCCAGCATCTGCAGTTCCTTCTTGAGAACAGAGGCTGATGGGACTGCATCTGCAGAGGTGCCACCCTGCCCGGTTGGGAAGACCCTGGGCAGAGCGGTGTGTAAATCTATCTTCTCTTTATATGATACACACGTTCCACCATTTTCTTTCTCTCACCAGAGATGCCTGGCCACCTGTTTACATTTTCTTGCTTAGGAATGGTTACTTAGAGAAAGCAATTAGCCTCAAGCCTCACAGAGAGTGGTGAGTCTGTGGAATGCTCTGCCTCAGAGGGCGGTGGAGGCCGGTTCTCTGGATGCTTTCAAGAGAGAGCTAGATAGGGCTCTTAAAAATAGCGGAGTCAGGGGATATGGGGAGAAGGCAGGAACGGGGTACTGATTGGGGATGATCAGCCATGATCACATTGAATGGCAGTGCTGACTCGAAGGGCCAAATGGCCTCCTCCTGCACCTATTGTCTATTGTCTATTGTCTAAGCCTTCATTACATCCCCTGCAATGAAGTGGCAGCCATTAGACATTGTCAAGGTGCCGTTACCTCCAGGGGCCCCGACGCTGCTCGCAGCAGAGTTTTGCACGGCACGAGCTCTGGAGAGGCAGCTCCGTCCACACCAGCCCCACTCTTGGCCGGTGACAGGTCCCTCCGCTCCATCGGGACAGCTCCTTCAGAGTCAGTGGGGATGGCGTGTGATGCGAATGACCTGCCTCTGGCCACCAGCTCCTCCCCGTCCAGTCCTGGCCGTCGCGAGTCCTTGAAACCACCGCAGGACATGGCTGCCATCTTCATCGGCTGCCGCCTATTAAAGTGAAGAAATCATCATCAACTTCTGGAAAACATGGAAAAAGGTGCACTAACTGTCTGCATTAACAATGGGCATTGACGCAGGAAGGTTCACATCAAGCTGAGGTTATTGTGAGGTACAATGAAAACCTTGCCCGCACTCTACCGATGCCACACAGTCTTAGACAACACCCCCAACAAATGACTCATACATTGCACATACATTCTACACAAACTCTTCTACTCCCTTTGAAGGCTTAACAAGTTTGTCATGTCCCCAACAACTCTCACCAACCTACAGATGCGCTACATATCGGGATGCATCACAGCATGGTTCGGGAACAGCTCCAAACAGGACCGCAAGAAATTGCAGCAAATTGTGGACGTAGCCCACACCATCATTCAAACCAACCTCCCTTCCATTGACTCCATTTACACTTCACACTGCCTCGGCAAGGCCAGCAACATAATCACGGGTAAGTCTCACCCCTGTCACTCCCTGTTCTCCCCTTTCCCCTCTCCCATCAGGCAAGAGGTACAGAAATGTGAAAACGCACACCTCCAGATTCATTCCCACAGTTTCTTCCCAGCTGTTAACATCAACTGAACTGTCTCTCACCAACTGGACAGCTGTCCTGACCTCCCATCTACCTTATTGGTGACCTTTGACATCTTTAATAGGTCTTTATCTTGCACTAAATGTTGTACCTTTATCCTTTCTCTGCACACCATGGAGGCTTGATTGTAATCATGTAGAATATTTTCGTTAACTGGATAGCTCGCACGCAACAAAAGCTTGTCATGGTACCTCGATACTTGGAACAATAACTAATGGGCCTGCCCCACTTAGGCAATTTCTCAGGCGACTGAAAAACCGGCGACTGGAAGAGCGACTGTCAGAGTGGAATACACGCACACACACACACATCGCAAAGGCGGGGCTAGGGCAAGCGGGGGGGGAGAGCGCTGTCTGAGTGAAATTCACACGATGCAAAGCCAAGGTGATACAGACACACACCGCGATGAACAGGAAGGTTGGCGCTGTAATTAAGACAGTGAAAGCACAGTGTACGGGAAGTGTCACGTAAGTCCTTTAAAAGGAGGGAGGAGAGGGGGAGAGAGGGGAGAGGGGGGAAAAGGAGTGGAGACAACTTTAAAGAAGCCAGAGATACACGGCTGTGAAGCTCGGCGGACATTAACATTACCGGTCGGTTATCCTTGGTTCTGAGAAATCCTGTTTACATTTTTTTTCCGCAATGATCCATTGAAATTCACTGGTCAGCACCGGCTACAACCTACGAGAACATTCAACCTCCTGGCGACCCAACTACGGCACGAGAATTCTTGCTACTCTCCATGGCGACTTAATTGTAGTCGCAGCAAATTTTTCAACATGTTGAAATATTCTCAGCGACCATAATGAGGCCGCGACTAGTTCCCAGAATGCGGGAACTCCTCACGACCATGAAGGTGACTCCCTGGCAACCACCCGCGACCATGTGGCGTCTGCGTAGTCTCCTGCAGTCACCAAAAAAGTCGCCCAGTGGGGCAGGCCCATAAAGCATACAAAATGTAATTGAATCAGACAGCGTGGAAACTGCCCCTTCGGCCCAACTTGCCCACACCGACCAACATGCCCCATCTACACTAACCCCACCTGCCTGCTTTTGGCCCATATCCCTCTAAACCTGTCCTATCCATGAACCTGTTCAAATGTTTCTTAAATGTTCCGAGATGTGCAAATAGCATTAGTGCAAAACATAAACATTAGACAAGCCCATGGCAGTGCAAGAGGTGTTCCGTTGTTGAGGTGGGATTGCCGCTTGGAGAACCCGATGGAAAGGTCCCATGTGGAGGGAGGTGAGGGGGTGGTGGAGGGGGAGGTCTAACACTCCATGAGTGGACGGCCGACAGTTCCCTGTCTCATTACTCACAGTTCAGGAACCTTCCTGCTTTCTGTATCCGGGTCACTGCAAGAAGCTCCGATCCTTCTCCCCTCCATCCGCTCCTCCTTCCCCAGTCTCTGGATGTTTGGGGGGGTGGGTGGCGATTCCAGGATGCGTCTCTGTCCCACCTTGTCCAGCTCCAGCGACAAAGGCAAGTCCCTGAAGTTTTCACACCTGGCAACCAGAGAACCACAAAACTGACCCGTTTTTTGCCACAGACAGCTGTGGAGGCCAAGGCAATGGGTACAGGCACAGACTGACAGATTCTCGAGGAGTGTCAGGGGTTATGGGGAGAAGGCAGGAGAATGGGATTGGGAGGGAGAGATAGATCAGCCATGATTGAATAGCGGAGTAGAATTGATGGGCCGAGTGGCATAATTATGCTCCTAACACTTATGAGCTGAAGGCTTTAATCATATTAGATAGAGGAGAATATGAAAGAAGGAAAATGGCGATTGTTCCATTGTTTATGTTGGGAATGACCAGGAAGAGTGTGTGACAGAGGGTGAGGGGAGAGAGAGTAGGGGCAGGAAGAAAGGCCCGAGCTGGCCTGTGAGTGGGTGAGTGTGTGAGGGAGTGTGTTAGTCGGGAACAGGTTTCCTGCCTCTAGCGTGTCCAAACCCTTAATAATCTTATATGTTTCAATAAGATCCCCTCTCTTCCTTCTAAATTCCAGAGTATACAAGCCCAGCTGCTCCATTCCATCAACATATGAGTCTCGTCATCCCGGGAATTAACCTTGTGAACCTACGCTGCATTCCCTCAATAGCAAGAATGTCCTTCCTCAAATTTGGGGACCAAAACTGCACACAATACTCCAGGTGTGGTTTCACAAGGGTCCAGTACCACTGCAGAAGGACCTCTTTGCTCCCATACTCAACTCCTCTTGTTATGAAGGCCAACATGCCATTCGCTTTCTTTACTGCCTGCTGCACCTGCATGCTTACTTTCAGTGACTGATGAACAAGGATCCCCAGATCCCGTTGCACTTCCCCTTCTCCCAACTTGACACCATTTTGACAATAATCTGCCTTCCTGTTTTGCTACCAAAGTGGATAACCTCACATTTATCCACATTAAACTGCATCTGCCATGCATCTGCCCACTCACCCAACCTGTCCAAGTCACCCTGCATTCCCATAGCATCCTCCTCACAGTTCACATTGCCACCCAGTTTTGTGTCACCTGCAAATTTGCTAATGTTACTTTTAACCCCTTCATTAAATCATTAATATATATTGTAAATAGCTGCGGTCCCAGCACCGAACCTTGCGGTACCCCACTAGTCACTGCCTGCCATTCTGAAAGGGACCCGTTAATCCCTACTCTTTGTTTCCTGTCTGCCAACCAATTTTCTATCCGTCATCATTCTACCCCCAATACCATGTGCTCTAATTTTGCCCACTAATCTCCTGTGTGGGACCTTATCAAATGCTTTCTGAAAGTCTAGGTACACTACATCCACTGGCTCTCCCTTGTCCATCCTCAAAAAATTCCAGAAGATTAATCAAGCATGATTTCCCCTTCGTAAATCCATGCTGACTCGGACCGATCCTGTTACTGCTATCCAAATGTGCCGCTATTTCATCTTTTATAATTGACTCCAGCAGGTTCCCCACCACCAATGTCAGGCTAAAAGGGTCTATGATTCCCTGTTTTCTCTCTCCCGCCTTTCTTAAAGAGTGGGATAACATTAGCTACCCTCCAATCCACAGGAACTGATCCTGAATCTATAGAACATTGGAAAATGATCATCAGTGCATCCACGATTTCTAGAGCCACTTCCTTAAGTACCCTGGGATGCAGACCATCAGGCCCAGGGGATTTATCAGCCTTCAGTCCCATCAGTCTACCCAGCACCATTTCCTGCCTAATGTGAGTTCCTCCGTTACACTAGATCCTCTGGCCACTAGTACATCATGAAGATTGTTTGTGTCCTCCTGAGTGAAGACGGATCCAAAGTACCTGTTCAACTCATCTGTCATTTCCTTGTTCCCCATAATAAATTCACCCGTTTCATTCTTCAAGGGTCCAATTTTAGTCAACTAATTTTTTCATCTTCACATACCTAAAGAAGATTTTACTATCCTCCTTTATAGAAACATAGAAATTAGGTGCAGGAGTAGGCCATTCGGCCCTTCGAGCTATTCTTGGCTGGCTTACCTTCGTATCTCATCTTTTCTCCCCGTATTGCCTTTTTAGTTATCTTCTGTTGCTCTTTAAAAGTTACCTAATCCTCTGGCTTCCCGCTCATCTTTATTATGTTATACTTCTTCTCTTTTATTTTTATACTGTCCCTGACTTCCCTTGTCAGCCACGGTCGCCCCTTACTCCCCTTTGAATTTTTCTTCCTCTTTGGAATGAACTGATCCCGCACCTTCTGTATTTTTCCCAGAAGTACCTGCCATTGTTGTTCCACTGTCATCCCTGCTGGGGTGTCTTTCCAGTCAACATTGGCCAGCTCCTCCCTCAAGGCTCCATAGTCCCCTTTGTTCAACTGTAACACTGACACCTCAGATTTACCCTTCTCCCTCTCAAATTGTAGATTACATCTTATCATATTATGGCCACTATCTCCTAATGGCTCCTTAACCTCAAGTTCCCTTATCAAATCTGATTCATTACACAACACTAAATCCAGAATTGCCTTCTCCCTGGTAGGCTCCAGTACAAGCTGCTCTAAGAATCCATCACGGAGGCAGTCCACAAACTCCCTTTCTTGGGGTCCAGTACCAACCTGATTTTCCCAGTCTACCTGCATGTTGAAATCTCCCATAACAATCGTAGCATTACCTTTATGACATGCCAATTTTATCTCTTGATTCAACTTGCACCCTATATCCAGGCTACTGAGTGAGTGTGTGAGTGGGTGAGTGAGTGAGTGAGTGAGTGAGTGAGTGAGTGAGTGAGTGAGTGAGTGAGTGAGTGAGTGAGTGAGTGAGTGAGTGAGTGAGAGTGAGTGAATGATTGAGTGAGTGAATGAGTGAGTGAGTGAGTGGGTGTGTATGTGAGTGAGGGAGGGAGTCCACTCAGCACTTCCAGCTCTGCTCTGCCCTGGTCATCATGGCCGGGGGTGGGGGTGAGTATATGGGGGGGGGGTGGGGTATATGACCCGTTCACACCAGGCAGAAGATAACTGCATCCCCGGAGCAGTGGCAAGAGTGATCCACCCAACCCACTGTGTCCTGAAGGCTCGCTCATACACACAGGGTGTGGGAGGAAACCAGAGCTGTAAGTCTGTAAGTCACGGCATGTGTACAGCAGGGGTCTGAACCATCCCACACAACCAGAGAGAGAGCAGTCCTGAACTACTATATACCTCATTCGTGACCCTCGGATTATCTTTGATTGGACGTTACTAGCTGTACCTTGCACTAATGTTATTCCCTTATCAATTATCTGCACACTGTAAATGACTCCATTGTAATCATGTATTGTCTTTCCACTGACTGGTTAGCACGCAACAAAAGGTTTTCACTGTACCTCGGTACACGTGACAATAAACTCAACAGAACTAAACTAAGGGGTCAACCCCACTGCACCAGCTCATCTGCATGTGGACTTTCTACTATCACAGTGAGTGAATGCTGTTGCAAGCAAGGGTCAGGGAAGTGGAGCGGTTTGTGTCCTGAGCAGGGGCTGGAATCTTTCTGTCTGATGGACAGTGCAGGCACAGACTCCCACAACACTCATGTAGCTTCCAGAGGGGCAGTGAGATGCCAGTGGTCACACACTACAGACCCAGCGGTATGGTAACTGGCATCAACGGAGATGGCCAGTGTGGCCGAGATGGGCTGAAGGGCAGTTTCTGTGCTTGGGGTTGATGGGCACAAAGTAATGAAAAACCATTAAAACCATTTCTAAAAAAGGGCAGAGGGCAGCACAGTGGCGCAGTGGTAGAGCTGCTGCCTTACAGCGCCAGAGACCCATGTTCGATCCTGACTGTGGGTGCTGACTGTACAGAGTTTGTACGTTCTCTCCATAACCACGAGGGCTTTCTCTGGGTGCTCTGGTTTCCTCCCACACTCCAAAGACGTACAGGTTTGTAGGTTAGTTAGCGTGGTATAATTGTAAATTGTCCCTAGTGTGGAGGATAGTGTTCGTGTGCGGGGATCGCTATGGACGCAGTGGGTCGAAGGGCCTGTTTCCACACTGTATCTCTAAAGTCTAAAGGATAAATGAACAGTCATGACTGAGGCACAATCAGGATCATCTGATTCCTGATACATGGAGCACTGCACTATTGCCCAGAGTTCCCTGCTGGTCAGAGATGTGATATTCCATTGAATGTGGACGTTTGGAGATCAGAAACAGCATGTGTAGTGCGGAGAATTGAACGGATGGCGGCACTGTAAGTGTAACCATACTCACTGGTCTAACAGCTTGTCGAAGTTTTCTTCCAGTTGCATCTTCTTGTGTGTGAGGGTTGTGGGAATGATGTCCTCACTCTCACTATCGCCACTCACCGAGCTCACCTCCACGTCCACCTTCCCCAGTCGCAACGTCGCGCTGGGAACCAGGAGCTTTGGAAAACAGAGCAGTGGTGACCATGACACACCCTCACCTCCCTCACCAAGCCACACCATCTCTGCAAGACTCGCCAACACTTCAATCTATCAGCACCATGTATAAATGGCCGCAAAGTGTCGTTGAAAAGATAAAGAATACTGGTGGATGCTCGTCCATGCCTGACCACCCCGCCCCCCCCCCCCCCCACCCACCCACCCCCACCCCCACCCCACATCATTCACAAACACCCTGCCCAGCGGTATGAATATTGATCACTCAAACTTCGTAACCCTTGCTTTCCCTCTCTCTCCATCCCTCCCCCATCCCAGTTCTCTGACCAGTTCTACTATCCTCCTGATTTAATATTACTGATTTGTATGCCTGGTTTTCATCTTCCCCACAGCTAACAATGAACCAGTTTACATTTTCCTTTGACTGCATTGATCTGTCATTTTCACACCTTACCCTTCCATATCTCTAGACTCGCTCTTCCCTGACTCTCAGTCTGAAGAAGGGTCTCAACGTGAAACGTCACCCATTCCTTTACTTCAGAGATGCTGCCTGACCCACTGAGTTACTCCAGCATTTTGTGTCTATCTTGTGTGTAACCCAGCATTTTCAGTTCCTTCCTACACATCTCCTGCCATTATTTATGGGATGTGGCCATTGCTGGTCTGGCCAGCGTTTATTGCCCATCTTGAATTGGTCTTGAGAAGGTCCAGGTGAGCTGCCATCACCAACCTGAGTCATCGTGTTGTTGGGGGCAAGTTCCAGACTTTAGATTCAGTGATGTTGACCCATGGATCATGCATTTTCCAATCAGAGAGGGTTTGACATGGTGGGCTCCTGGCATTTACTAAATACTTTAATCTACGCGATCTCCCAGTTGCCAAACATTCAACTCCCACTCCCATTCCCACACTGACCTTTCTGTCCTGGGCCTCTTCCACTGTCAGAGTGAGGTCACACGCAAAATGGAGGAACCGCACCTCATATGTCGCTTGGACAGCTTACAGCCCAGCGGTATGAACATTGATTTCTCTAACTTCAAGTAACACTTGCATCCCCCTCTCACCATCACTCCCCCACCCTAGTCATTGTACTCGTTTTACTGGAGGGCTATTGAGTTCCTCTGTCTGTATAACTCATTATCATCTAGCCCTCAGCCAACAATAGACCAATGTCATAAGGTCATGAGTGATAGGAGAAGAATTAGGCCATTCGGACCATCAAGTCTACTCTGCCATTCAATCATGGCTGATCTATCTCTCCCTCCTAACCCCATTCTCCTGCCTTTTCCCCAACACCCCTGGCCCCTATACTAATCATGTGTAAGAAGGAACTGCAGATGGTGGTTTAAACCGAAGACAGACACAAAAAGCTGGAGTAACTCAGCGGGACAGGCAGCATCTCTGGAGAGAAGGAATGAGTGACGATTTGGGTCGAGACCCTTCTTCAGACCAAACTAATCAATTGTGGGCCCCACCTTTCCTTGGTCATTGTTACCTTTTGCTCATCATTCATTCACTTGCTCTTCTATCTCACTATATCACTGCCTCTATCTCTTGTTTCCCCTTCCTCTGGCTCTCAGTCTGAACAATGGTCTCCATCTGAAACGTCACCTATTACTTTTCTCAGAGATGCTGCCTGACCTGCTGAGTCACTCCAGCTTTTTGTGTCTATCTTTAGTTTAAACCAGCAACTGCAGTTCCTTCCTGAACACTGATGCCCCTGTTGTCCTCTCTCCTGGCGGTAGAGGTGACAGATGGAGAGATGTGAATAGAGTGGCATCTGGTGGAAATGTGGCAGCACCATAATCTCATTAGTTTAAAAATAGTGAAAGAGAACGACAGGACTGGTCCACAAGTCCCAAGTTGGGGAAAAAAGGCTAATCTTGACGGCATTACAAAGGAACATGCAAAGGTTGATTGCGAGAGGATGTGTCCACTAGTTAGAGTCTAGGACCAGAGCCCTTAGCCTCAGAATAAAAGGACGTACCTTCAGAAAAGAGACAAGGAGGAATTTCTTTAATCAGAGGGTGGTGAATCTGTGGAATTCATTGCTACGGAGGGCTGTGGAGACCAAGTCAGTGGATATTTTTAAGGCAGAGGTTGACAGCTTCTTGATTATTACCGGTGTCAGGAGTTATGGAGAGGAGGCAGGAGAATGGGGTTAGGAGGGAGGGATAGATCAGTCATGATTGAATGAGGGAGTAGAATCGATGGGCCGAATGGCCTAATTTGCTCCTATGACATGAACTTATCTGGCAAATGGGAGGCTCTCAAAAGTGAGACAGGAACAGTTCAGGGACAACATGTTCCTCTCAGAGGGAAAAGTGTTGGGGGCAAGTTATAGAGAATAGATGCACTGATGCTGAACGATTGGTCATATATTTCCATCTCAAAGATGCAGGAGTAAGGAACCCTGGTTCAAGCGGTATATTGAGGATCTGGCCAGGAAAGGGGAGGTAGAGCCAGGAATAGGCAGCTGGGATCAAGCCTCACATGAAAAGGATGCACATTTAGAATGGAGATGAGAAGAAATTTCTTTAGTCAGAGGGTGGTGGAATTCATTGCCACAGACGGCTGTGGAGGCCAAGTCAATGGATATTTTTAAGGTGGAGATTGACCAATTCTTGATTAGTAGGGGTGTCAGGGGTTATGGGGAGAAGGCATATGAATGGGGTTGAGAGGGAGAGATAGATCAGCCATGATTGAATGGTGGGGTAGACTTGATGGGCCAAATAGCTTAATTCTGCTCCTAGAACTTATGAGCC
This sequence comes from Amblyraja radiata, assembly GCF_010909765.2. Classification (NCBI taxonomy): domain Eukaryota; kingdom Metazoa; phylum Chordata; class Chondrichthyes; order Rajiformes; family Rajidae; genus Amblyraja; species Amblyraja radiata. The sequence goes on from NC_045987.1 coordinate 28,864,182, forward strand.
CCTTGAGCAGCCTAAAGGAAGGAGGGCTACACCCAAGGAAGGAAAACCATGGACATGAGGTAGCTCGGCTCGAAGGTAAGGGAGAATCCAAGGAGATTCTACAAGTAAATGAAGAGCAAAAGGGTAAGTGAATTACTGGAGGGGGTTGTGTGGGACAGGATCTGGCAGCATTTGGCCAGGTGAGGGTTGATTACGGATAGTCAGCATGCATTTATGCCTTGCAAATGGGTCAAAGAGTTTCTTTTGAAGAGAATTGATGAGGGAAGGTTGTGGCCATGTGGTGGTCACAGAGGTGGTGACATAGAGAGGTTGACGTTGTTTGTGGGGACCTCATTCCCACGGGAGCACATGAGGAAGCAAGGACAGACACCAGGACAGTGGAAATAGGAAAGGAACTTTCCAAATGGATTACCAATGCGTCAGAGAGACAGTGATGGGGTGAGCGGGCAAACCAACAGTGCCAGCCTTGCCAAGACTGCAGGCAGAAACTGATCCCTTCAGTTGAAGCTCACAGTATTGCAACAGAGATGCCAGTCTTATACAGCATATAATCCTCCAACACTTTCGCCACCTCCAACGGCATCCCACTACTGGCCACATCTTCCCATTTCCACCCCTTTCTGCTTTCCGCTGAGACCGTTTCCTCTGAAACTCCCTCGTCAACTCATCCCTTCCCACCCAAACCACCCCCTCCCCAGGCACTTTCCCCTGCAACCGCAGGAGATGCAACACCTGTCCCTTTACCTCCCCCCTCGACTCCATCCAAGGACCCAGTCTTTCCAGGTGAGGCAGAGATTCACTTACATAGATACATACAGTAGATAATAGGTGCAGGAGTAGGCCATTGTTCCTCCAGTGAACACTTGCACCTCCTCCAACCTCATCTACTGTACCCGCTGTTCCAGTTGTCAACTCCTGGATATCGGCGAAACCAAGCGCGGGCTTTCTGTCCTGGACCTTCTCCAATGTTAGAGTGAGGCCCAGCACAAATTGTAGGAACAGCACCACCCAGCGGCATGAACATTGACTTCTCTAACTTCATCGAAACTTAGAAAATAGGTGCAGGAGGAGTCCATTTGGCCCTTCTAGCCAGCACCGCCATTCATTGTGATCATGGCTGATCATCCACAATCAGTAACCCGTGCCTGCCTTCTCCCCATATCCCTTGATTCCACTAGCGCCTAGAGCTCTATCTAACTCTCTTTTAAATTCATGCAGTGAATCGGCCTCCACTGCCTTCCATAAATTCACAACTCTCTGGGTGAAAATGTTTTTTCTCATCTCAGTTTTAAATGGCCTCCCTTTTTATTGTTAAACTGTGGCCCCTGGTTCTAGACTCCCCCAACATTAGGAACATTTTCCTGCATCTAGCTTGTCCAGTCCTTTTATAATTTTATGTTTCTATAAGATCCCCTCTCATCATTCTTCTAAATTCCAGTGAATACAAGCCCAGTCTTTTCAATTTTTCCTCATATGACAGTCCCGCCATCCCAGGGATCAATCTCGTGAACCTACGCTGCACTGCCTCAATAGCAAGGATGTCCTTCCTCATATTAAGAGACCAAAACTGCACACAATACTCCAGATGTGGTCTCACCAGGGCCCTGTACAACTGCAGAAGAACCTCTTTACTCTGATACTCAAATCCTCTCGTTATGAAGGCCAACATGCCATTAGCTTTCTTCACTGCCTGCTGTACCTGCACGCCAACTTTTAGTGACCGGTGTACAAGGACACTCAGGTCTCGCTGTACCTCCCCCTTACCTAACCTAACCCCATTGAGAGTGGCTTATTATTGCGGCACTTGACTCACCACTGCCTGCCATTCTGAAAGGGACCCATTTATTCCTACTCTTTGCTTCCTGTCTGCCAACCAATTTTCTATCCACGTCAACACCCTACCCCCAATACCATGTGCTCTCATTTTGCCCACTAATCACCTGTGTGGGACCTTATCAAAGGCTTTCTGAAAGTCTAAATACACTACATCCACTGGCTCTCCTTCATCCATTTTACTTGTCACATCTTCAAAAAATTCCAGATTAGTCAAGCAGGATTTCCCCATCATAAATCCATGCTGACTTGGACTAATCCTTTTACTGCTATCCAAATGCGCCATTATTATCTCTTTAATAATTGACTCCAGCATCTTCCCCACCACCGATGGCAGGCTAACTGGTCTATAATTCCCCGTTTTCTCTCTCGCTGCTTTCTTGAAAAGTGGGATAACATTAGCTATCCTCCAATCCACAGGAACTGATCCTGAATCTATTGAACATTGGAAAATGATCACCAATGTGTCCACAATTTCTAGATCTGCCTCCTTGAGTTCCCTGGGATGCAGGCCATCAGGTCCTGGGGATTTATCAGCCTTTAGTCCCATCAGTCTGCCCAATACAAATTTATTTCAGTTCCTCTGTCTCCCTAGATCCTCTGTCCTCTAGTAAACCTGGGAGATTGTGTCTTCCTCAGTGACGACAGAACCAAAATACCTGTTCAACTCTTCTGCCAGTTCCTTCTTCCCCCATAATAATTTAACCTGTTTCTGCCTTCAAGGGACCCACATTTGTCTTTACTAATCTTTTTCATTTAACATACCTAAAGAAGCTTTTACTGTCCTGCTTTATATTTTTTGGCCAGCTTACCCTTGTACTTCATCTTTTCACCCCGTATTGCCCTTTTTGTTACCTGTCTTTGAAAGTTTTCCCAATCCTCTGGCTACCCGCTACTCTTTGCGATGTTATATGCCTTTTCTTTTAGTTTTATTCCATCCCTAACTTCCCTTGTCTCTTACTCCCTTTAGAATCTTTCTTCCTCTTTGGAATGAAATGATTCTGCATCTTCTGTATTATGTCCAGAAATTCCTGCCATTGTTTTCCCACTGTTGTTCATGCTAGGATCCTTTTCCAGTCGACCTTGGCCAGCTCCTCTCTCATGCTTTCATAGTCCCCTTTGTGCAGCTGCAACATGTAATTGTTATATGTTATATGTTATATATGTTAACACTGACACTTGTGATTTAACCTTCTCCCTCCCAAATTGCAGATTAAAGCTTATCATATTATGTCACACCGCCTAGCCCTTGCTTACTCTCTCCAACCCCCCCCCCCCCCCCCCCCCCCTTCCCAGTTTTCACACCAGTCTTACTGTCTCCGACTACATTCTATCTTTGTCCCACCCCATTCCCTGACATTAGTATGAAGAAGGGTCTTGACCATTCCTTCACTCCAGAGATGCTGCCTGTCCCGCTGAGTTACTCCAGCATTTTGTGTCTGCCAGTCTTACCCTGCGTTTGGGATTGTGCTGGATGTCCGCTGGGCTGTGAGACGTTGGCTTTGGGGGTTCCACCAGGGGCCTGGGTCTTTGAGGCTGCGGGGCAGGGCCTCTCATCTGCCAGGAGTTAGGAAGAGCTTCTTCATCACTCTGATGGTCTGTGGAGCGGCTGGTCTCGGGGACTGGCTCCATCCGCTCCTTCACATCCTCCAAATGCATCCCAAGCCGGAAGATGTCCCCCTCCACTTCCCTGGGACAGATAGTGAGGGCAGCACGTTAAAACATGAATGTTGTACGGATAAACCATGGGCAGTCCCGGCCTCTAGCCCTCCCCCAGATGACTCACACCGCCACGTACAGCAGTCTGTCACCACATGGTTACCAGCAACAATGTTCTCAGTAACTCTTTACACTTTATAAGGTTTGCCACAGGTCCAATCCCAACAGCATTAACCATCCACACGCTGGGCTGCAGGATCTGTTCCTGTGCTGTACCTTTCATGTACTTGATCGACAATGGCATTGTGTCGCAGCGGTAGAGTTGCTGCCTCACAGCGCCAGAGTCCCGGGTTCCATCCTGACTACGGGTGCTGTCTGTACGGAGGTTGTACATTCTCCCCGAGTCCTGTGTGGGTTTTCTCCATTTGCTCAGGTTTCCTCCCACACTCCAAAGACGAACAGGTTTGTAGGTTAATAGGCTTGGTGTAAATTGTCCCTAGGGTGTAGGATACTGCGAGCATATGTGGTGATCGCTGGTCGGCGCGGTCTCAGTGGTCCAAAGGGCCTGTTTCCGCGCTGTGTCTCTGAAGTCTCATATGAACGTGGGGAGGAGGCGGTCTGGGATTGGGGAATGTTTGCGACATCAAAGGCTTGGTGCCCGGGTGTGTGGGAGAGATTCTCAGAGCAGCCGCACTAAGAGGGAGCAGACTGCAGAGTTTGAAGCTGTCCTCACCAACTCCCACTGGTACAGGCTAATGACTGCCCCTTCAACACTCACAGATGAACATGCAGATGCTATAATTTAGATAATGATAGGTTATCCATTTACAGCAGCTGTAGTCTATATATAGACAGCATCAGAGGATGAGTTGGCATGGTGGCGCAGCGGTATAGTTGCGTAAACAGGTTCTTTGGCCCACCGAATCTGCGCTAACCAGCGATCCTCGCAAACTAACACTATCCTACACACACTAGGACAATTTACAATGTTACCAAAGCCAATTACCCTGCAAGCCTGTTCGTCTTTGGAGTGTAGGAGGAAACCGAGCACCTGGAGAAAACCCACGCAGGTCACTGGGAGAGCATACAAACTCCACACAGACAGCACCAGTGGGCAGGATCGAACCCGGGTCTCTGGTGCTGTAAGGCAGCAACTCTACCACTTGGCCTCCTTCAGGAGCCGATCGTGGAGCTTTAGGGAGCTTTCTCAGGACGCAGGAGTTTGCGAACCATTCACTGCCCCGGCCTTCCCTTCACCTCCTCTGCTCAGCTGCAGTTGCCCCAAACGGACACTTACCTGTCGGGGTCGAACGGCCGACACAGGTGGCCGCTGTGCTGGTGTCTCTTCTCCGCTGCAGGCTGTGGTATTCCCCCCGGGCCTGCAGGTAGGCATGCTCCAGAGCATCCTGGTCCTCCCGCAACCGCTGATATGCCTGCCAATGTACAACACAAGAGGCCCCAGTTAGTGCAGGAGGTGGGGATCGGCTGCTCCCACAGGCCACGTCCATCATCACACAGAGGCTTCCCTTTGGTCAGAGTCAGTGTCCTGTTCCTGCTCTCTCCTCATCCCTTCAGCAGCAATACTCCACCAAACCCCAGGACCACAGGGCACTATTCACTCAACAACATTCTGGAGAGAGGAGGGGGAAAAATTCCACTGCCTTGTTGCTCATTGGCGAGGAAACTTCCCCTCACAGTGGGGCAGTGGTAGAGCTGCTGTCTCACAGCACCAGAGATCCAGGTTCGATCCTGGCCATGGGTGCTGTCGGCATGGAGTTTGTACATTCTCCCAGTGACCTGTGTGGGATTCCTCCCACACTCCAGAGACGTACAGGTTTGGAGGTTAATTGGCTTGGTGTAATTGTAAAAAATTGTCCCTAGTATGTGGAGGATCCTGAGCAGATTACGGAGAGTCTGTATGTCAAAGAGGACTCTCTCGAACCTCTACAGGTGCACAGTAGAGAGCATGCTGACCGGTTGCATCATGGCTTGGTTCAGCAACCTGAGCTTCCAGGAGCGGAAAAGAATGCAGAAAGTTGTGACCACAGCCCAGTCCATCATCGGCTCTGACCTCCCCACCAAAGGGATCTATCGCAGTCGCTGCGAACATCATCACGGACCCACACCATCCTGGCCATGCACTCATCTCTCCGCTACCATCGGGCAGAAGGTACAGGATCCTGAAATCTGTTACATCCAGGTTCAGGAACAGCTTCTTCCCCACAGCCATCAGGCTATTAAACTCGCCAACAAACAAACTCTGAACTGTAACAGCCTATTGCACTTTATCTGCTTATTTTACTTCGGAGTCACGTGAGTGACTACGTGAAGAGCCCCGCCAGGACGCATGCGTGTCGTATCGCTACACGCATTGCAACGAGTCACAGCAGGGGGAACGTTCACTTTAGCGGCAGAATTTAAAAGCCAGGAACAGCAGGTAAGGAGACTGTGCGTTCTTTCCACTTACTTTATCACAGGTGGAGGCATGGACAGATCCAAGAGAAACAAGAAGGCTGCGAAAAAGCTGGCGGGGGAGAACCGCTGTGTTGCGGGCAGCCAGCAGCAGCCAACGGCACACTAATCTCCCGTAATGGGAACAGCTGTGCCCGACTTCGCTCCCGCACCGGCCAAATCAACACCACGGCCGGGCGGTAAAGCGAAGCAAAAAACTGACAGAGTCGTTGACTCCGATGAGTCCGACTTTGAACAGCCGCGAGCGGCCAGTGCCCGAGAGCATTGGAGCCGGTTGGAGCGGCTTCAAGAGCAGCCGCGAGCGGCCAGTGCCCGAGAGCATTGGGGCCGGTTGGAGCGGCTTCAAGAGCAGCCGCGAGCGGCCAGTGCCCGAGAGCCTTGGAGCCGGTTGGAGCGGCTGTTGGAGCAAATGCTCCAAAGTGACAGGCTCCGGGAGATGGAGACTAGTCACAGTAGGCAGCTAGTAAGTCTTACAGCAGTACCTCTTGTAGGGCTGCACAGTGTTTCTCTCTCATCAGAGGGGAGTACGGGGGGTCAATTCTGGGCTGACCCTGAAGAGGGGTGTGCAGAACATATTCCTAGTGTGCATGGGGTGCAAGAAAACGTATTGGATATGGTGTCCCAGTTCATTCAACCCGACCAAACTGGCCAAAATCTGGAACCTAAAATAGCTGCAAGTATTGACTACATGTCATTCAATCAGCTACAAGGACAGGCATTATTGGACACCACAGCAAGCCACTTACCACCAGGGAACTGCAAATCACTGAATGTTCCCAGTGTCAACCAGTGTATTTGGAAAAGTGTCGGAGCATCAATCAGAGCCAGGGACTTGAAACTACAAATGTTCTGAAAGTCCTAACAGCGGGAATTACGGCTTTCGCCCGCACAATAAACGAAAAAGACATGACACAAGATCAGCCAGATGCACTGGCTTTATTTTGCAACTCCCAATACGAGTTAAATAGTATTAGGAAGAGTGCCATCCAACCGGCTTTAGACCCCAAATTTGCAGGCCTGTGCAAACCTGGAACCTCCAAACCACCAATATTACTATTTGGAGGTGACTTATCCAAACAGGTAAAAGAACAATGAAGAGGCTAAAACCCTGGGGCTCATTAAAGCAACGTCTAAAAACTACTTCGGCCAGAAACAGCACCCCTACGCACCCACCAGTCGGACAAGACAAACAGACCCAGACACCGGCGCCTCAACGTCCACGGAGGATACCGAAAAATAATAAACCTACCACTGGTAACCATGGAGGTAGGTGGGTCTGGTTCCTTACGAATTGAAGGGAGCATGGAGGTTGGTGGGAGATTACATTTCTATCTGGATGCATGGAATAAGTTAACTACCGACACTTATATTTTAAGCAGTATCCAGGGTTATACCATAGAATTTATACAAAAACATAACCCTCCAGTTCAGCATGTACCGAACCGAATGTTCGTGCTTACAGGCAAAGAAAAATCAAAAGCACACGCTGAACTACAGCGGCTTTATAAAAAAGGAGTAATTGAGAAAACCCAACACGAATCACAGGAATTCGTGTCCAATATCTTTATCAAAAACAAGAAAGATGGTGGGTGCCGCATCATCATAGATTTGACTAATTTGAATACTTTTGTACAATATATTCATTTCAAGATGGAAACCTTTGTTACTACTAATCAATTGATTTCCTAAGGTTACTACATGGCAAGCATCGATTTAAAAGATGCTTACTATACAGTACCCATCAGAGGTGACCACAGATGTTATTTAAAATTCAACTGGATGGGTCAGCTTTGGCAGTACAGTACCTAATGAGCTAACATCAGCCCCAGGCTGTTCACTAAAATTTTGAAACCAGCCCTAGCGTTTCTGCGGAAACAAAAACACATGGTAATGGCATATCTAGATGACATACTTATTGTGGGCAAAACTTTGGAATTGGCTAAACAAACGGTAATAGCCACAAAACAAATATTTGGGAAAAAACTGGGGTTTATCATCCATCCAGTTAAATCTAAATTAACGCCTTCAACCACAATGGATTATCTGGGGTTCACCATTAACTCAGTTCACATGTCAGTGACTTTGCCGAAAGAAAAGGTTACAGCCTTAATAGAGGCTTGCAGCAAAATCATTGACATCACTAAACCATCCATCAGACTGGTAGCAAGAATAATTGGCAAAATAGTGGCTGCGTTTCCAGCCACACAATTCGGACCTTGACATTATCGAAATTTACAGAGGGCTAAAATACGAGCACTCAAAATTAATAATCGTCATTTTGACAGACCAATGAAGCCACCAACAGAGGCCATAATGGAACTAAAATGGTGGAAAGATAACATTAGGCATTGTTCCAATCCAATCATTATCAGCAGACCCTGGGGCAGCGGCAACAGATGCATTTTCGCTGCATTGGGGGAAATTGTTTATTTATGCATTCCCTCCTTTATGCCTCATCAGTCGGGTATTAAGGAAAATACAGCAAGACTCTGCGTCTGGTATTTTGATAGTACCCGATTGGCCTACTCAACCATGGTTCCCGGTGATACTCGACATGGTATTAGAACCATGCATCACCATCCATCATAGACTTAATTTACTGGTTCATCCCGTAACAAGGGAAAGTCACCCAAGTCACACATGTCATTATATAAACCTATTAATTTGTAGAGTTTGAAAGCATCTCTACTACACCTGCGACTGACGGACCGAACAGTGGATATTATTTCAGCGGCCCAGACAGTCCACCAAAAAACAGTACTTGGTGTACATCAAGAAATGGGAAATGTACTGTCACATAAATAACATCACCCACAGATCTATGAACATCCCGTCTGTTCTGGAATTCTCTGGCAAGCCTCCATTACGATGAGGGGTTCAGTTATAGTGCCATCAACTGCGCCAGAAGTGCTCTATCAACATACCTGTGGCAAGGAACAGAGCGGCATTCTGTTGGGACACACCCCCTGGTAACTAAACTCATGAGGGGCATTTTTTATGTTAATCCCCCAAGAACCAGGTACACCCAAATATGGGATGTGAGCATTGTACTGACCATGTTAAGAAACTGGTCTCCAGCTACAGCTCTGTCCCTACAGAAACTGACTATGAAAACAGTCATGCTGATGGCCTTGGTCACGGCACAAAGGGTCCAGTCGCTACAGAAACTAAGGCTGGACAACATGAATACTTCATCTGAAAATTTAACTTTTCACATCAATGAATTAGTCAAACAGAACAGACAGGGGTCAGCAGGCCTAAAAATAGAATTCAGGGCCTACCCGACAGATGATCGTCTCTGTATTGTAACACACTTGCTATTATATATGGAGTATACTAAGATCGTCAGAGGCAAAGAAATGGCACTTTTAATCAGCTACAAACAGCCACACAAAAAAGTGACAGTCCAGACCATCTCGAGATGGCTAAAACAGGTCCTAATAAAGGCTGGAGTAGACACTAACATTTTAAAATCTCACTCCACCAGGGCTGCAGCTACATCAGCAGCTATGAAGTTGGATGTTCCTATGGACCAAATCCTCAAGACAGCAGGATGGTCAACGGAGAAAACTTTCCAACGATTTTATAACAAACCAGTCATTGAACCTGGAACATTTGCAGAAACAATTTTAAGTTCTGTAATATAATTTTACCCCATAAATAGGGGCTATAATTTGGTGTTAATAAATTTATCATTGTTTTTTCAATATCGTATTGATGTCTAATGATGTTAACACTATTCTCCCCATAATCAAGGCAGATGTGATGCATGGACTCGTTTCCACGGCATGGAATCACAGAGCTTTAAAATCTTCACGTAGTCACTCACGTGACTCCGAAGTAAAATAGTAAGATTAAACGAGAACTTACCAGTTTGAAGTTTGATCGTTATTTTATGAGGAGTAACGTTGAGGGAATACGTGCCCTCCGCTCCCACCATTGATCATATACTCAACTGGTATCGTCTTCTCTAATCTTACTATGTGTAGTCATTAGTTATCTGTGATTTCACACCGCTGCTTTGAAGAATGACACGCATGCGTCCTAGCGGGGTTCTTCACGTATTCCCTCAACGTTACTCCTCATAAAATAACGATCAAACTTCAAACTGGTAAGTTCTCGTTTAATCTTACTATTTATGTGTATATTGAACTGAACTGTTCTGTATTTTTGTTTACAATATTCTGTTGTGCTGCAGCAAGCAAGAATTTCATTGTCCTATCTGGGACACATGATAATAAACTCTCTTGACTTGTCTTGATGGTGCTGGTGTACGGGGTGATCGCTGGTTGACACAGACTCGGTGGGCCGAAGGGCCTGTTTCCGCGCAGTGGCTGTAAAGTCTTCTCAAACTTAGACGGCCCTCCTGACACCATGGCTCTGGTTTAGGACATTCCCACATTCAGGAGCATCCTTCCCCATTCCACAGTCGTACAGCAGAGAAACAGGCCCTTCGGCCCACCACGTCCATGCCAACCTCTTTTCCCCATCTACACAAAGTCTATAGTTATAATGTCTTACAGCATGGAAACAGGCCTTTCGGCCCAACTTGACCACATCAGCCAACATGTCCCATCTACACTAGTCGCACTTGCCTGCGTTTGGTCCATATCTCTCCAAACCCGTCCTATCCATGTACCTGTCTAACTGTTTCTTAAACGTTGCAATAGTTCCTGCCTCAACAGGGCCTCAACTTCCTCCTCTGGCAGCTCGTTCCTTACACCCATCACCCTTTGTGCAAAAATGTTACCTCTCGGGTTCCTATTAAATCTTTCCCCCTTCACCTTAAACCTATGTCCTCTGGTTCTCGATTCCCCTACTCCGGGCAAGAGACTCTGTGTGTCTACCCGATCTTCTGCTCAAATGTACTTCTATACCTTGTCTAATTAAATGTCTGCATTTTCAGGAAGGATAGAAAGAAAAGGTGGGTTTTGTTGCTGTTTTATGAGGAGATTCCCATAATAGTGAGGAGTGATATTACAACAGACCATTTACAATCGGTTCCCCCACCATGTGTACCGAGCCATTTGCACTGCAGCCGCTTGTTTCTAGTTCTTGCTGTCCCCGTTTCACCTTCCTCACCACTGTTCCTGTCACTGTTGACCCCCCTCTGCCTCCCCACACATTTCCATATCCCTGTCACTTTAGTCAAACCCCTCCCCAAAGGACTAACCCCACCGTGACAATGTACACGGTTGCCTCTTGCACCACCATCGACCTGTACGCTTACTAATTATGTTTTTGTACTAATTACTTGCTTTTTGCCAACTCTTCCTCCTTTCTGAATTCTTTAGGTCTCTTTGGAGCATCTTTGGAGACCATGGATAGGTGGCGTTAGGCCCTAAGGAAAGGGTTGGGCCCTTTCCTTGTACTGATTGTGGTGGTTGGGAGGGGGGGGGGGACGACGACGACGATAACGACACCAGAGAAGTGGAGGCAGGACAAAACCTGGCAAGTGATGGGTGGATACAGAGAGGAATGTTTTTCTATAGATATAGTGCCCTCCATAACGTTTGGGACAAAGACCCATCATTTATTTATTTGCCTCTGTTCTCCCCATTATGAGATTTCTAATAGAAAAAAATCACATGTGATTAAAGTGCACACTGTCAGATTTTAATAAAGGACATTTTTATACATGATGGTTTCACCATGTAGAAATTAATTTATACATAGTCCCCCCCCCCCCCCCCCCCCCCCCCAATTTTAGGGCACCATAATGTTTGGGACACGTGGCTTCACAGGTGTTTGTAATAGCACAAGTGTGTTTAATTGCCTCCTTAATGCAGGTATAAGAGAGCTCTCAGCACCAAGTCTTTCATCCAATCTTTCCATCAACTTTGGAAACTTTTATTGCTGTTTATCAACATGAGGACCAAAGTTGTGACAATGAAAGTCAAAGAAGCCATTATGAGACTGAGAAACAAGAATAAAACTGTTCGAGACATCAGCCAAACCTTAGGATTACCAAAATCAACTGTTTGGAACATCATTAAGAAGAAAGAGAGCACTGGTGAGCTTGCTAATTGCAATGGGACTGGCAGGCCAAGGAAGACATCCACAGCTGATGACAGAAGAATTCTCTCTGTAATAAAGAAAAATCCCCAAACATCTGTCCGACAGATCAGAAACACACTTCAGGATTCATGTGTGGATTTGTCAATGACCACTGTCTGCAGAAGACTTCATGAACAGAAATACAGAGGCTGCACTGCAAGATGCAAACCACCGGTTAGCCGCGAAAATAGGATGGCCATGTTACAGTTTGCCAAGAAGTACTTAAAAGAGTAACCACAGTTCTGGAAAAAGATATTGTGGGCAGATAAAACGAAGATTAACTTATATCAGAGACATGGCAAGAGCAAAGTATGGAGGAGAGAAGGAACTGCCCAAGATCCAAAGCATACCACCTCATCTGTGAAACACGGTGGTGGGGGTGTTATGGCCTGGGCATGTATGGCTTCTGAAGGTACTGGCTCACTTATCTTCATTGATGATACAACTGCTGATGGTAGTAGCATAATGAATTCTGAAGTGTATAGACACATCCTATCTGCTCAAGGTCAAACAAAGGAGTTTTTCAAAGCTAAAAAAAAATAGTAAATTCTTGAGTTTACCCGATTTGAGAATCACCTGATCTGAACCCAATTGAGCATGCCTTTTATATGCTGAAGAGAAAACTGAATGGGGACTAGCCCACAAAACAAGCATAAGCTAAAGATGGCTGCAATACAGGCCTGGCAGAGCATCACCAGAGAAGACACCCAGCAACTGGTGATGTCCATGAATCGCAAGCTTCAAGCAGTCATTGCATGCAAAGGATATGCAACAAAATACTAAACATGACTACTTTCATTTACATGACATTGCTGTGTCCCAAACATTATGGTGCCCTGAAATGGGGGGACTATGTATAAACACAGCTGTAATTTCTACATGGTGAAACCAAAATGTATAAAAATGGCCTTTGTTAAATTCTGACAATGTGCACTTTAACCACGTGATTTTTTCTATTACAAATCTCAAATTGTGGAGTACAGAGGCAAATAAATAAATGATGGGTCTTTGGCCCAAACATCATGGAGGGCACTATAGATGGTTGGACAAAGGACAGTTGGAAGGTCAAAAACGTGTGAGATAAGGAAAGTGGTGAGAATTGTGAAGCCAGAGGAAGGAATGTAGGTAGAGGGAGAGCGTGAAATGGGTGCAACCCTACGCACGTCACAGGGAAAAGAGGGTGGTAAAAAAGAGGGTGCAAGAATGGGGATGGGGAGATGTTTCTTTATAGGCTAATTACTTAAAATTGGAAATCAACGTTCATACCTTTGGGCTGTAAGGAGGGAGTTTAAATGGGAGCAACCAGGAGATCCAGTAGGCCTTGGCATACCGAGCGCAAGTGTTTGACGAAACAGTCGCCTGATTTACGTTTGGTCTCACTGATGTACAGGAGGCCACATCAGGCTCAGGCCCCGCTGTTGGCCCTGCAGCAGCCGGGGGGATGGTGTGGATCGGGGACAGCTGGAGGCCCCATAGAGGTGGGGCGAGCGCGTGGATGGGACGCAGCCTGCAGCGGCTCAGGGTGGTGGAGCAGCGGTGCCGTTGCCAGGACAACGGGGCCTTCACGGCCAAGATAAGACTCAACAGTTATAATGGATACAAGATGGCGGCAGGAAGATGGCGAGTCTTGTAGTCTACAGCGGTGTAATCTACTATTCTTACACTCTTGTACATGGGTATGATTGAGCTTATGTGTGGTATTTTTACTGAACTGTATTTCAGATAATGGACTTCACTATGACACTTTGTCAATGTACCTCGCTACGGTGAAATGCTTTGTTTTGCAGTGTAGCCAGGTACATGTGACAATAAAGTGCATTAACCATCTACCCATTGGCCATTCACCAACAGTGTGAGGATGTTCCTGCCACTACGAGCCTCATACCGTCCGAACAGATCCACGGACGATGCGGTCTCCCAGGTTCTGCACACCGCTCTCTCTCATCTTGACAGCCAGAAGGGGGGCTACGTGAGGAAGCTGTTCATAGACTTCAGTTCAGCCTTCAACATGATAGTCCCCACCAGACTGGCCGGGAAGCTACTGGAATTAGGGCTCAACACCCCCCTGTGTGCCTGGGCCCTGGACTTTCTCACCGCCAGGCCCCAGGTAGTCAAGATGGGAGGGAATACATCAAAGTCCCTCACCCTGAGCACAGGATTGCCCCAGGGTTGCATCCTCAGCCCCCTATTGTACTCCCTGTACACACATGACTGTGTGGCTAGGTTCAGCTCCAACTCAATAATTAAGTTTGCTGATGACACTGTGGTGGTGGGCCTGATCTCAGACAACGACGAGAAGGCCTACCGGGAGGAGGTGGCTGATCTAGCACTCTGGTGCCAGGACAACAGCCTCTTCTTGAACATCAAAAAAACTAAGAAGCTGATCGTGGACATTAGGAGGGCACATCATCCGAGGACGTACACACCATTGAGGATAAATGGGGATACTGTGGATAGGATGAGCTGATTTAAATATCTGGGAGTCCACATCTCTGAGGATATGACATGGACATCACACACTGCAGCACTCGTGAGTAAGGCAAGGCAGCGCCTTTACCACCTCAGGCAATTGAGGAAATTCAGAGTGTCTCCGAGGAGCCTCCAGTGCTTCTACTCAGCGGCTGCGGAAAGCATCTTGTCCGGAAATATTACCATCTGGTTTGGGAATTGCTCTGCCCAGGACAAGAAGGCTCTGCAGAGAGTAGTGCGTTCGGCCGAACGCATTATGGGAACTTCACTCGCCCCCCTGCAGGAACGATACATCAGGAGGTGCAACTCCAGAGCAAATAAAATCATGGGAGACCCCTTCCACCCCAGCAACGGACTGTTCCAGCTGCTACGGTCAGGCAAACGCCTCCGTTGCCATGCTGTGAGAACGGAGAGGTTGAGAAGGAGTTTCTTCCCAGAGGCCATTCGGACTGTAAACTCCCATCTCACCAGGGACTAACTTTACTACGTTTTTCCTTCCAATATTTAATATGTAAAAGAATATGTGTGTGTTTATGAGTGTGTTTATAGTTTGTTTGGTTGTTTGTTTGTTTGTCTTTTTGCACAAAGTCCGCGAGCATTGCCACTTTCATTTCACTGCACATCTCGTATGTGTATGTGACAAATAAACTTGACTTGACTTGACTTCTGCAGCCCCTGCTGCTTCCCTCCTTTACCCCAACTCTGGGACACTATCCTCAGCCCCTCGGTGAGACACAGTGGTGCAGCAGTAAAGTTGCTGCCTCACAGCGCTAGAGACCCGAGTTCAGTCCTGACTATGGGTGCTGTCTCTGTGTGGGTTTTCTCCGTGATCTCTGGTCTCCTCCAACACTCCAAAGATGTACATGTTTGTAGGTTAATTGGCTTAGCACAATTGTAAATTGTCCCTAGTGTATGTATATGTATTAATATGTGGGGATCGCTGGTCAGCAGGGCCTGTTTCCACGCTGTATCTCTAAACTAACTAAACCTGCTTAGCCCCAGTCCCAACCTCCCGCTGCCCTTTCATGTTAACCCTGAGCTCAGGGTTACCCTTAGACCCACCTCCTCCTTCCTCCGCACTTGTCCATCCCCTCCTCGCTACCCGGTCCCACTGAAGTCTACGAATCCTCTCCTCAGGTACTGTCTCCCCCAACCTTCAATCTGCAATCATCGACCCACCTCAACACAGAATCACTGCCCTCCTGAACATGCAAACCATTGGCAGTCCCATACTGCCCCTTCCCCACCAGTCCTTGCTGCCCATCGCACCAGCTGCTACATTACCTTCTGCTGACCCAATGGTGCCATCGTCCCAGCCTTCAGCAACTCTTCAAATATATCCATCTGTTCAGGAGAAAAATCAACATGTGATTGGGATACAATAATCGAAATGGGCAAAGATAAAGATATTGATCACTATTTTTCAAACTTTGATTGGGATAAGGAAACCAATCACCAATTGCAGGAAAAAATCTCATATTTTGCTTACACCCCAGCAGTATGATATTGAATTCTCTAACTACAGAATGCTGTAGTTAGAGAATTGCTTCCCCTCTTGCTTCCCATCTCTCTCTGTCCCTCCCCCACCCTAGTCATCCTACTAGTTTCACTGTTGTCCTGCTGAGTTTCACTGTTTGTATCACTCCCCACCTACCCCTGTTTGTATCACCTACCCCACAGCCAACAATGGACCATTGTGGGCTCCACCTTTCCGTGATCATCGTTGCTGGCTTTGATCTGTCCATTTGCAAACTTTTCATTCATTTGTTTTCTGTACTGTTTCAGATCTCTCGGTTCCATCCCCCCCTGACTCTCACTGAAGAAGGGTCTCGACCTGAAACATCACCTATTCCTTTTCTCCAGAGATGCTGAGTTATTGCAACATTTTGTGTCTATCTTCGGTGTAAACCAGCATTTGCAGTTCCTTCCGACACATTGACGTATCCTGCTGGCTGCCACTGTAACTGGGCCATGCAACATTGCCCTTTAACCCCGTCTCTGCCTAACTCCCTAACTGCCGGCTCCACCTCCCAGAAATGGTCTCAAGATCCCAGTCTAGGACCATTCTCTCAGTTTATTCATTCACTTCCCGCCATGGCAGGCTGAGAAAGGGTGGTCTGAAGATGGTGCTTGAGCCTTCACAGATGCTGCCTGACCAGCTGAGGTCCTCCAGCAGTAACATGGAGACACAAGGAACTGCAGATGCTGGAACCTTGAGCAAAACTCAAAGTGCTGGAGGAAGTCAGCGTGTCAGAAAGGATAGAACACAGAACAGTACAGCACAGTTTAGGGGTGGCACTGTGGTGCAGCATGACCTCGGGTGCTGTCTGTGTGGAGTTTGCACATTCCCTCCGGGTTCTCCAGTTTCTTCCCACACCACAAAGAACTGTGGGTTTGTAGATTAATTGACCCTGTGCAAATTGTCCCAGTGAGTAGGAGCAGTCCCTGGGGGACTAAGGGGCCACCCGGAGGACCAGACCTCGATGTTCGGAGGACCAGGGGGCAGCAGGAAGAGTAGGCTGCATCCTCACCTGTTCCTGTGCAGCCTGGGCCTGTTGTGCGAGGGCCCAGGTCAGACACTCGCCCGCTGTGGGCTCCACCATTGACTCACTCGGCCCAGGGGCCCGGCTGACCCCCGACGGCCCCGGCAACTCCATAGGGTCCCGGCCTTCTGGCACCGAGGAACTGCCTGCAGAGAGAAGCCACACACAATTAACTCAGCTCCACCGCGTGGAACCGCCCCCACCTTAGAGTCACCAGTTCCAACTCCAACTACAAAGAGTGGAACAACACCACACGGGACCCTTCGGCCCATAATGTCCGTGCCGAGCACGACGTCAAGGTAAACTCTCTTCTGCCTGTGCATGATCCATATCCCTCCATTCGCTGTACACCCTTGTTCATATCCCAAAGTCTCTAGAACACCACTAGTGTATCTGCCTCCACCATAACACCCTGCAGTGTGTTCCTGGCACCCCACACATCTATTTTAAACTTTGCCTCTCTTATTGTAAAGCTACGCTCTCTAGTATTTGACCTTTCCACTCTGGGTAAAGGTTCCGACTGTCTACCCTATCTATGCCTCTCATCATTTATTCATTTCCATCAGGGCTTCCCTCAACCTTCAGGAAAAACGATACGAGTTTGTCCAACTGGGCATAATCCGGAAGTTGCAGGATCATTTCATTCCAAAAAGGAAGAAAGATTCTAAGGGGAGTAGGAGGCAACCGTGGCTGACAAGAGAAGTTAGGGATAGAATAAAACTAAAAGAAAAGATGTATAACACAGCAAAGAGTAGCCGGAAGCCAGAGGATTGGGAAACTTTCATAGAACAACAGAAGGAAACAAAACGGGCAATACGGGCTGAAAAGATGAAGGACGAAGGGAAGCTGGCCAGAAATATAAAGAAGGACAGTAAAAGCTTCTTTAGATATGTTAAGGGAAAAAGAATAGCAAAGTCAAATGTGGGTCATAGAAACATAGAAAATAGGTGCAGGAGGAGGCCATTCGGCCCTTTGAGCCAGCACCGCCATTCATTGTGATCATGGCTGATCGTCCCAAATCAATAACCCGTGCCTGCATTCTTCCCATATCCCTTGATTCCACTAGCCTCTAGAGCTCTATCTAACTCTCTTTTAAATCCATCCAGTAATTTGGCCTCCACTGCCCTCTGTGGCAGGGAATTCCACAAATTTACAACTCACTGGGTGAAAAAGTTTTTTCTCACCTCAGTCATAAATGACCTCACCTTTATTCTAAGACTAAGAGTTCTAAGAGTTAGCATCCGACACCAAGTTTAGTTTAGAGACACAGCGCTGAAACAGGCCCTTCGGCCCACCAAGTCCACACTGACCAGCCATCCCTCACATTAATACTATCCTACACACACTAGGGACAATTTACATTTATATCAAGCCAATTAACCTACAAACCTGTACGTCTTTGGAGTGTGGGAGGAAACCGAAGATTTCGGAGAAAACCCACGGGGAGAACGTACTAACTCCGTACAGACAGCACCCGTAGTCAGGATGTCTGGTGCTGGTGTTGTAAGGCAGCAGCTCTACCGCTGCACCACCATGCCGCTCACAAGTGTTGATAGAGACAGTGTGGACACTGTATACCCTATCTATGCCTCTCCGATGGGAGGCACATGGCTTTCCAGCACCAGAGAACCGTTCTCCTTGTGACCTTTGCACACTAATACTGTTCTCCCCGTGACCTGCGTGGGTTTTCTCCGGGAAGCTCCGGTTTCCTCCCACACTCCAAAGACGTCCAGGATTGTAGGCTAATCGGCTTGGTATAAATATAAAATTGTCCCGTCAGTGAGGGGTAGCGTTAGCTAGTTGGCACGGATTTGTTGGGCCGAAGGGCCTGTTTACGCGCTGTATGCCTAAACTAAACTAAACTGCAGATGATGGTTTATACCAAAGTTAGACACAAAGTGCTGGAGTAACTCAGCGAGTCAGGCAGCCTCTCTGGAGAAAAAGGACAGATGATGTTTCGGGACGAGACCCTTCTTCAGATCTATAAGGACAGTAATGGGAGGTTGGACAAACTTGGATTGTTTTCTCTGGAGTGGGAAGACTGAGGGGATTAAATTATGACAGGCATAGGTAGGGTAAATACTCGAATACCGGAGAGTATAGCATTAAAGTCAAAGGGGGGAAGTTTAAAGGAAGTTTGTGAGTCGAGTGTTTGTTACACAGAGAGAGGTGGGTGGCTGTAACATGCTATGTGTGGGGGCAGACAGGAGGCATCAAGGCAGTCATATGACCAGGTGGGATAGAGCAATACAGTCTATGTGCAGGCAGATTGGCATCAATGGACTGAATGGCCTCTTCCTGTGCTGTACTCTTCCATGTTGTGGAGAACGTACAGGACAGGATTCAGAGGGATAAGATATGTATGCATTTGGAGTGACTGGGCTTATTGAGGATGGCCAACATGGTTTTGTACATGGGCGGTCACGTCTTACAAATTTGATTGTGTTTTTTGAAGAGGCAACCATAAATAAATAGACAAGAGCACGGCCATAGGCGTTGTCAAGGCATTTGACAAGATTCCCCATGGTTGGCTGCTCTGGATCCAGGGGAACCTAGCTGACTGGATAGATAATTGGTTTCATGGAAGGAAGGTTGTGAGCACAGACTGGAGGCCTGTGACCAGCGGTATGTGTCAGGGTTCAGTGCTGGGCCCGCCGTTACTGTTTGTGGTTTATATCGATGATTTGGATGAGAACATACAAGGCAGGATGACACTAAAGAGGATGGCATCGTAGTGACGATAGTGATCAAAAATGACAGCAGGATCAGTTGGGCGTGGGCTGGGGAATAGCTGATGGAGTATAATGCAGAAAAGTGTGGGGCGTTGCACTTTGGGAAGTCAAACCAGGGCAGGACGTACACAGTGAATGGCAGGGCTCTGTGGAGCACATGGATCCAGGAGTATAGGTACATCGTTCTATGAAAGTGGTGGCACAGGTAGATATGTTAGTAATGATTTGACTATCAAAGTTGTCACTGGTTTACTTCATGGCCGACCTTGGTTCTGAGACAATGGCCCTGAGCTGAGGATGCACACAGACACGGGCCCAACACCACCATGACGCTGTGAGCAATGAGATTGAACACAGGGCAGCATGGTGGCACAGCGGTAGAGTTGCAGCCTTACAGCGCGAGAGATCTGAGTTCGATCCTGACTATGGGTGCTGTCTGTGCAGAATTTGTATGTTCTCCCTGTGACCTGCGGAGGTTCTCTGCATGCTCCGGTGTCCTCCCACACTCCAAGGACGTACAGGTTTTTAGGTTAATTTAAAGTCATAGAGTCATAGAATGATCCAGTGTGGAAACAGGCCCTTCGGCCCAACTCACCCACACCGGCCAGCAACACTAGTCCCACTTGCCTGCGCTTGATCCATATCCATCCAAACCTGTTCCATCCATGTAGCTGTCGAATTGTTTCTTAAATGATGGGATAGTCCCAGCCTCAACTACCTCCTCTGGCAGCTTGTTCCATGCACCCACCACCCTTTGTGTGAAAAAGTTACCCCTCAGATTCCTATTAAATCTTTTCACCTTCATCTTTAACCTATGTCCTCTGGTCCTCGATTCCTCTACTCGGGGCAAAAGATTGTGCATTTACCCAATCTATCCTTCTCATGATTTTGTACACCTCTATAAGATCTCCCCTCATCCTCCTGTGCTCCATGGAATGGAGACCCAGCCTACACAACCTCTCCCTATTGCTCACACCCTCGAGTCCTGGCAACATCCTCGTAGATCTTTTCTGAATGCTTTTGAGCTTGACAATGTCTTTCCTGTTTTAGGTCAGGTCGGGGGCAGTTCCCCCGGACACGGGTACCATGTAATCCCGCGCTAACTGCTCCATGGTCGGATAGTTGGCGACTAAACAGTTTGCAAGGGGAGGAGGGGTCTGTGGACCCCCAGCAGGACCAAAAACAAGACCTGTCAAAGGGCGGATGAGCTTCTAGTGAGCCAACGGCCATCCACACTTCAGTAGAAGTTGCGAACACAGTCGTCCATGGCATTGAAAGGAATGATGATAAAGCACACACACACCAAAATCCTATACTTCCAGCGGCGGAAGTCCGCAGGAACTGGAGGACAGAGATGTGTGGTGCATCCAGCAACACTGCGTCGCTAATGTTTTCAACAATGATGAATGAATAACAGGGTGCCCAGAAGTAAATGCGGTCTCACCAACGTCTTATACAACAGCAACATGACCTCCCAACTTCTGTACTCAATACTCTGACTGATGAAGGCCAAAGTGCCAAAAGCCTTTTTGACCACCTTACCCATCTGCGACTCAAGGAACCATGTACCTGTACTCCTAGATCTCTCTGCTCTACAACACTACCCAGAGGCCTGCCTTTATTCGACGCCCCAAAATGCACGGTAAATTTGCTTGGTAAAATTGTAAATTGTCCCTAGTGAGTGTAAGATAGTTTTTTTTGTGTGGGGATCGCTGGTCGGCATAGACTCAGAGGGCCGAAGGGCCTGTTTCCGCACTGTATCTCTAAACTAAACTAAGCAGGGAATGGACACTGCTCATCGATGCACAGGGATGTGGGAGAAGTCCCCTTCATTCCCCATGGAGTCTGGTGATTCAGCTTGGCCCATACTTGCTCAGAAGGATGAACAAGATGTGGTTCTTACCTGTCGGGGTGCGGTGGTCCAGCGAGGGTCCAAGCTCGGCTCGCTGCGGGTGGGAGATGGCAAACGTCATGACCTTTGATGCCCGGTGCAGCGACGTTCCCTGGGAACTGGAGGCTGCTTGAGGAGGGTCAGTGAACAGGTTCACCTGCACAAGAAACCGCGGGCTCAGCACACAGACTGTAACAGCAACACAACATTACAATCGACCCGTCCTGCCTGCTCATTACCAACAACGGCCGGTTCTGATGACAGATCACCAACCTGAAATTTAGTGTTAGATTAGAGATCAACTATAGTAAACAGGAAACAGGTCCTTCGGCCCACCGAGTCCGTGCCGACCAGAGCTCCCTGCACACTAACACTAGCCTACACACACAAGGGGGAATTTACCATGTTTACCAAGCCAATTAACCTACACAACTGAACATTTTTGGAGTGTGGGAGTAAACCACCATAATCAAATGATGGAGTAGACTTGATGGGCCGAATGGCCGAATTCTGCTCCTGATGGTCACACTCAATAAACGGTGATCGTGCAAGCAGGGCTGTTCAGGAATAACACCGTGTCTGAGCCCAGGACCACCTTCTCTGTCTGTGATATGTTGGATGGGTACATTTTTCCTTAGAGATAGACACAAAGTGCTGGAGTAACTCAGTGAGTCAGGTAACATCTCTGGGTGAAGGTTTGGACCCCTCTTCAGACTCCATTGCTTGGAGCGCAGGAGGCTGAGCGGTGATCTTATAGTGGTGTATAAGATCATGAGGGGGATAGATGGGTTTACATGCACCTGTTTACCCAGAGTAGTGGAATCAAGAACCAGAGGACATAGGTTTAAAGTGACAGGGGAAAGCTAATAGGCATTTATATACAGAGGGTGGTGGGTGTATAAAACAAGCTGCCAGAGGAGGTGGTCGGGGCGGGTACTGTAACACATTTAAAAGACACTTGGCATATAGATACATACGCACACACACATAAAAACAATAAAAAATAGTAGCGCAAAAAGATAAAACCAATGTCCCAATGTAGTTAGGATAGATAAGTACATAGGAACGTTGAGAGGGATATGGGCCAAACGTGAGCATATAGGACTAGTATTGACAGGGCATCTTGGTTGGGATGAAGGGCCTGTTTCTGTGCTGTATGGCTCTGTGACAGAAGCTAACAGTTTACAATGGGAATGTTCCCCTTAACTGGCTACAATAAGATCAGAGGCCGTTTCTGACTGAAGGATGCCGGCAGCTGGTGCATGGTGGATGAGTCCCGGCCTCTGTTGCACAATGCCGATACTCCCCACCTCTCCCTCATCTCCTACCTTGGCCCCGATCCGCAGACGGTCAATGGTGTTCTCAGCCTCTGCGTACTTGGTCAGCAGACGGCGGTAATCCTCCTGGGGAAAGGAACATTGGTGAGACTGGGGCTGACAGCTCAGGGCGGGCGGGTTGTGGGGAACAAGCACAGGCAATGGTCCTCCCATCACATGGGGCCTAGTCCTCCCACTGCACCAGGCCTGGTCCGCCCACCACACTGGGCCTGGTCCTCCCACCACATTGTGCCTGGTCCTCCCCCACACTGGGCCCGGTCCTCCCACAACACACCACGTCTGGTCCTCCCACCACACCGGGCCTGGTCCTCCCACCACACCGGGCCTGGTCCTCCCATCACACTGGGCCTAGTCCTTCCATCACAATGGGCCAGGTCCTCCCACCACATTGGGCCTGGTCCTCCCACAGACTGGGTCTCCCATACGGTTGCCAACTTTCTCACTCCCAAATAAGGGACAAAAAGGTGGGTGTAGACGGGGCATGTTGGTCAGTGTGGGCACGTTGGGCCGAAGGGCCTCTTTCCACGCTATGTGACTCTGTATCCCAGGACTGATTCGATGGGAAGGGAGGGAATGTGAGGGGTGGGGGAGAGGGTACGTGGAGGGGGAGGAGGGGAGGGAGGGTGAGGAGGGAGAGAGGTGGGGAGGGAGAGGGGATGGTGGAGAGAAGGGGGGGAGGGGGAGATGGGATGGGAGGGGAGGGAGAGGGGAGGAGAGGGGACGGGAGATGGGACGGGGCCGTGAGGGGCGAGGTGGGGGGAAGAGAGGAAAGTGGAGGATGGAGGATTTTGAGGGAGAGGGAACGGAGACGCGAGGGGGAGGGGTTACAGAGACGGAGAGAGGGGGTCGGGAGGGGAGGGGACATTGAGGGGGAGGGGATATTAAGGGAGGGGAGGGGTTTATAGAGAAGGGCAAAATATAGCGTACAACTGATGCGCATAAAGGGGGCCTGTGATTGGATGACAGGTGAATCACTCGTGCGTGGCAACAACAGCTAGCAATGTTACAAAATTTTGAGATTTTAAAAATCAAGTCTGTAATTTATCCCATCAGATAACGCATAAAAATAAGTTTAATTTGACACCTAATTCACTTTCATATCTCAAGTATTTAAAAGTTATGGCCATTTTCATACTCGGAAATGAGCATCTTGTTCCCTATTGATTTTCTATGGACATAACAAAAAAGCTGTGATCGTGAACAGTCAAAAGCCCATAACTTTCTTAAAAATTAAGAGAACTGAATGAAATTTTCAGTTATCATAGATTGAAGCATTCTGAAACAAATATAAAATAATCTTACTTGGATGACCTGAAATTAAAGCATATAATTAGTTAGTTACCTAATTGTAGCTAATTTCAGACTTCAATTACTAGATCTAAACATCTATCCATTTCTTAATAAATGATTAACATTTTTAAATAGCCTAAATGTCCAAATAATATTCACAAATAATTCACAATAAAACATGATTTTTAAATCTCATTTACATTAATTTATAGGCCAAATGGAAGGAATTCAGTGTTCAATTGCTGTAAATAAATGCCCATTTAAATCAGCTTTCCAGTGGGTCCCTGTGGAACGCACTGGTTTAGAACGTTCACATTGCGGTAGATTTGTGCCCCAAATGCCCAGAAAAATACTGCGGGATATAATGGGCCCAAAATGAGCTACTTGCAATATTAAACTTTGTATAAAGGGATCTTTAGAAGCCCTTTTAATGTAAAAATATACAGCCTACCTTCTGTGGTTGCTCTATGGGACCCTGCGGTTGCTGGCGGTCGCGGGTTTAGAGATTGATTTTTAAACTACTATAACTATTATACGAGGCCTTTAAAACTAATAATAGCTTTTGCGACGGGGTCTTCCAGCGATTTTTCGTTAATAATTAACTAGGCTGAACATCTTCGATTTGAACAGCCTAGAGAAAATCGCGTTTTAAACCCGCCCCCCTCGAAACGGCGCCAAAATCGCGCACACCCGCAGCGGCAGATTTTCAACGACGCTTCAGGTAGGCTTTGCAACATACCTACAACAGCACATGCAACACGCACTCACGCTGTTGTATCAGGTCAAGGATCTGTCTGTAAGAGTTGCCCTCTGGTGATTACAGAGTAGTAGCAGTCAAATATGGGACATGGGCGGTCCCGTATGGGACAAACAAATTTAGCCTAATATACGGAATGTCCTGGCTAAAATGGGACAGTTGGCAACTCTATCCTCCAACCACACTGGGCCTGGTCCTCCAACCACACTGGGCCTGGTCCTCCCACCACACTGGGCCTGGTCCTCCAACCACATTGGGCCTGGTCCTCCCACCACACTCGGCCTGGTCCTCCAACCACATTGGGCCTGGTCCTCCCACCACACTGGGCCTGGTCCTCCCAGCTCCCTTTCCCACCGGGGCCACCCCCTCTGATTAACCCAAAGATAGTGATAGCAATGGAGATCACGACTGGCACTGTCCATTTCCCTCAGATCCAGCTGTTGAGTCTGTCCATCCACCACAGATGCTGCCTGCCCGCTCTTCCTCAGCTGCCCTCGATTCTCCAATACAGAAATGAAAGTGGTTTCTACTTTCTCCAGGGAAGGGGAAGTTTGAATCTCGTGACCCTGACCATCTCGTTGAGTCTCCCCAAGGTTGCGACCAGCGGGAGTAGTCAGATGGAGGTCCGGTGGCCGCTGTTTCCTACCTGTAGCTGGTAGACCATCTCGGAGGCCTGTTGTGGGCACTGGAATTGGTTGGCGATGGCCCCAGGAGGGGTGGGGGTGAGCGGGGGGCAGTCATTACTGCTCTGCAGTACCTGGCGGACCAGCTCTGCGGGAGAGTGGTGGTGGACTGGGCCACTCCTTCTGGGAGCCGGGGGCGGGCCCCTGGGCCTCCGCTGCCCCAGCTCCTCGTTGGGAAATCTGACACGTGGCTCCACTTTGGAGAAATCCGGCAGCGGGTAGTTCAGCTGCCCCCGGCCGTAAATGGCCGTTTCCGACGTTATCTTTCGCGACAGCGGCTTTGTGGACTCTCTTTGGTTGGTCGCTCGTCTTTGGAGATTGCAAGCCTTGTGTCGGCTGCTCGAGTTGGCTCGAGCTGTGGGTATCAGTGGTTTACTGAGGCTGCAGGACCCTTGGCTTGGCCTGGCGTGGATGTTAGATGTTGCTCTGCTGCTCTGGGCTGCTCGGACTGTACCATTCTGCCGTGTGGTACTGCCCCCTGTATCTGGACGTCCCGGTGGACAGGCCACCCCTGTGACTTCTCCCATTGATTCTCCTGCACTTTCGGAGCAGGGAGAGCCCGGAATAGTTTCAGCCTCAATGTCGGCCTCGCCTGCTGAGTCCTGGGCCGAGAGTCGGCAAAGCAGCACCTGGTTCAGGTGGAAGGAGGTCGGGTTCTCCTCGCCTTCCGCTCTCATCCCACCCGCTCGTCCTGCGCTGTCACGGGACCGTTCCGTCGCCTCACCGGAACACTCCACCCTCGGAGAAAACAGGGTTGCAGTGTCTTCGGTATAACAATTGTGAGCTGAGAGGCCGGGACCTTTACCCTGAGTCTTTGAGTAGCTAGTACTCGTGGGAGATTGGTCGGCGGGTTTGTCAGCGTTGTCCCTAACCCTTGGTACGGAGAGGTCATCACCGTGGTCGCGGATCCTCGCCGCCTTGACGTAAACGTGCCACGAGTCTCCAAACATGCTCGACCCCGGCTCCTCTGCCTGCTCCTGGTAACCCGCCTCATGGTGGACCTCCGCACCTCCTGCCCTCTGCCTGTATCCACCGTTACTCTGCTCCGTCCCCTCATCACACTCGCCCATCTCCTCATCCTCATCCTCATTCCACATGGATTGGGAATCATGGTCGCTGAGAATCCCATCTCCCTCGAGCAAGTCAGCATCGCCTGAAGCATGGGTAGAAGAAGATTGTTTAGTGTTTAGAGTTTACAGATACAGCACAAAAACAGGCCGTACGGCCCACCGAGTCCACACCCACCAGCGAACCCCATACACTAACACTATCCGACACACACTAGGGACAATTTACATCTTTACCAAAGCTAAATAGCCTACAAACCTGCACGTCTTTCAAGTGTGAGAGGAAACCGGAGCACCCGGAGAAAACCCACAAAGTCAAGGGGAGAACGTACAAACTTTGTACAGACCAGCACCCGTATTCAGGATCGAGCCCGGGTCACCGCTGCACCATCGTGCTGGGATCGCTGGTCTGCACAGACTCAGTGGGCCGGAAGACCTGCTTCTACACTAAACAGATCTCTACACTAAACAGAACTCTGATACAAGTCTCAGATTTTCACGTGTCGGAATTACCAGCTCGTGATGATGGGGCACTTTCTGTGATGCGCGGCCTTCTGGGTAAGCAGCACTGCCATTGCCGGTTTGTTTCTGATGTAAACCTGAGTGATCGTACAATGATGTGGAGATTACACACTGCCTTGATTGCTCTAGGGACTGAGTACAGCATTGCTTATAAAAGAGAGTTTACATGCAACACCAATTGTGTAAGTCAGGGGGTGTCTACTGTATTACATGACATAAAATAGAACATGTAGCCACTAGAAATGTGCCATTTATGTAGATGGCGTGTGGAGTGGGTGGGGGAGCGTGTAGATGGTGTGTATTCGGTGTGTGGAGGGGGCATGTAGATGGCATGGTTGGAGTGTGGGGGGGCGTGTAGGCGTGTATTTGCAGTGTTGGAGTGCTACGTTTTTAGGTGACAGAGCTGTCAAACAGACGCGTCATTATCAGGTTTTGATATTGGGGGGGGGGGGGGGGGGCAAGCTAGTCTCCCAAGAGGGTCAAACAAGATTATAGCCCATCACCACATCCCAGTGCATAACTAGTATAATAGCACGGTTTCACACTAATTATCATGTAATATAATTATCAAGCAAGTAATGAAAAAGACGGTAATCATGTATTTTTACAGAGGTTCCGGCTCGGCACCAACTCACCCTGACTATCCCGCAACTCTGGGCCTTCACACACACTCGCCCACTCACCCGCCCACTCACACACACTCACACATGCCCACACACACTCGCACACACTCACCCATTCAACCACACACCCACTCACGTACCGACACCTGCCGACTCGCACCACCTCCTCGGGGCGGGGCCACTGCAGCCGCTGTCACCGACCTTCACTGTCTTCAGAAAGCCAGTGATGCTGCCGACCGTATCTGTACTCCAGCCCCCCATGGGCCTCCACCAGCGGCTCCGTCAACCCTCGCCTCTCCACCGGCCACCAGCGGGCCAGAGCTGTCACCTCACCAGAGTTCCATCAGTAGTGATGGGTCTTTCCCTTCCCCCTCTTTTAATCAGGTTACCCCGACCACACACCCACTAGTTAAAATTCCCCGTCTTTTTTTTTTGCAGAGGTGCCGAGGCCGAGTGGTGCTCTGGTGATCTCCGGCATCACTGCACCCCCTGTGTATTTGTCGTGGGAAAGCGTGTAGATGGTGTGTGGAGGTGGTGTGCAGTGGGGGCACGTATGCAGAGGGTGTGTGCGAGGCATGTAGATGGCATGTGGATGGTGTGTGAAGGGTAAATAGGCCGCATTTGGAGTATTGCGTGCACTTCTAGTCACACCACATGTGAGGAGGTGGAGGCTTTGGAGAGGGTGCAGCAGGCGTGTGCCAGGTGCTGCATGGTTAGGGGGGATTCTGCTACAGGGAGAGCCGATGAGAGAACACAAAGTGCTGGAGTAACTCAGCAGGTCAGAGCAAGGCTCGGTCTAAAGAAGGGTCTTGACCTGAAACATCATCTGTTCTCCAGAGCTGCTGCCTGACCCGCTGAGTTACTCCAGCAGTTTGTCTCCTTTTGTGTAAACCAGCATCTGCAGTTCCTCGTTTTTACAGTTTTACAGGTTATGAGAGAGCTGCATTTAGACAGGCAGATGAACATCCAGGCAACGGAGGGACAGAGACCAGGTGCACGCAGAGGGCATGAGCTCAGATTGGCATCGTCTGGTCCAGACTAGCTGGGCTGAACGGCCTCTTTCTGTGCTGCTGCACCTTCTGTGTTCTAATGTTCTTAAACAGCTTACAGGAATGTACATGGGGAATGGGATTACTGTGACACTGCCTGAATGAGACAAACAACTTCTTAATGAGTCTCACAATAATGTGAGAGATTATAGTTTGAAGTGGACAGGAATTAATTGTGGCGTGAGTGTGCCCCCCCACAGTGACCCCCACCCCCCACCCCCCCCCACAGTGAACACCCACAGTGAACCCCCCCACAGTGAGCCCCCCCAGCGTGGCCTCAGTGGACGAGTTGTTTGGGGAGTGCTGGGTTGCCTCCGTTGCCTGGGTGGTGATGTACAGGGTGTGGGTGATGTGTAGGGTGTGGGTGATGTGCAGGGTGTGGGTGATGTACAGGGTGTGGGTGATGTACAGGGTGTGGGTGATGTGCAGGGTGTGGGTGATGTGTAGGGTGTGGGTGATGTGCAGGGTGTGGGTGATGTACAGGGTGTGGGTGATGTACAGGGTGTGGGTGATGTGTACGGTGTGGGTGATGTACAGGGTGTGGGTGATGTACAGGGTGTGGGTGATGTTCCTTGACGTAACTCTAAACTAGACTAAGACCAAGAACCCCTGCATATCACATCCATATGCACAAGGGGAGTTACACAGATGCAGTGCAACCTGCTCTGGGTCAAACCTATTCAGCTAATTCAGTGCATTAACCTAAAGCCCATGGCCTGCACGTTTGGCTGGCTGGACAGAGTGCGTACATGATCAGATGACCCATGGAGGTAATGAGCTTAGGTGCAGGGACAGCTGCAGTGGGGATCAGTGTGGGTCCGTGCGGTGACTGGGCTACTTACACAACAGATGGCTGTGGCTGACGTCCTCTAGTGTGGATAGAGAGCAGGGCACAGGGTCTGAGTCCTGGAACTGGCTGATGTTGAAGCTGTCCTCATCCACAGAGTCGTGCGGGAACCCACGCTGGGCGCGGTCACCGTGCAAGTCCACCATCTCCCCGTCCTCACCCAGCCTCTCCAACCCTTCCTCCAGCCTCGGCTGACACTGCAGGTAGTAATCACTGGCCTCCTGCATCCCTATGATGCCATTCTCGTCCATCTGACTGAAGATGTCCTCTTGCTGCCGCTCTTCCCCGTGGCTCTGGGGCATCAGCTCTGCGTCCGCCACCTGTGTCTCGGCCACCGCCATCCCGCCCGTCCCGTCCCGTCCCCTGCGGCTACACAGAGGCGGTTCCGGGGGGGCGGCGGCTGCCCACAAGGTCCTCGCTGCCCTCCATCCACCCACGCTCACATCAGGCCGCCTCTCCTCTCCTCTCCTCTCCTCTCCGCCTCACCCACTGCTTCGTCACCGAGTTAACAAACCCACCTGTAGAAGGGAGACAAGACTCTCAGTCCAAAGGGCAAAGTGGAAGCTGCTTATAGCTACCCTGCAGAGAAATGGTCACACACACACACACACATGGTCCCAGCCACACACACACACACACAGTCCTAGCCACACACACACTGTCCCAGCCACACACACACTGTCCCAGCCACACACACACACACATACGCACACATACAGTCCCAGCCACACACACACACACTGTCCCAGCCACACGCACACACACACACACACACTACCATCAGCAGGACCAAACCCAGCTGCGAATGGGAGAGAAATGCTCACAAGTAAAATCACTGGAAGAGGCTGTGTCTCATGTACACATGGAGTGTATGAGGCTGCAGCTCTTGTTTTAGTATGTGAAGGGGCTACTCCTCACTTTCTGGCTGCACCTCTCACCCACCATCCTCAGCTTTGGACCCCCTGTGCGTGGGGAAGAGGGGAGAGCAGAGGATGTCCTGGTTGTGTGGCTCCTGGGCCTGGCCACGCTGACCATCCGCGAGTCACGGCGCCAGGCCCAAGCCAACTGCTTGCCCCTTCCCAGGGTTATGCCCGTGGCCAGGTGTCCCTCGATAATGACCACACGGTTTACCACGGGCACCATGGAAGGGTCCCGGGACCGCTGGGCACCGCGGGGGGTTGAAAACATCTTGGACCAGGATTGTAATATAGTTCTTTAATATTTACTATAAAGAATTTGTGGTAACTTTGCATTCCAAAGACATACAGGTTTGTAGGTTAATTGGCTTGGTATAAATGTAAAATTGTCCCTAGTGTGAGTAGGATAGTGCTAGTGTGGTGGGATCGCTGGCTAGCCTGTTTCTGCGCTGTACCCCTAAACTAAACTAAATTTACACGGCCTCTCAGGATCGTTCCCCTGAAACATTAACTGTTTCCTCCCTTCACAGGTGCTGTCTGACCTGTTGAGTTTTCCAGCATTTGATATGTTTATTTCACACACATAAGTTACTCCTACAGCAGGATAGAGACCCGGGTCAGTCAGATGGAGGGAGAGGCATGGCCTCTGCTGCTGCAATGCAGACAGCTGCATGTTGGAAACCTGCAATGCAGACTAATGCAGGTACTGGAAACCTACAATGCAGACAGTTATGCCCCTGTCCCACTTAGGAAACCTGAATGGAAACCTCTGGAGACTTTGCGCGCCCAACCCAAGGTTTCCGTGCTGTTCCCGGAGGTTGCAGGTGGTTGCCGGAGGTTGCAGGTAGTGGAAGCTGGTAGGGAGACTGACAAAAACCTCCGGGAACCGCACGGCGGGGGCAACTACATTTCAGCAGCAGTATTAAAATGCAGTTTGGTTTTTCAGTCTGAAGAAGGGTCTTGACCCAAAACGTCACCCGTTCCTTCTCTCCAGAGATGCTGCCTGTCCCGCTGAGTTACTCCAGCTTTTTGGTCTACCTTTGGTTTTTCAGATGTTCCATCTATGGGTCACTGATACACGGATCACCAGTCACTGGTACGGGCCACAGGTGACTGGTACATGCAGGGGTTATGGGGAAAAGGCAGGAAAATGGAGTGACGAGGGAAAAATAGATCAGCCATGATTGAAGGGCAGAGTAGAGTTGATGGGTCGAATGGCCTAATTCTGCTCCTATCATTTATGAACATATGTGTGACTGGTACAGGGGTACAGGGTGATGGGGTGGGATGTGGCAATGTTTGTGCCTGGGGTTAGTGTACAGACCCACCACCCCCCAGCCCCAGTGCCCGTACCTGCATTCAATGCCCATCAGTGTGGATGCTGGATGGTGGTGGGTGTGGATCAGACAGCCCAGCCGGCTCTGAGGTCAGCCTTGGTGATGCACTGTGCTGCACCCCCCCCCCCCCCATCA
Organism: Amblyraja radiata; assembly: GCF_010909765.2. Classification (NCBI taxonomy): domain Eukaryota; kingdom Metazoa; phylum Chordata; class Chondrichthyes; order Rajiformes; family Rajidae; genus Amblyraja; species Amblyraja radiata. The sequence goes on from NC_045987.1 coordinate 28,896,402, forward strand.
CCGGTCCTTTGTGACCTCACTGACGGCTCCCATTGTGACACCGGTTCGCATTTCAAAGGGTTTTCATTGTACGGGACGTTAAGTGGGAGCTCAGACACGGGATGTGGGGAGACTGGCGTGTCACATACACGGGATGTGAGGAGACTGGCGCGTCACGCACATGTGATGTGGGGAGACTGGCGTGTCACGCACACGGGATCGATAGGGCAGGAGGTGCCGCGGTGGCGATGCCAGCACTATGGCAACATATCACTGCCCACGGACAATGGACAAGAGTGATTACAGGTGATCCGATCGTTGTGGACAATCTCCCCCAGTAACACGTGACTCTGCTGGGTCCCAGGGGTCACTTCAATCATGGGTGGTGGGTCGTGGCTTGCAGGTCATGGGTCGCCGTTCCAATGTCACGGATCATGGGTCCTGGATCAAAGGGCGTGGTCACAGGTCCTGGATTGAGGGTCATGGGTCATGTCTCCTGGGCCACAGGGTCAGGGGTTGTGGGTCACAGGTCAGGGTACCAGGCTTTGTTGTGCCACACAGGGGTAGCACTGAACCAGCTGATGGCACGGCCAGGGTGGCCAGTGACTAGTGTCACACACACAGTGTGGGCAGCAGCTGGGCAGGATATCGTGTTGGGGTTGAGGTGAACAGTCCCGGTCCTCAGTGACCTCACCCACACAGGTCTGCCTGCCCGTGTGTCATAGAAACATAGAAAATAGGTGCAGGAAGAGGCCATTCGGCCCTTCGAGCCAGCACCGCCATTCATTGTGATCATGGCTGATCATCCCCTATCAATAACCTGTGCCTGCCTTCTCCCCATATCCCTTGACTCCACTAGCCCCTAGAGCTCTATCTAACTCTCTCTTAAATCCATCCAGTGACGGCCTCCACTGCCCTCTGTGGCAGGGAATTCCATAAATTCACAACTCCCATTGTGACACCGGTTGTGAAAAAGTTTTTTCTCACCTCAGTCTTAAATGGCCTCCCCTTTATTCTAAGACTGTGGCCCCTGGTTCTGGACTCGCCCAACATTGGGAACATTTTTCCTGCATCTAGCTTCTGAACTCCAATGAATACAAGCCTAGTCTTTTCAATCTTTCCTCATATGACAGTCCCGCCATCCCAGGGATCAATCTCGTGAACCTACGCTGCACTGCCTCAATCACAAGGATGTCCTTCCTCAAATTAGGAGACCAAAACTGTACACGATACTCTAACTGTGGTCTCACCAGAGCCCTATACAACTGCAGAAGAACCGCTTTACACCTATACTGAAATCCTCTTGTTATGAAGGCCAACATTCCATTAGCTTTCTTCACTGCCTGCTGTACCTGCACGGCAACTTTCAGTGACCGGTGTACAAGGTCGCCCAGGTCTCGCTGCACGTCCCTCTTACCTGACCTAACCCCATTGAGATAATAATCTGCCCCCTTGTTTTTGCCGGCAAAGTGGATAACCTCACATTTATCTATATTATACTGCATCTGCCCACTCACTCAACCTGTCCAGGTCACCCTGCAACCTCCTAACATCCTTTTCACAGTTCACACAGCCACCCAGCTTTGTGTCATCCGCAAACTTGCTAGTGTTGCTCCTAATTCCCTCTTCCAAATCATTAATATATATGGTAAACAGTTGTGGCCCCAACACCAAGCCTTGCGGCACTCCACTCGCCACTGCCTGCCATTCTGAAAAGGACCCGTTCACTCCTACTCTTTGCTTCCGGTCTGACAACTAATTTTCTATCCATGTCAACACCCTACCCCCAATACCATGTGCTCTAATTTTAGTCACCAGTCTCCCGTGCGGGACCTTATCAAAGGCTTTCTGAAAGTCTAGATACACTACATCCACTGGCACCCCTTCATCATTTCACATCCTCAAAAAATTCCAGAAGATTAGTCAAGCATGATTTCCCTTTCATAAATCCATGTTGACTTGGACTAATCATTTTACTGCTATGCAAATGCCCCATTATTACCTCTTTAATAATTGACTCCAGCGTCTTTCCCACCACCGAAGCCAGGCTAAGTGGGATAACATTAGCTATCCTCCAATCCACAGGAACTAATCCTGAATCTATTGAACATTGGAAAATTATCACCAATGCGTCCACTATTTCTAGAGCCACCTCCCTGAGGACCCTGGGATGCAGACCATCAGGTCCAGGCAATTTATCATCTTTCAGTCCCATTAGCCTACCCAATACTATTTCTCGCCTAATGAAAATGTCTTTCAGTTCCTCTACCCCCTTAGATCCTCTGTCCTCCAGTACATCTGGGAGATTGTTTGTGTCTTCCTTAGTGAAGACAGATCCGAAGTACCTATTCAACTCTTCTGCCATTTCCTTGTTGTCCATAATAATTTCACCCGTGTCTGCCTTCAAGGGACCCACATTTGACTTTGCTACTCTTTTTCCCTTAACATATCGAAAGAATCTTTTACTGTCCTTCGTTATATTCCTGACCAGCTTCCCCTCGTACTTCATCTTTTCAGCCCGTATTGCCCGTTATGTTTCCTTCTGTTGTCCCATGAAAGTTTCATAGAAACATAGAAAATAGGTGCAGGAGTAGGCCATTCGACCCTTCGAGCCTGCACAGCCATTCAATATGATCATGGCTGATCATCCAACTCAGTATCCTGTACCTGCCTTCTCTCCATACCCCCTGATCCCTTTAGCCACAAGGGCCACATCTAACTCCCTCTTAAATATAGCCAATGAACTGGCCTCAACTACCTTCTGTGGCAGAGAATTCCACAGATTCACCACTCTCTGTGTAAAAAATGATTTTCTCATCTCGGTCCTAAAAGACTTCCCCCTTATCCTTAAACTGTGACCCCTTGTTCTGGACTTCCCCAACATCGGGAATAATCTTCCTGCATCTAGCCTGTCCAACCCCTTAAGAATTTTGTAAGTTTCTATTAGATCCCCCCACAATCTTCTAAATTCTAGCGAGTACAAGCCGAGTCTATCCAGTCTTTCTTCATATGAAAGTCCTGACATCCCAGGAACCAGTCTGGTGAACCTTCTCTGTACTCCCTCTATGGCAAGAATGTCTTTCCTCAGATTAGGAGACCAAAACTGTACGCAATACTCCGGGTGTAGTCTCACCAAGACCCTGTACAACTGCAGTAGAACCTCCCTGCTCTTATACTCAAATCCTTTGGCTATGAATGCTAACATACCATTTGCTTTCTTCACTGCCTGCTGCACCTGCATGCCTACTTTTAATGACTGGTGTACCGTGACACCCAGGTCTCGTTGCATCTCCCCTTTTAATTATCGGCCACCATTCAGATAATAGTCTACTTTCCTGTTTTTGCCACCAAAGTGGATAACCTCACATTTATCCACATTATACTGCATCTGCCATGCATTTGCCCACTCGCCCAATCCAAGTCACCTTGCAGCCTCCTAGCATCCGCATCACAGCTAACACTGCCCCCCAGCTTTGTGTCATCCGCAAACTTGGAGATGTTGCATTCAATTCCCTCATCCAGATCATTAATATATATTGCAAATAGTTGGGGTCCCAGCACTGAGCCTTGCGGTACCCCACTAGTCACTGCCTGCTATTCTGAAAAGGACCCATTTACTCCTACTCTTTGCTTCCTGTCTGCCAGCCAGTTCTCTATCCACATCAATACTGAACCCCCAATACCGTGTGCTTTAAGTTTGCATACTAATCTCTTATGTGGGACCTAAAAGTCCAGATATAACACACCCACTGGTCCTCCCTTATCCACTCTACTACTGTAGTTACAACCTCGAAAAATTCTATAAGATTCGTCAGACATGATTTACCTTTCATAAATCCATGCTGACTTTGTCCAATGAATTCACCACTTTCCAAATGTGCTGCTATCCCATTTATAATAACTGACTCTAGCATTTTCCCCACTACCGATGTTAGACTAACTGGTCTGTAATTCCCTGTTTTCTCTCTCCCTCCCTTTTTAAAAAGTGGGGTTACATTAGCTACCCTCCAATCCTCAGGAACTATTCCAGAATCTAAAGAGTTTTGAAAAATTATCACTAATGCATCCACTATTTCAGGGGCTACTTCCTTAAGTACTCTGGGATGCAACTTATCTGGCCCTGGGGATTTATCGGCCTTTAATCCATTCAATTTACCCAACACCACTTCCCAGCTAACCTGGATTTCACGCAGTTCCTCCATCTCATTTGACCCCCGGTCCCCTGCTATTTCCGGAAGATTATTTATGTCTTCCTTAGTGAAGACAGAACCAAAGTAGTTAAATTAGTTATTCAATTGGTCTGCCATTTCCTTGTTCCCCATTATCAATCCGCCTGTTTCTGACTGCGGGATTTACATTTGTTTTAACTAATCTTTTTCTCTTCACATATCTATAAAAACTTTTGCAGTCAGTTTTTATGTTCCCTGCCAGTTTTCTTTCATAATCTATTTTCCCTTTCCTAATTAAGCCCTTTGTCCTCCTCTGCTGGACTTTGATTTTCTCCCAGTCCCCTGGTAGGCTGCTTTTTCTGGCTAATTTGTGTGCTTCATCTTTTGTTTTGATACTTTCCCTGATTTCCCTTGTTATCCACGGATGCACTACCTTCCCTGATTTATTATTTTGCCAAACTGGGATGAACAATTGTTATAGTTCATCCATGCAGTCTTTAAATGCCTTCCATTGCATATCCACCGTCAACCCATTAAGAATCAATCGCCAGTCTATCTTGGCCAATTCACGTCTCATACCCTCAAATTTACCTTTCTTTAAGTTCAGGACCCTTGTTTCTGAATTAACAACGTCACTCTCCATCCTAATGAAGAACTCAACCATATTATGGTCACTCTTGCCCAAGGAGCCACGCACAACAAGACTGCTAACTAACCTTTCCTCATTACTCAATACCCAGTCTAGAATAGCCTGCTCTCTCGTTGGTTCCTCTACATGTTGGTTTAGAAAACTATCCCGCATACATTCCAAGAAATCCTCTTCCTCAGCACCCCTGCCAATTTGATTCACCCAATCTATATGTAGATTGAAGTCACCCATTATAACTGTTTTACCTTTGTTGCACGCATTTCTAATTTCCTGTTTGATGCCATCCCCAACTTCACTACTACTGTTAGGTGGTCTGTACACAACTCCCACCAGCGTTTTCTGCCCCTTAGTGTTTCGCAGCTCTACGCATATCGATTCCACATCCTCAAAGCTAACGTCCTTCCTTTCTATTGCGTTAATCTCCTCTCTAACCAGCAACGTTACCCCACCTCCTTTTCCTTTCTGTCTATCCCTCCTGAAAATTGAATATCCCTGCATGTTCAGCTCCCAGCCTTGGTCACTCTGGAGCCATGTCTCCGTGATCCCAACTATATCATATTCATTAATAACTATCTGCACATTCAACTCATCCCCCTTATTACAAATGTTTCTTGCATTGAGACACAAAGCTTTCAGGCTTGTTTTTGCAACACTCTTACCCCTTATACAATTATGTTGAAAAGTGGCCCTTTTTGATTTTTGCCCCGGATTTGTCTGCCTGCCACTTTTACTTTTCACCTTGCAACTATTGTTTCTACCCTCATTTTACACCCCTCGGTCTCTGCTCTTGCACCCATCTCCCTGCCACATTAGTTTACATCCTCCCCGACAGCACTAGCAAACACTCCCCCAAGGACATTGGTTCCATTCCAGCCCAGGTGCAGACCGTCCTGTTTCTACTGGTCCCACCTCCCCCAGAACTGGTTCCAATGCCCTAGAAATTTGAATCCCTCCCCCTTGCACCATTTTTAAGCCACGTATTCATCTGCAATATCCTCCGTTTTCTACTCTGACTAGCACGTGGCACTGGTAGTAATCCAGAGATTATTACCTTTGAGGTCCTACTTTTAAGTTTATCTCCTAGCTCCCTAAATTCACCTTGTAGGACCTCATCCCGTTTTTTACCTATATCATTGGTGCCAATGTGTACCACGACAACTGGCTGTTCACCCTCCCCCTCCAGAATGTTCTGCAGCCGTTCAGTGACATCCCTGACCTTTGCACCAGGGAGGCAACATACCATCCTGGAGTCTCGTTTGCAGCCGCAGAAACGCCTATCTATTCCCCTTACAATTGAATCCCAATCCTCTGGCTTCCGGCTACTCTTTGCTGTGTTATACATCTTTTCTTTTAGTTCAATTCTATCCCTAACTTCTCTTGTCATCCACGGTTGCCTCCTACTCCCCTTAGAATCTTTTTTCCTTTTTGGAATGAAATGATCCTGCGTCTTCCAGATTATGCCGATAAATTCCTGCCATTGCTGTTCCACCGCCATTCCTGCTAGGATCCCTTTCCAGTCTACCTTGGCCAGCTCCCCTCTCATGCCTTCATAGTCCTCTTTGTTCAACTGCATCACTGCCACTGCAATTTAACCTTCTCCTTCTCAAATTGCAGATTAAAACTAATCATATTATGATCACTACCTCCAAGCGGTTCCTTTACCTCGAGTTCTCTTATCTTATCTGGTTCATTGGACAACACTAAATCCAGAATTGCCTTTTCTCTGGTCGGCTCCATTACCTCGAGTTCTCTTATCATGTCTGAAGAAGGGTTTCGGTTGAAACGTTGCCTATTTCTTTCGCTCAATAGATGCTGCTGCACCCGCTGAGTTTCTCCAGCATTTTTGTGTACCTTCTCTTTTCATATCTGATCATATCATATCTGTGTCCTCCAATGAACAATGTTCCAGCTCACACCATCAAGTATAGCTCCACCAACGCCTGTGACAAACCCTTGTTGGCCTGCCCTAATACCAGGGGCCATGCCCTCTGTAACTTCATACTGGCTGCCCTGGTAACAGGGGCCATGCCCTCAGGCCCAGAGCACTGTAACTACACACTGGCCTGACCTAGGCCACTCATGGACACAGGCAGGTAGCTGGGCAATCCCCACACACTCTCAGACCCCCAACAACTCAAAGCTTTCTCCCCTCGTTCATGGTCCAAAGCAGGGCACAGGCCAGAGTCAGGAACCACAGCACAGCTGGAGTTTAGAAGATTGAGGGGGATCTCATTGGAACGTACCGAATAGTGAAAGGCCTGGATAGAGTGGATGTGGAGAGGATGTTTCCATTAGTGGGAGAGTCTAGGACCAGAGGTCGTAGCTTCAGAATAAAAGGACGTACTTTTAGGAAGGATGTGGTGGAATTTCTTTAGTCAGAGGGTGGTGAATCTGTGGAATTCAGTGCCAAGTCAATGGATATTTTTAAAGTGGAGATTGAGATATTCTTGATTAGTCCAGGTGTCAGGGGTTATGGAGAGAAGGCAGGGGAATGGGGATGAGAAGGAGGGGGATCAGTCGTGATTAAATGGCGGTGTGGGCTGAATGGCCTAATTCTACTCCCAGAACTAATGAACATGAGGAAGGTGACGGGTTGAGAGCAGATTAAGTCTCCAGGGCACAGATGTGGAAGGTCAGACACCAATTGGGAGGAAGCTGTTCTGAACGTGAACGTGAGAGTTTTCAGACTCCCAAAAACCAGCATCTGCAGTTCCTTCCTCACACCCAAACTCAAACTCAAAGGGGTAGGAATGGTTTGCAAAGTCTCTGAGTTCCACAGAGCTGTTGAAGCCACGGGTGGGGTGGGGGGGTTGTAGGCAGGGGGGTGGTGAAGTATGGTATGGGGAGCTGGAAGTGAGGGTAGGTCAAAGGCAGGGTGCAGGCAGGGTGCGGGGGGGGGGGGATAAAACAAGGAAGAGTGTTTGTGTGCGGAGGGCGAGAGCGCGGGACACAGCTGCTTTGTTTCAGGGTGAACAAGCTGGCGCGAACAGGACTGAAGTTAGTTACAGCACTGGCGGGGAGTTTAGTAACCGGCACAGATTTGTTGTGAAACAGATGAAGATTCGGACAGGCAAAGGAGGAACTCACCATTCCTGAAGCTACCGGGTGTGTTCGAATCGTCCCCAGCTTCTGCCCGGCGGCGGCGGCGAGGGAGGGAGCTTAGTAACCACAGAACACAAAGCAGTAACCAAGCGCTGGACGGGCCGCGGCAGCAGCCAGTCGCGTCCTTCTTTCACCCAGATTTTCAGCTCCGGTTACAGCGTCCGTGTGGAGTTAGTTTGGCGTTGTTGAGAGAAGCTGAGATTTTGTCGTCTCTGTCCCGCCGGTGATCTGATTCGCTGTAACCTGACACGAGCTCATATAACACTGGAGGGAACAGGCTCCAGAAACAGGAAACTTGTTGTAATATCAGGGAGAGAGAGAGAGGGCTTGATACACCAGCCGAAGTCTCATTGTGAGGTCCAGTCCTGTCCCCGGGAATGGTTTACACGGGTGGGCCTCGCACTGTTGGAACTTTCCCTCACCAACCCAGCCCCAACTTTTAGTTTGGTTTAGAGAGACAGCGCGGAAACAGGACCTTCGGCCCACCGAGTCTGTACCGACCAGCGGTCCCCTTACATTAGCACTATCCTACACACTAGGGACAATTTACAACTTTACCGAAGTCAATTAACCTACAAACCTGTACGTCTTTGGAGTGTGGGAATAAACCGGAGCACCCGGAGAAAACTCACACGGTCACAGGGAGAACGTACAAACTCCGTAAAGACAGCACCGGTAGTCAGGATCGAGGCTGGGTCTCTGGCGCTGTCAGGCAGCAACTCTCCCGCTGCGCCACCGGTACAGGGGCAGCGTGTGGGGCGGGTGATGCTGCCCGGTCTACGGGGCTATAGGCGAGAGACGGGCCGGGGCAGCCCCTTGGATCCACGCCAGCGCTGCCATCCCACACAGCAGACGGGCTGCGCTACAGGGAGGAGCAGGAGTACTCTGCCTCGCCACGGACAGACACACAAACAGCGGCTCTCCGTTGAGCCACACGGCAAAGTTGCACAGAGCTACAGGCTGGCGAGCTGAGACGGGATCCCGGGAACTAAATCACAAGCAAGGGAAGTGACTCACACGCTTCACGTGTTCTCCAACACACACACAGCAAGCAGCGTGCAGAGGTTCCGCTTCCTCTGCTGTCAGCTTACAGCTGCAATAACGTGTGTGGATTCACAGGCTGAGGATCTGTGGCAGAGGTAAGAAGGCGAGGAGGGCAGACGCCATTTGTGACTGACACCATTCTTGGCCTGATACAGGCTGGCGGGAGTCTGCCCCGCTCCCCCTGTGTCCACCCCCACCCCTCCCCCCTCACATTCTCACAGCCAAACTCAGCAAGGCAGGACGTGGCTAGTTGGGAGGGCAGGAGGAGTTGCCGGGGTGGGAGGAGTGAGTGTGTGAGGGGGAGAAAACCCGAGGGTCAGCTCCTATCGTCTGCCTTCTGGTCTACAAACTGAATTCTCCAACTGCAGGTATCGTGTCCATATGTTGTCCACCTATGATCTTGCTCCATGTTTGTTTTGTTTGTTACCTCTAGGAACGGAACACATGCTCAGTCTTGTTCAAAGATCTTATAGCTCCGCTTCAGGCCCTTCAGCCCAACTTGCCTATGCCGACCAAGATGCCCCATCTACACTAGTCCCGATTGTCCCATGGTTTGTTGTACACAGCTTCCTGCTCTGCATTCCACAACCCCTGCATCCTCTGTCCATGTTCTCACTACCTGGTTCCATTCACTCACAGAGCTGTGGTCACCCTATTGGAGACTGTGTGGATTGCACGATTGTAATCATGTACTGACTGGGTAGCACTCACCAAAAGCTTTTCACTGTACCTCGTTACACTTGACAATAAACTAAACTCAAACTGCTTAAGTCTCTTTCAGTTTGAGGAACTTCTCCCTGACTGAGGATCTAGAACTGGTTCCCTTCCCACGGCTGCTGCCTCATCTGCCAAGAGTTTGCTGCTGGTTCTGCTGTTATCTTTCATTTTCAGCAGCATCAGTATTTTCATTTTCATTCCCAGGCAGAGGGAGCAGCGAGCATTCTCCAGAGGGACAGAAGGGTAAGGGAGAGATTGAGGGGTTTGCAGCCACTGCAGTTTGCTACAATGAGAGACGGCCTCCCTGAATCTTTCACCATTGTTAGAGTTGCTCGGTGGTGCAGCGGTAGAGTTGCTGCCTAACAGCGCAAGACACTGGGGTTCGATCCTGTCTACTGTCTGTATGGAGTTTGAACATTCTCCCCGTGACTGCATGGGTTTTCTCTGGGTGCTCCGGTTTCCTCCCACACTCCAAAAAACACCAGGAGTGGACAATGTGCATGGACAGGTGTGTTTGGAGTGGACAGGTGTGCACAGACAGGTATATGTGGAATGGACATGTGTGTGTACAGAGAGGTGTGTGTGTGTGGAGTAGACAGGTGTGCACAGACAGGTATATGTGGAATGGACATGTGTGTGTACAGAGAGGTGTGTGTGTGTGGAGTAGACAGGTATATGTGAAATGGACAGGTGTGCACAGACAGGTGTGCTGCAGATTATCCTGTAATTGATGCAGGTGAGCGTGCGGAAGGTAACGGTGGGAATCTCATGGTGAATAGTGCCACAGTGGAACAGCTGGGGCAGATGATGTTCAGCCCCAGCTAATGGCAGCTCACCAGGGCAGGAGCTGGAGATGCCATGGGTCTGGGGGAACGCCCACACCATCGTGAGACCCGTCCCGCCATCCTGATGGTGCTCACATCTGGATCGTGATTGGAATTGGGTTGATCCCAACCTCACCAGGTTCATCACTCCCACAGAGATGGGGCAAGATTCCTATGAGATGAGGGGGGCTTTCGACTGAGGTAAGGGAACGAGGACAGAATGGGGGCAGGAATTGTGTTGGGAGTGGTCTTGCAACAATGGGTTCATCACAGCAATCCAGCTGCCAGCACCATTTCCAACACGTCTTCACATCCAGGCATCTACCATCTCACAGGTATCTCCTCAAGGTATGCCTACTTTGAAGAAGTTCTCCTCCTCTCTCCGGAGACAGTTTCACAAGCGATATCTCATCTACCATCTCACTTCTGGTTGAACTCAGTTACTGAAGAATTCCGAAGGATCACCCCCTAGCATGAAACGTCCCTTCATTTTGGTGCAAAATCTCCCTTATCCACCACTAAATCCTTCTACGGTGGAATGGTTGATGGAATTTGATACAGGTATTAAATAATGACGTGTTGCATTTGGGAAAGTCTAACATAGGCAGGACCTACACAGTGAATGGTAGAGCTCTGGGAAGTATGAACTCAGTACAGGTGGTCAAAAAATGCTGGAGTAACTCAGTGGGTCAGGCAGCATCTCTGGAGAGAAGGAATGGGTGACGTTTCGGGTCGAGACCCTTCTTCAGACTGATGTCATGGGAAGGGGCGGGACAAAGATAGAATGTAGTCGGAGACAGTAAGACTAGTGGGAGAACTGGGAAGGGGGAGGGGTTGGAGAGAGAAAACAAGGGCTATCTGAAGTTAGAGAAGTCAATGTTCATACCGCTGGGTGTAAACTACCCATGCGAAATATGAGGTGCTGTTTCTCGAATTTGCGCTGGGCCTCACTGATAATGGAGGAGGCCCAGGACAGAAAGATAAGATTGGGAATGGGAGGGGGATTTGAAGTGCTGAGCCACCGGGAGATCAGGTAGGTTAAGACGGACTGAGCGTAGTTATTCAGCGAAACGATCGCCGAGCCAGTGCTCGCCGATGTGGAGAGGTTGACACCTGGAACAGTGGATACAATAGATGAGGTGGAGGAGGTGCAAGTGAACTTCTGCCTCACCTGGAAAGACTATTTGGGTCCTTGGATGGAGTCGAGGGGGGAGGTAAAGGGACATCTGTAGCATCTCCTGCGGTTGCAGGGGAAAGTACCTGGGGAGGGGGTGGTGGGTAGGGTGGGAAGGGACGTGTTGACCAGGGAATTTCGGAGGGTGCGGCCTCTGCAGAAAGGGGTGGAGATAGGAAGATGTGTCCAGTAGTGGGATCTTGTTGGAGGTGGCGAAAAATGTTGGAGGATTATATGCTGTCTGCGTCGGCTGATGGTGTGGAAGGTGAGGATAAGGGGAACTGTGTCCTTGTTATGAATGGGGGGAGGGGGAGCAAGAGCGAAGCTGCAGGATATCAAGGAGACCCCAGTAAGAGCCTCATCTATAATGTAAGAGGGGAACCCCCATTTCCTAGGAGTACAGGTGCATGGTTCCTTGAAGGTGGCGCCACAGGTAGATAGAGTGGTCAAACACATTGGTCTTCATAGGCAGAGTTAAGTATAAAAGTTGGGAGGTCATGTTTCAGTTGTACAGATGTTGGTGAGGATGCATTTCAAGTAATCTTATAGAGGTGTATAAAATCATGAGGGAAATAGATCGGGTAGATGCACAGAGTCTCTTGCCCAGAGTGGGGGAATTGAGAACTGGAGGGCACAGGTATAGGGTGAAGAGAGAAGATTTTATAGGAATCTGAGGGGTAACTTTTTCACTCAAGTGGTGGGTGTATGGAACAAGCTGCCAGAGGGAGTAGTTGATGCAGGGACTATTGCAACGTTTAACATAGAAACATAGAAATAGAAACATAGAAATTAGGTGCAGGAGTAGGCCATTCGGCCCTTCGAGCCTGCACCGCCATTCAATATGATCATGGCTGATCATCCAACTCAGTATCCTGTACCTGCCTTCTCTCCATACCCTCTGATCCCCTTAGCCACAAGGGCCGCATCTAGCTCCCTCTTAAATATAGCCAATGAACTGGCCTCGACTACCCTCTGTGGCAGAGAGTTCCAGAGTTTCACCACTCTCTGTGTGAAAAAAGTTCTTCTCATCTCGGTTTTAAAGGATTTCCCCCTTATCCTTAAGCTGTGACCCCTTGTCCTGGACTTCCCCAACATCGGGAGCAATCTTCCTGCATCTAGCCTGTCCAACCCCTTAAGAATTTTGAAAGTTTCTATAAGATCCCCTGACGGAAGCGTGGCTGCTAATCTGCGCCTACGGCCCCTCCGACCACCACCAATCACTCACACACATTCACTCACAGGCAAAGGTGGGTGAAGTGTCTTGCCCAAGGACACAACGACAGTATGCACTCCAAGCGGGATTCGAACCGGCTACCTTCCGGTCGCCAGCCGAACACTTAGCCCATTGCGCCATCTGTCGTCCTAATGGGTAGGATAGGTACATGGATAGGATAGGTTTGGAGGGATATGGGCCAAACGCAGGCATGTGGGCCTAGTGTAGATGGGGCCGGTGTGGGCACGTTGGGTCGAAGGGCCTGTATCACTATGACATGTGGGTACCTGTTGACGTGGAGGGGCTGAGGGCGGGCGGGATGGGTGGGTGGGTTCAGTGTTGGGATGGGTGCTGGGGTGGAGGTTTGGGAGAGGGTGGCAGGTCCCTGACTCACCTGTCCATGTGGCCACCAGGTGGAGAGCGGGTGCACAGCAGGATCCCAACCCTCACTCTGTTCCAAAGTAAACAAGCTGCCGGGCGCCGGCTCATTAACATAAACTATGCTAATCCACGGCAAACCGCCATTGGTGTGACCGCGGAGTGGGGCGGGGCCTGTTGCTGGGCGGCTCGGGGATTGGCGGAGCGAGTGTCAGTCAGCGGGGAGTGGGCGGAGCAGGGTATGCTCTAGATCTTTGGCAGTGACAGTGAGCGCGGAAACCGGCGCTGGGTGGGGTGGGGGCGATGGTGGAGCCGGCGCTGGGTGGGGTTGGGGTGATGGTGGAGCCGGGGGCGAGTGGTGGAGCCGGCGCTGGGTGGGGTGGGGGCTGGGGGCGATGGTGGAGCCGGGGGCGAGTGGTGGAGCCGGCGCTGGGTCGGGTGGGCTCGGGGCGATGGTGGATCCGGCGCTGGGTCGGGTGGGCTCGGGGCGATGGTGGAGCCGGCGCTGGGGGCGATGGTGGAGCCGGCGCTGGGTGGGCTGGGGGCGATGGTGGAGCCGGTGCTGGGTGGGCTGGGGGCGATGGTGGAGCCGGCGATGGATGGGCTGGGGGCGAGTGGTGGAGCCGGCGCTGGGTGGGCTGGGGGCGATGGTGGAGCCGGCGATGGATGGGCTGGGGGCGAGTGGTGGAGCCGGCGATGGATGGGCTGGGGGCGAGTGGTGGAGCCGGTGCTGGGTGGGGTGGGGGCGATGGTGGAGCCGGCGCTGGGTGGGGTGGGGGCGAGTGGTGGAGCCGGCGCTGGGTCGGGTGGGGGCGAGTGGTGGAGCCGGTGCTGGGTAGGCTCGGGGCGATGGTGGAGCCGGTGCTGAGTGGGCTGGGGGCGATGGTGGAGCCGGCGCTGGGTGGGGTGGGGGCGAGTGGTGGAGCTGGGGGCGATGGTGGAGCCGGCGCTGGGGGAGATGATGGAGCCGGCGCTGGGTCGGGTGGGCTGGGGGCGATGGTGGAGCCGGTGCTGGGTAGGCTCGGGGCGATGGTGGAGCCGGTGCTGAGTGGGCTGGGGGCGATGGTGGAGCCGGCGCTGGGTGGGGTGGGGGCGAGTGGTGGAGCTGGGGGCGAGTGGTGGAGCCGGTGCTGGGGGCGATGGTGGAGCCGGCGCTGGGGGAGATGATGGAGCCGGCGCTGGGTCGGGTGGGCTGGGGGCGATGGTGGAGCCGGTGCTGGGTGGGCTGGGGTGATGGTGGAGCCGGCGCTGGGTGGGGTGGGGGCGAGTGGTGGAGCCGGCGCTGGGTGGGGTGGGGCGATGGTGGAGCCGGCGCTGGGTCGGGTGGGCTGGGGGCGATGGTGGAGCCGGCGCTGGGTGGGGCGGGGGCGATGGTGGAGCCGGCGCTGGGCCGGGTGGGGGCGAGTGGTGGAGCCGGCGCTGGGTGGGGTGGGGCGATGGTGGAGCCGGCGCTGGGTGGGGTGGGGGCGAGTGGTGGAGCCGGCGCTGGGTGGGGTGGGGGCGATGGTGGAGCCGGCGCTGGGTGGGGTGGGGGCGAGTGGTGGAGCCGGCGCTGGGTGGGGTGGGGCGATGGTGGAGCCGGCGCTGGGTCGGGTGGGCTGGGGGCGATGGTGGAGCCGGCGCTGGGTGGGGCGGGGGCGATGGTGGAGCCGGCGCTGGGTCGGGTGGGCTGGGGGCGATGGTGGAGCCGGCGCTGGGGGTAATGGTGGAGCCGGCGCTGGGTCGGGTGGGCTGGGGGTAATGGTGGAGCCGGCGCTGGGGGAGGATCGGGCCGGGGGGCTGACGGTCAGTCTGGGGACTGGTCTACAAGGAACATGTCCAGGGGACGATGCAGGAAGAAACTGCAGATGCTGGTTTACACCGAAGATAGTCACACATGGTGAAATAACTCAGTGGGACAGGCAGCATCTCTCTCTGGAGAGCTGGGTGACGTTTCAAGTCGAAACCCTTCTTCCATGGGACTTTTGAGCTGAGAAACAGACTCATGAAAATTGGACACAAATACAGAAAGACAAATCTTGCTATCGAGTGCTTCCATCAGGGCAGGAATCACAACAATATCGAACGCTAGTGAAGTACGGATGGGATTACTACTGGGTCACGTTGCGGGCGGCTGGGGCGTTGGGATCTGTGCTAGGCAGTGGGGCGATATCGGGTGAAGCTTTGCTGTGGACAGTGGTGGGTCTGTGTGTGAGCTTCGGCTTTGTCAGCGGCAGGTCGATGCACGCTTCCTCTCATCCACCAAGGTACTGGCGAGTTCCGAAGTTACTCTGACAATGGATTTGTTGTTCCTGCAGTAACCATTCCTGTACTTACTGTTGATGTAGAAGATCTCTAACTGTCCATGCATCCTTTACATTCATTCTGTGATCTGAGGTTTACAGGTCATAGGTCAGTAGCTATAAAAGTCTGGGCCACGGTGATGCTGCATTGTGTGTAGGCTTTGCGTTTCGTCCGTGGTCGAAGTCGGGCCCGGCTCTCCGTCGCTGCGGTTCAAGCTGGGCCGTCCCCGTCCCCTCCCCGGTGTCCCGTCCCTGTCCGAGGGTGTCCCTGGGCTGGCGGGGCAGCCCCATTGCAGCCGCTGGCTCCAGCTCGGCACTGCCTGTCCGCCGGGTTGGCCAGCAGCCCTCCACCTCCACCCCCCTCCCCTCAGTCCGACACCGAGATCCTGCTGAAGATGGGCAGCCGCCGGCCCTGCTTGAAGACGGGCGACTCGGAGCCGCTGTTGCTGGAGTCTTCCTGGCCGGAGAGAGTGTCTGCGGATGGGCTCCTGCCGGCCATGGGCAGGTCGGGCGCCCGCTGGAGCTGCTGGTACTGTTTTTTGTTTTTTGTTTTTTGTTTTTTTTAATCAAAAATATTTATTCAAATATTAAAATTGTATTTACAATACAATAAAACAAAACACCACCATAATGCAAGATCAACAATTATGCTAATCAACTGCTAAACAACTATATTACAATCCTTGTCAAGGATACATTCAACCCCTCTCGGTGCCCAGCGGTCCCGGAACTCCCTCAGGGTGCCCGTAGACAGGGCGTATTCCCTTTCCATCCGCACCCGGGCACGGACGTATCCCCGGAAAAGGGGCAGGCAGCTGGCTCGGGTAAAGCCCTCCACCGTCTGGCGCCGTGACTCGCGGATGGCCAGCTTGGCCAGGCCCAGGAGCAACCCAACCAGGACATCTTCAGCCCTACCCTCTCCCCTACGCACAGGGTGTCCAAAGATGAGGATGGTGGGTGAAAAATGCAGCCAGAAGGCAAGGAGCAGCCCCTTTAGGGCTGGTACTGTTGGTGGTGCTGGCGGCAGCAGTAACCTCATCCCCCTCCCTTGCCCAGCCCCAAGCCCAGAAGTACACAAAAATGCTGGAGAAACTCAGCGGGTGCAGCAGCATCTATGGAGCGAAGGAAATAGGCAACGTTTCGGGACGAAACCCTTCTTCAGATGGATGGGGGGGCAGGGAGAAGAAAGGGGAAAAAGAGCCAGACCGAGCGGAGGTGTTCGGCGAAATGATCGCCAAGCCTCCGCTTGGTCTCACCGATGTAGATCAGCTGACATCTAGAGCAGCGGATGCAACTGATGAGGTTGGAGAAGCAGGTGAACCTCTGTCGCACCTGGAACGACTGCTTGGGTCCTTGAATGAAGTCGAGGGGGGAGGTAAAGCGGCAAGTGTATCAACTCTTGCGGTTGCAAGGGAAAGTGCCCGGGGAGGGGGTAGTACGGGAGGGAAGGGAAGAATTGACAAGGGAGTTACGGAGGGAGCGGTGTTTGCGGAAGGCGGGGGGGGGGGGGGGGGGGGGGGAGATGTGGCGAGTGGTGGGGTCACGTTGGAGGTGGTGAAACTGACGGAGGATTACTTGTATGTGAGGCTGGTGAGGTGAAAGGTGAGGACTAGGGGGATTCTGCCCTTGTTGCGAGTGGGGGGATGGAGAGAGAGAGCAGTGTTGCGGGGTATGGAAGAGACCCTGGTGCGAGCCTCATCTATGGTGGAGAACTGGGAATAGGGGGATGGAGTCCTTACAGGAAGCAGGGTTGGAAGAAGTATAGTCCAGATAGCCATGTCAGTAGGTTTATAGTGGATGTCGGTCAGAAGTCTATCACCTGCGATGGAGATAGTGAGGTCAAGGAATGGTAGGGAAGTGTCGGAAATGGTCCAGGTGTATTTGAGTGCCGGATGGAAGTTAGTGGTGAAGTGGATGAAGTCAGTCAGTTGTGTGTGGGTGCAGGAGGTGGCACCAAAGCAGTCATCGATGTAGCGGAGGTAGAGGTCGGGGATGGGGCCCTGGTGCGTATCGAACAAGGATTGTTCGACGTACCCGACAAAGAGGCAGGCACTTCAACTCCCCCTCCCATTCCGTATTCGACCTCTCTGTCCTGGGTCTCCTCCATGGCCAGAGCGAGCTCCACCGGAAATTGGGGGAACAGCATCTCATATTCCGCTTGGGGAGTCTGCATCCTGGGGGCATGAACATTGAATTCTCCCAATTTTGTTAGCCCTTGCTGTTTCCTCCCCTTCCTATCTCTCCCTCAGCACTCAGGCTGCTCCTCCAATGCTGTCCTCAAGGCATTAGGTAGTGAGGGTGGTAAAAATGCTCATAACATTCTTTGAATTAATTAATTTCACATTTCTGCAGATTCTGCAACTAACTGTGTCTGACAGCATTTTCTGCTGCATATACACAGGCAGTGGTAAACTGTTGTCCATTATTATCTATTAACACTTGCATCTGCATTATTATTGTGCCTCAAATTAGTGAAATACATAATCCGGGCTCCAGGTTGGGAGATTCTGTGTCGAGGATGGTGACCTGAGGCGGCAGAGTGCAAGGACATCAGACCCTGGCAACAAATGTAATTGAAGGCATGCTTGGTGAAAGGGGAGGTGTCTTGCAAGTCAATGCCCTGAACCAAATCTGGACTGCTTCAAAGTGCAGCCGAGATACAGTCAATGATTTGGAATGACACACGTAGCATATTAATGTTTACATCGCAGGAAATGGAGAGGTCAGTTGCTATATTTTGATGCAAATTTAGCTGACTCTGCTGCAGATATTCCCCTCTACTGGAAACTGCAGTGCTCATTGTCCTGCACGCAATGACACAGAGCACTTCGTAAACATTATAAAGCCAATATTACTTTTTTTAAACTAAATTTTCTTGCTTTTAAGTCTTGCTCCTGGGAGGAATGGTGGTTTGGGAAACGTCCACTTTGTAAGTCCCATCGTTTAATGCAAAGGATTCAACGGTTCCAAGTCAGATGGACACAGGTTACATAGAAACATAGAAAATAGGTGCAGGAGGAGGTCATTCTGCCCTTCGAGCCAGCACCGCAATTCATTGTGATCATGGCTGATCGTCCCCAATCAATAACCCGTGCCTGCCTTCTCCCCATATCCCTTGATTCCACTAGCCCCTAGAGCTCTATCTAACTCACTCTTAAATCCATCCAGTGATTTGGCCTCCCCTGCCCTCTGTGGCAGGGAATTCCACAAATTCACAACTCTCTGGGTGAAAACGTTTTTTCTCACCTCAGCCTTAAATGGCCTCCCCTTGATTGTAAGACTGTGGCCCCTGGTTCTGAACTCGCCCAACATTGGGAACATTTTCCCTGCAACTAGCTTGTCCAGTCCTTCTATAATTTTATATGTTTCTATAAGATCCTCCCTCATCCTTCTAAACTCCAGTGAATAAAAGCCTAGTCTTTCCTCATATGACACCCTCCATCCCAGGGGTCAATCTTGTGAACCTACGCTGCACTGCATCAATCACAAGGATGTCCTTCCTCAAATTCAGAGACACAATACACCAGATGTGGTCTCACCAGAGCCCTATACAACTGCAGAAGAACCTCTTTACTCCTATACTGAAATCCTCTTGTTAAGAAGGCCAACATTCCATTAACTTTCTTCACTGCCTGCTGTACCTGCACGCCAACTTTGAGTGACTGCTATATAAGGACGCCCAGGTCTCGCTGCGCCTCCCCCTTGCCTAACCTATTGAGATAATAATCTGCCCCCTTATTTTTGCCACCAAAGTGGATAACCTCACATTTACCTATATTATACTGCATCTGCCACGCATCTGTCCACTCACTCAACCTGTCCAGGTCACCCTGCAATCTCCTAACATCCTCTTCACAGTTCACACTGCCACCCAGCTTTGTGTCATCCACAAACTTGTTAGTGTGGCTCCTAATTCCCTCTTCCAAATCATTAATATATATGGTAAACAGTTGCGGCCCCAACACCGAGCCTTGCGGCACTCCACTCGCCACTGCCTGCCATTCTTAAAAGGACCCGTTCACTCCTACTCTTTGCTTCCTGTCTGCCAACCAATTTTCTATCCACGTCAACACCCTACGCCCAATACCATGTGCTCTAATTTTAGTCACCAGTCTCCCGTGCGCGACCATATCAAAGGCTTTTTGAAAGTCTAGATACACTACATCCACTGGCACCCCTTCATCCATTTTAGAAACATAGAAAATAGGTGCAGGAGTAGGCCATTCGGCCCTTCAAGCCTGCACCGCCATTCAATATGATCATGGCTGATCATCCAACTCAGTATCCTGTACCTGCCTTCTCTCCATACCCCCTGATCCCTTTAGCCACAAGGGCCACATCTAACTCCCTCTTAAATATAGCCAATGAACTGGCCTCAACTACCTTCTGCGGGAGAGAATTCCACAGATTCATCACTCTCTGTGTGAAAAATGTTTTCCTCATCTCGGTCCTAAAAGATTTCCCCTTTATCCTTAAACTGTGACCCCTTGTTCTGGACTTCCCCAACATCGGGAACAATCTTCCTGCATCTAGCCTGCCCAACCCCTTAAGAATTTTGTACGTTTCTATAAGATCCCCCCTCAATCTTCTAAATTCTAGCGAGTACAAACCGAGTCTATCCAGTCTTTCTTCATATGAAAGTCCTGACATCCCAGGAATCAGTCTGGTGAAACTTCTCTGTACTCCCTCTATGGCAAGAATGTCTTTCCTCAGATTAGGAGACCAAAACTGTACGCAATACTCCAGGTGTGGTCTCACCAAGACCCTGTACAACTGCAGTAGAACCTCCCTGCTCCTATACTCAAATCCAATGTCACATCCTCAAAAAATTCCCGAAGATTAGTCAAGCATGATTTCCCTTTCATAAATCCATGTTGACTTGGACTAATCCTTTTACTGCTATCCAAATGCCCCATTATTACCTCTTTAATAATTGACTCCAGCATCTTTCCCACAACCGAAGTCAGGCTAACTGGTCTGTAATTCCCTGTTTTCTCTCTCGCTCCTTTCTTGAAAAGTGGGATAAAATAGTAAGATTAAACGAGAACTTACCAGTTTGAAGTTTGATCTGTATTTTATGAGGAGTTACGATGAGGGTATTACGTGAAGAACCCGCTCAGTGCGCAGGCGCGGCATACTTCCAAGCAGCGGTGTGGAATCACAGATAGACACAGTTATTTTGAAGTAAACATAGTAAAGATAAGGAGACATCAATTTATTAGTTTGATCCATATAATGAGGGTGGGAGCGGAGGGCACGTAATACCCTCATCGTAACTCCTCATAAAATACAGATCAAACTTCAAACTGGTAAGTTCTCGTTTAATCTTACTATTTTACTTCGGAGTCACGTGAGTGACTACGTGAAGATTTCAAAGCTCTGTGATTTCAAACCGTGTAACAGTTTCATTTCACTCACTGCCGAAGTTCTTGAGGGAGGAAGTGTTATCGTAATGAACCAATGAGTCTATTTGTAGAAAAACACAATGGTATTTTTTAAACAATAACAACAAAGAATTAAGTTGCTCCCCTGGGCTTAAATTAAATATTTGCAGTTCGTAAATCTTTACTGCAAATAAACCAGGTTTTGCCAACGGCTTATTATAAAATTTCTGAACGGTCTTTTCCCTTCCCACCATCCTGCTGTAGCCAGGATGTGGTCTATAGGCATGTCCATTCTTTAGCCGTCGACATGGATGCTGCCCTGGTGGAATAAAATTTGTACATGTTAGTGTTTATCCCAGCAGTTTCTAGCACCTGCTTGAGCCATCTCGCAATGGTTTGGCTCGTACCCCACCATAAGGTTTTTGTGACTGACCCACAAGGCTTTTCATCTCCCTCGAATATTCTGGTTGTGTCTATGTAGGATAGTAGGTGGGTCATGGCACATAACCGTGGTTCTGGTGGGTAAGCCACGACTGGATTAGGTGTTCCTGGTATGCTCTGTTTGACCAGTCGCTGGATAACGACAGATCTGGTCTGGAGTTGTGATCATGTTGTCCAGTCGCAATAGGTGTAGTGACTGGACCCTCTGAGCGGATACAAGTGCCATCAACATGAGCGTCTTTAGTGTAGCTTGCTCGAGGCCGGGGGATCTGGCTGGTGGCCATTCCCTGAGATATGTCAGGACCACACTGATATCCCAAATATGGGTATACCTGGGCTTAGGGCTTGATATTGTAAATGCCCTTCATCAGTTTTACCACCAGTGGATGGGATCCCATCGCCTGTTGTCCTGGCACTGGTTTGAGATAAGCAGAAAGAGCACTCTGCGCTGTGTTGATGGCACTGTAGCTGATCCCTACATCGTGGTGTAGATGGCCAGGAACTCCAGTATGTTGGTGGCTGTAGCTGTTGCGTATGTTGTCCATGTTTCCTGGCAGTACTTCTCCCTTTTTTGATGCTGGTTAAGTACTGCCTCTTGGTGGATGTTCGAAGGGATGCCGACATGGTGGTGATGGTTTGTTTGGACAATCCCAGTTCCAGGTAAGGTCTGTTCAAACTTGCAACCCAGGCGTTTAATTTTCTCATGGCATGGGTGTTTAGCTTACCTGGTAGGTAAGTAGCTGATAGCCAAATATGTCTTTCGACATACCATTGCCAAATCATGTTGACCAATTTGTCGCATGATAATGATTTTATGCCACCCATATGGTTAATATAAGCCATCACCGTAGTATTTACCAATTTGTAACCGAACATGCAAGTGCTGCATATTAGATACATATGCTTTTAAACCATAAAAGGCGCCCAACATCTCTAGATAGTTAATGCCCAGTGTAAGTAGTAATGATGACTCTAGTTTAGTCCATCTACCACTTGTGCTGGATATGGAGTTAGTCGCTCCCCAGCCTTGAGCACTGGCATCTGTTTGAATAACTAAAGTAGGGTTAGTGATAAAGATAGAGCTGAAACTATGCCAAATGTTTTCTGCCCACCACTGTAGCTCTGATATTGCTTCAGTGGGTAAGTTCATGACACGATCATAGTGACCTGTATGTCGTTTTATTGCCCGTACCTTTGCTCTCTGTAAATTTTTTGATAGTGCAAAGGTCCGAATTGTGTAGCCGGAAATGCTGCTACCATTTCCCCAATTACTCTTGCTACTTGTCGAATAGTTGGTCGCTCGTTGACCATTAATTTGTTGCATGATTGTGCTAATTCAACCATTTTTGCCTTTGGCAAGGTAACAGTCATATGGACTGAGTTAATTGTGAAGCCCAGGTAGTCCATGATAGTGGATGGCTTCAACTTAGATTTATCTGGATGTAGGGCGAACCCCAGAGTTTCGAGGAGCTGTTTTGTAGCTGATACTGCTGCCACATCCAATTCCATCGTTTTCCCGACTATGAGAATATCCTCCAGATATGCCATGACAATATGTTTTTGTTTTCTTAGTATTGCTATGGCTGGGTTCAATATTTTGGTGAATAATCTTGGGCTGAAGTTTGCCCATAGGGCAATGCTTTGTACCATCCAGATACATTTTAGGTATCTGCGATGATCCTTGTATATGGATACTAGATAGTAAGCATCTTTAAGATAAATGCTTGCCATGAAGTGTCCTTTGGAATTCAGTTGTTTGGCAGTAACATATGTCTCCTTTTGAAATGTATATACTTAACACATTTGTTTAGTGATGTTAAGTCAATGATGATGCGACAGACACCATCATTTTTGGTTTTAGTGAATATATTCGATACAAATTCCAAAGGTTCATGTTTGGTCTTTTCGATAACCCCCTTTGTGATAAGTCTCACCAGTTCAGCTTGTCCCTCACGTTTCTTTTTGACGGAGGGAGACATACCCTTTGGGGCCATTGTTGAACTGGCGGCGTTTTTTCTGACATGAATTGTTTTTTATATCCTGTAATGTTGTTGAGTATATACTTGTCACTCGTGACCATACCCCATGCTTCTTTAAACAAGTGTAATCTCCCCCCTGTTAATAAAGCACCCTTATTCTCTATATGCTGGTAGGGACCAGACCCACCTACCTCCATGGTTATTGGCGATTCTGTTTCTTCATTTTCCTGAAGATTTTGTTCTGACGTGCTGGCGATGTTGGGGGGAGGCGCATTTTCCAGAGGGTCCGCTGCGGGCCCTGATCTAAAAGATCTTTGGGGATAATGTGCGGACCCCAAGCGTTCACCAGTCCCATATTGCGGACGTGGGGTGCTGCCGCTTGGGTATCGGAGGTCTTGGTTTGCTCGTCCCGGGGCCTGCCCTCATTAGGCCGAAGGTTTTTGATGCTTCCTGCATCTCCTTCAGTTTTTTATTGAAATCTTTCCCAAATAGCAGCGCATCCGTCTTCGCAGCTGGGGCTTTACACAAGCCAGCAAATTTGGGATTGAGGGCAGGTCTTATGTTTCCCTCCGGAGATTGTTGATCTCAAATTGTGTGGTACACATTAATGCCAGCACATCCTGCTGGCAGGTATCCATCTCCGTGGTCTCCACGGAACGAGCAAAGGCTGTGATGGCCGACGTCAGGAGCCTTAGGATCCGCTGTAGCTTGAATTCTTGGGTCCGGATGTGTGACCCACATGCCCCCAGATTTGGCTGTTGACACTTTTTACTTTGAGGGCCTCACTGTTTTCTGGTGCTGTGTTGTTTCAGCACCTCAGCGAGCACCTTTTCCAGTAATGGTTGATGCTGGCCGCCATTCTTGGTTCCAGCGGTGCTCCAGCCCGTGGGGTTGCTACAAGCGGTCCATCACACCCAACAGCTCTTCATATTCCTGCACCCCTGGCATACTCCCGAATTCGTCCGTCTGCCCCTGTTCCAGACCAGCCCAGCCCTGGTCACCAATGCTAGCCTCCAGTAATGAGGGAGCAGAGGGCAGTGCATGAAACACTGTGGAGGGGGTGCCTGACCTCCCTCCGCGAGAGCGCTCTTTCTGCGCATCTCGCTGGAGCTGCTCCAATTGCTGTTGGATGCAGCTCAAGCGGCTGTCTCTCCTCCATTTAGGTGGAGACATGTCCCCGTCCGATGAATCGGACGCCACCGGCCGGATGCCTGTTCGGATGGCTAGACATCCAGCCCGCAGTTCAGGCACTAGCGGGACTGGGCTCGGCGCGGTGATGGGGATAGCGGAGCGCCCGGTAATTGTTCCTACCGCCTTCTTCTGGAGCTTTTGTGCCTTGTAGTAGCGAGAGCGCCCCTCAAGCAGCGCGTCTCGCAGGCACCTGCTCCGTGAGCCGCTCCAGCGGCTCAGGCGGCTCTCTCTCCCCCCGTGCGGGTGGAGAGACGTCCCGTCCGACATCGGGAACACCTGCCGGATGCCTCTCGAGTGGCTATGCGTCCAGCCCGCTGCTCAGGAACTAGCGGGCTGGCCTCGGCACGGTGTCGGGGAATTACGGAACACCGGGTAACGCTCCTACCGCCTGTTGCTGCCCCCCTCCCCAACGGGAAAACGGGGGACAGTTTTGTTCCAGAGCCTTTTTCTCTGCCTGTAAAAAACACAAGCAGAAAAAGGCTCACCTGTAAAAGAAAACCCGACCTCAGGGTACTCACCTGACGGTCCGGTTCATTCTGTAACGGGAGAGCCTAACTCCCGTGGCAGCCGCTGTTGCACTGCTGGCGTAATGCCGCGCCTGCGCACTGAGCGGGTTCTTCACGTAGTCACTCACGTGACTCCGAAGTAAAATTAGCTATCCTCCAATCCACAGGAACTGATCCAGAATCGATTGAACATTGGAAAATAATCACCAATGCATCCACTATTTCTAGAGCCACCTCCCTGAGGACCCTGGGATGCAGGCCATCAGGCCCAGGGGATTTATCATCCTTCAGTCCCATTAGCCTGCCCAATACTATTTCTCGCCTAATTACATTTTCTTTCAGTTCCTCTACCCCCTTAGATCCTCTGTCCTCCAGTACATCTGGAAGATTGTTTGTGTCTTCCTTAGTGAAGACGGATCTGAAGTACCTGTTCAACTCTTCTACCATTTCCTTGTTACCCATAATAATTTCACTCGTGTCTGCCTTCAAGGGATGCACATTTGACTTTGCTACTCTTTTTCCCTTCACATATCTAAAGAAGCTTTTACTGTCCTTCTTTATATTCCTGGCCAGCTTCCCTTCGTACTTCATCTTTTCAGCCCGTATTGCCTGTTTTGTTTCCTTCTGTTGTCCTATGAAAGTTTCACAATCCTCTGGCTTCCGGCTACTCTTTGCTGTGTTATAAATCTTTTCTTTTAGTTTTATTCTATCCCTAACTTCTCTTGTCAGTCATGGTTGCCTCCTACTCCCCTTAGAATCTTTCTTCCTTTTTGGAATGAAATGATCCTGCGTCTTCCGGATTATGCCGATAAATTCCTGCCATTGCTGTTCCACCGCCATTCCTGCTAGGATCCCTTTCCAGTCTACCTTGGCCAGCTCCCCTCTCATGCCTTCATAGTCCCCTTTGTTCAACTGCATCACTGCCACTTCCGATTTAACCTCCTCCTTCTCAAATTGCAGATTAAAACTAATCATATTATGATCACTACCTCCAAGCGGTTCCTTTACCTCGAGTTCTCTTATCATATCTGGTTCATTGGACAACACTAAATCCAGAATTGCCTTTTCTCTGGTCGGCTCCATTACAAGCTGCTCTAAGAATCCATTTCGGAGGCACTCTACAAACTCTCTTTCTTGGGGTCCTGAAACAACCTGATTTTCCCAGTCTACCTGCATATTGAAATTCCCCCATCACCACAGTGGCATTACCTTTGTTACATGCCAGTTTTAACTCCTGCTGCAACTTACACCCAACATCTGAGCTACTATTTGGGGGTCTGTAGATAACACCAATTAGTGTCTTCTTGCCTTTACAATTCCTCAACTCAATCCACAGTGACTCTACCTTGTCAGTCCCTATGTCTTCCCTCGCAAGGGATTGAATTCCCTCCCTCACCAGCAGAGCTACCCCCCCTCCTCTGCCCACCTGCCTGTCATTTCTATAGGATGTATAACCCTGAATATTAAGTTCCCAGGCCCGATCCTCCTGCAGCCATGTGTCAGTAATCCCCACAATGTCATATCTACCAACCTCTAACTGAGCCTCAAGCTCATCTACTTTACTTCTTATACTTCGTGCATTCATATACAATACTTTTAATTCCTTACGCATCTCACCTTTCACATCGATCCCTACTACACTTAGCCATACTCTCCTATCCCTTTGTGAGCTTTCTTTCCCGTTAATTCTGGGGTCATTAACTACCCCATTACTCGCTTTCCCTTTGACTCCGTCCTTGCCTATCCCATTTGACACCCCACCCCCCCTTACAAGCAGTGTAAAATCTGCATTACTCATTGATGAGAAATTACTGCTCTAAGTAGGTCTTAATTCTCTCCTCAGAAAGTTTGCTGTAGTTTAAACATCTGGATAACCAGAGAAAGTCTGAAGAAGGGTCTAGATCGGAAACATCACCTATTCACTTTCTCCAGAGATGCTGCCTGTCCCATTTAGTTACTCCAGAATTTTGTATCGATCTTCGGTGTAAACCAGCAACTGCAATTCCTTCCTATACAAACTAGAGAAATACATTGGTGACAGAAGTGGGCATGTGGATGGGTACCTGTGTTGAGTGACTCACTCCCAGACACCCAGGCCCTTCCCACTATTCACAAGGCACAGGACAGAGTGTAGAAACAAGGATAGGCAGATGCTGGTTTCCAAAAAATAGACACAAATCACTTGAGTAGCTCAGTGGGTCAGGCAGCATCTCTGGAGAACGAAGGTAGGTGATGTTTTGGGTCAGAACCATTCCAGTGAATGAAAAGGTTCCCCACCCCTGATCTAGTGGGAGGGAAGAACTGAAGGGAATCCACATTAGTCAGGAAATGGTGTTAGGTAAACTGTTCGGACTGAAGGCAGGTAACCCCCCAGGGCCTGAAGGTCTGTATCCCAGAGTACTCAAGGAGGTGGCCCTAGAAATCTTGGATGCATTTGTGATCATTTTCCAATGTTCTCTCGACTCTGGATCTGTTCCTGTCAAATGGAGGGTAGCCAACGTAACTCCACGTTTTAAGAAAGGAGGGAGAGAGAAAACAGGGAAATATAGCCTTTCATCGGTAGTTGGGAAGTTGCTGGAGTCGATTGTTAAAGATGTTATAGCAGCTCATTTGAAATGGTGTCAGATTAGGAAAAGGGGAGGCGCAACGAGACCTGGACATGCTTTTACATCAGTCACTGATAGTAAGCATGCATGTACAGCAGGCGGTGAAGAAAGCTAATGGCATGTTGGCCTTCATTGCGAGAAGATTTGAGTTTAGGAGCAACAAGGTCCTACTGCAGTTGTACAGGCCTCTGGTGAGTGCATCTGGAGTATTGTGTGCAGTTTTGATCTCGAAATTTGAGGAAGGACATTGCTACTGAGGGAGTGCTGTTTTGATTCACCAGGTTAATTCCCGGGATGGCGTCACTGACATATGATGAAAGAATGGGTCGACTGGGCTTGTATTTACTGGAATTTAGAAGGATGAGAGGGAATCTTACAGAACGTATAAAATTCTTAAAAGGATTAGACAGGGTAGATGCAGGAAAAATGTCCCCATTGTTGGGGGAGTCCAGAACCAGGGGTAACAGTTTAAGAATAATAGAAACATAGAATGGGTCGGCCATTTAGGACAGAGATGAGGAAAAACCTCTTCACCCAGAGAGTTGTGAATTTGTGGAATTCTCTGCCACAGAAGGTAGTGGAGGCCAATTCACGATGTTTTCAAGAGAGTTAGATTTAGCTCTTAGGGCTAAAGGAATCAAGGGATATGAGGAAAAAGCAGGAATGGGGTACTGATTTTGGACAGTCAGCCATGATCTTATTGAATGGCGGTGCTGGCTCGAAGGGCCGAATGGCCTACTCCTGCACCTATTTTTCCATGTTTCTTTTCAGGGACAGTTTCTTCCCAGTTGTTATCAGGCAACTGAACCATCCGACCAACGACTAGAGAGCAGTCATGAACTACTATCTACATCATTAGAGACCCTCAAACTATCTTTGATTAGACATTACTGTCTTTATGTTGCACAAATGTTATTCACTTTATTCTCTTTATCCTGTATCTATACACTATGGATTGCTCGATTGTAATCATGCATTGTCTTTCTACTGAGTGGTTAGCATGCAACAAAAGCTTCTCACTGTACCTCGGTACACGTGGCAATGAACTAAACTTAAACATCCTAACTTATACCTGAAATATACCGCTGCCCCTTCACCGGGTCTAAATCCTACACCTCCTTCCCAGCACCACTGTGGCCAACCCTCAACAGCAGGACTGCAGTGGCTCAAGTGGCTACTTACAGAAGGATGGGCAATAAACGCTGGCCACCTCAGTCATGTCCCGATTCCAAAAGGGAATGTAAAAATACATTTACTCTCTGGTTCTGTGAAATGTCTTCTCGTCAGGACCTGTATTCTGACTGACTGGGGGGGGGAGAAGAATTCACTTCTGCCATCGGCCAAGAGAGCCACAGAGAGAATGGAATGAGATGTGAGCGTACTGCCACCACCTGGTTACAGACTGCCATTGCAATTCACAATCGAGCCTGACAAAGTTGACCTGGTCTTCCACTGGTTTATTGGAAAATGAAAAGCACATATCTTACAAATATTGTGAATTGGGTTAAGAGCAATTTACAAGGCAGTGTAATAAACTGTACAAACACCGCGGACACGAGCTTATGTTGTACAGAAAGCTGTATCAGATCATCAGTCTATAAACAATGGCATGTACAAAAGGAACTATCAATGCTGCACAAGAGGGCACTGATGACTGAGTGGTGGAGAAATCGCTGCACAATCTGGGCACCAAAGCCATGGACAAGGGAACAAGTGGAGGTCGAGGATAGAGAATGCAAAATGTCCCAGCTGTGCCACAGTTCCTGACACATTCTTTAATCAGTTATCATTTGATAGATCATTTCACAGGACCTTCTCCTCTCTCTAGTCCTAACCAAAGCCACCATCACCCACTCCTCACTATCACTCCCCCCTCACCATCACTCTCCCTCCTCCACTCTCTCCCATGTTCTCTCTCCCCCACTGTCACCCATTCCCTCCTCCATGCCCCCACTCTGCTCTCCCTTCAATGTCACCCTGCCCTATCCCTCCCTACCCCCTGCCCCAACAGTCGTCATTCTTTAGTGCCTTGAGTGGAATTGGAGTTGGTGGGTGCTCCTGGGATGGACAGAGGGATGCAGTGACCATTGCTGGCGAGAGATGGCATTGTCCTCCTCCTGAGGTCCAAGAGCCAGTGGATTCTGCAAGGACTGGGAAGGGACCATCCCAACTGCAGCCTGTCAGCTCTCAAGAGCAAAAACCCCTCTGCCCCCATTTCAGGATTAAGGAATCAGATGATCTGAAATATCTTCGGCCAATCCTTGATATCAACTCCAACCAAAACCTGAACCATGGCAGCTGAGTGAAATATTTGCACTTTCTCTCTCTCTCGCTCTTATCTCGTGACCACCACTGCTCCAGTGAGGTCAGGGGGCATTTTGAAGATCCCAAGAGGCAGGTTATGCCCAGTCTTGTTTTTGAAATCCACAGAAAGTAGAACACAAGGTGAAACTAATTTGACAACAGAAGATTTCCCATAGCTACAAACTCAAGAGTTCTTGGTTGTCATAACAACACCCATGAACCATAGCACTGTGCAAAGTAATGGCTACCTGCCATGGGTGTTACTATGGTTTGGATTCTGTGCAGTGAGTGGAGCGGGCAGTGCCAGTGTTGTGTAGGAAGGAACTGCGGATGCTGGGTCACACCGGAGATGGACACAAAGTGCTGGAGTAATTCAGCGGGATCAGGCTGCATCTCTGGAGAAAAGGAACAGGTGACGTTTTGGGTCGAGACCGTTCTTCAGACTCGTGTTGGTTTAACTGGGTACATGGGGTTCAGCAGCCAGCTGACACGTGGTACAGGGCCACACGCCGCTGCTGGGTTAGGGCCAGGGCTGTTCCACGTCACACCAGCTCACTGCCTGAACTATCAATGTTTGCTTGGCCAAGGGTCCAGCTTTTTCATGGTGTTTACTGGGGGGAATTTGGCTGCTGACCCAGACTATGACCGTTCACCCGGTGGAACAGACAAGCTTTGCCTCCATTGAATCAACTGCACCTTTTCAATGGCTACTGGGTGTCGGCTGGTGGTCCAATAAATATCCAACCTGGCTCCAAGCTCAACCCCAGTAGCTGGATGAGGGACAGGTCATAGACCACAGCTGACCTCTGCTCATTACAGAGGTGAAGCACAATCTCTCTTTCCATGGGATTTGCCAGAGTCCAGAGCCCTGTGGCAATGCCTAGTGTGTAATAGAGAGCATTGCTCTGACAATGACGTTTGACCATCATGGCAAGGAGGTGGTGAGCTGTCAGCTGCACAGCACAGAGAGTCGGCAGCAGCCACAGAGGACTCAGCAGCTTGCCCCAGTTCCAGGAACACCTCACTCTTCCACACCCATGTGCACTGGTCTGGAACAGTATTCCTCATTCAGGTTACATGGCAGAATTACATTTGAGTTTGAAGTACTTCTTTAGAAAGTAAGATGTTTCATTCTTATATCAGGACTTGATTCTGAAATCTGACATCGAATTGAAGATCTATAAAGGTGATGTTGCTGGCACCAGAGTTGGGATATTCTGCTCATTGGGAAATCTGGTGAGCTGACAGCACTGGCAAGGGAAGAGTGATAAAGTCCCCACAAACACGAGCTATCTTTCTGTTCCAGGACCCAGGGTGAGGGCGCATTGTCTCACGCTTCCAAGAATGTTAGCAACAGTAGTTCCTAAAGTGCAACATTAAATTCGGTTACCAGGAGATCAATGTAGTCCCTGTCTTTGGTTTTAAATGCCTCTGCAATGCTCCTTGCGGCTTCTTTGTGTTCCTTCCCATGCAGCGGCACTCCATTCACCTCCAAAATCACATGGCCGACTCTCAGCTTCCCGCAGTTATGAGCTGATCCTCCTCTCTGGAAAAGTGGAAAAGTCATCATTCGGACAAGCCAGGAAAATTCCGTCAGATACCCACTTTGTCCAAAAATTCCCCAAACCGTTACCCATTAACCCTGAATTGTGAAATGTTTTCTCAGAGAATTGGATTAATTAACAAACACATGAGATGTCAAACTGGTAATGTTCACGGACTGCAAATCTGAGTCACAGTGAAGGTGGCTGCCTAAGATTACAACAGGATTTGATCAACTGGGCAATACCAGATCGAATTTAACTCTGACTGGTGCATGGTGAAGCATTTGATTAATTAAGCCAGGGCAGAACTTACACAGTAAATGGTAGAGCCCTGGGATTGTTGTAGAGAAGAGAGTGACCCAGGGGTACTGAAAATAGTGACACAGGTTGGCAGGGTGGTGCGGAAGCTGTTTCCCACACTTGATCATGGTATTGGGCATAGACGTTGGATGTGGTGTTGCATCTGTACAAGTTGTTGGTGGGACCACACTTGGAATATTACGAGTAATTCTGGTTGCCCATTTATATGCAGGATGTCATTAAGCTGGAAAGGGTGCAGAAAATATTCAAACCCTGGACTGAGAGATTGAGTTATAAGGAGAGGCTGGATATGCTGGGACCCTTTCCCTGGACTGTAGGAGGCTGAGGGCTAACCTTATAGAGGTTTAGAAAATCATGATGGGCACAGGCAAGGGCAGTCTTTGAAACAGGGTAGGAGAGTTTAAAACTAGAGGGCAAGGAAAGAAGGGAAATATTTAAAATATGCCTGAAGAGGTATCTTTTTCACACAAAGGGTGGTGGGCATGTGGAATGAGCTGCGAGAAGTGGGAGAGGCGGGTACAATTACAATTTTTTTTTTAAGGTACATGGATAGGAAAGATTTTGAGGGATACATGGGGCAAATGTAGGTAAATGAGCCTAGTTCAGGCAGACATCTTGGTGGGCATGAACAAGTTGGGCCAAAGGGCCTGTTTTCCTGCTGTATAACTTGATGACTCTGCAGCGTAATCTTTTATTAGATTTGTCTTCACTGGCGGAGAGTTGTGTAAACATTTTCAAGGAGCCAGACGCCAATAGACATACAAAAGTACAACTTGGTTCACAGCATAGAAGTCATTAAACTAGTAAGCATTATAGGCCATGAAACGCACAATGAGATGCAAGACACTCTTATGTTCCTTATTATGGGTTCCTCATCATTTCATTCACTTCTCAGTGTTATACAGCATGGAAACAGGCTCTGCAGCCCAACCCATCCATACCAGCCAAGGTGCCTTGCTGAGCTTGTTCCATTTGCCTGCATTTGGAATTTTTTCAGCACCCATCATTTATGTTAAGCTACGGGCAGTGGTCAGCAGATTGGGCAAAGCTCTGTGTCGCTGGGCCACACCCAATCGGCATCACCCTTGATGCAGCTCCAAACACCATTTGGTAAGTATTGCCTCCGCTGGGCTGCTGCATGAGCAGACGAGCAAGAGTGCTCAGTGCAGCTTCTGTGTCACGGGCTTTATTTGATTCAACAACAGCAGCATTACAGGTCCACCACTGATTTTCCGACACCTCCTTTAATCTGGATGAAATTAAGAGAGTGCACATGAAATTTCCCCCGGAAGTCCCCCTGAAAATGTGGTGCCAAGGTCGGGTGTGGCTGCTGATCTCGACCTCATCCGGACTTCCGCACCGATCAGCGAATCGAATTAGCCCCCACCGTGACTCTGGAACTCCAGCCCGGCTGGAGCCAGCAGATGCATTCCTATAACCGACTTTGCGGGCCGGGATCTCGGCCCCTAGCGACCTAGGTGGACTGTTCCAGTACCATTGGACATCTCTCGTTGGCCGTAACCTCTGTTGGTCCAGCAAAACGGATACTCCAGAATGGTTCTGGAACCAACAAAGGGTGCTGGAAAATTGGTGGTGGAGCTATACTTGATTCCAGGAATGTTGAGATTATCCCATGAGAAGCAATTGTGGAAACTTGGTCCAGAATGACTGGAGTCTAGAGGAATGAGAAGTGGCCTGACTGAGAGCCACTATTGTCGAGGGATTGCCGAGAGCTGTGAGAATCATCTGACCGAATGGTACAGTTGCACAGCTGACATCTGCTGCTCATTCTTTCATGGGGCAATGCACACTGACGTTCATTCATCTTTGATGCTAGTGGCTGGCCCACCAGCACCAATCCTAGCATTCGTCTCCAGACTTCTTCAGTGTGGTTGGAACCTGTGTCCATACACCAGGACTCTAGCCTACTGCTTTAGTTTAAGTCACTTAACTTATCAACCAAGTTGGACTTGTGTATGTCTATTGGTGTGTGGCCCCTTGATGTGGATCGTACAACATTATATGGATAGTAAAGCTACAGTGCAGCGTTGCTGCTGACAACCCACCTGAACGGTGACAATGCGGGGCAGCGGTTGCCGTGTGTTAGCTCCCCCTTCGATGGCAATGCCCAGGGTGGGTGCACTCTTTGGGACTCTCACCAAAACAGAGGTTGACTCCAACAGGCCGGGCTGCAGCAGGAGAACACAAACCATCAGTTAGTACTGGAACAGATGACACCTGCTCCACATTATCCTCCTGCTCCAGGCTATTATCAGTTGTTGCTGAAAACACAATTTAGAAACTTCCTCCCCTTCTCTGACAGTCCTCATTCCTGCTAGTCTTCACCTTGCATTTGGTACTTTCTGTCGTAAATCAGTGCAACGTCAAAGAGAAATTCAGGCAGCAGCAGCAACAACCAATGGACATATCCCATCGCATTCCCCATCGTATTATAATCTCAGAGTCCAGTCCATCATCTGGACTGAGGTGTGGTGCATACGCCTCAAATATAGCAGCTCACAGAAATTTGCATGTTCATAAGTGATAGGAGCAGAATTAGGCCATTTGGCCCATTGTCTACTCCGCCATTCAATCATGACTGATCTATTTCTCCCTCCTAACCCAATTCTCCTGCCTTCTCTCCATAACCATTGACAGCCGTACTAATCAAGAATCTATCAAATCTCTGCCTTAAAAATATCCATTGACATAGCCTCCACAGCCTCCGTAGCAATGATTCACCACCCTCTGACGAAATAAATTCCTCCTCATCTCCTTCCTAACAGAATGTCCTTTAATTTTAGGACCTCTGGTCCTAGATGCTCCTACTAGCAGAAACATCCACTCTATCCAGGCCTTTCACTATTCGGTAAGTTTCAATGAGGTCCCCTCCTCATCCTTTGAAACTCCAGTGAGAAGAGGCCCAGTGCCAGCAAGCAGTCATCACATGTTAATCCACTCATTCCAGGGATCATTCTCATAAATCTCTGGACCTTCAGATATGAGGACTAAAATTGCTCACAATACTCCAAATGTGACCTGATCAGTGCCTTATAGATCTTCAGCATTACATCCCTGTTTTTGTATTCTAGTCCTCTTGAAATAAATGCTAGCATTACATTTGTCTTCCTCACTACCGATTCGACTTGCAAATTAATCTTTTTAGAATCCTGCACCAGCACTCCCAAGTCCCTTTGCACCTCCGATTTCTGGATTCTCTCCCCATTTAGAAAATAGTCTACACCTTTATTCCTACCAAAATGCATGACTACACACTTTGCTACACTGCATTCCATCTGCCACTTCTCTGCCCACTCTCCCAACCTGTCCATGTTATTCTGCAGAGTCCCTGCTTTCTCTGCACTACCTGCCCCTCCACTTCCAACATGATTGATTCACAATTACATGCAAGCCATGATCTGAACTACAATGGAATCAATCTCAATAAAGACTGCTGGCAAACAAGGTTCAAACATCTTTCTCAATCTTTCTCATCACAATGCTGCACTTCTTCTCCAACAAACCTCCTGGAGAAGTGGAGATAATACAGTAATCTCTTCACTGTATGGTATACCCAATGCAGAACAATGGTCAGGCCAACCTGCAATGGAGCACTATCCTCCAACAAAGTGGTTCATGGAAAAACTGGAATTGGTGGACTCACCAAGGCAGATGTCAACAATGAAATTCACCATAATAATAATAATAATATAATAATATCTTTTATTGTCATTGCACGTCAGTGCAACGAGATTTAGTGTGCAGCTCCACTGATGTACAAGAAAGGTAAATAAATACAATACATAAATAAGCAAGCTGAATTGATTGACGTGACCATCTGAGGGAGACTGCTCCAATGTGCCAGAACGGGCATTGGTCAGTTGAGGAAAAGGGTTTTTGAAGATCAAAATCTCAAACCCACCATTACATTCAGTCTACTGGGCAGCAAAGATCCTTGACCTTTTCCATGCTTCTGAAATCTAGACTCTCTACAGTAACCACCTCAAGAAATGGAAGGATGCAACCACTCTGCAAAATCCTCCAAAGCCTTGGGTAGGACAATGAATCAATTACAATGAACTGGCATCCTTAACATTCTTTCCTGCTAAATAAATTCAGATCATACACCGGTTGTGAGTATAAACAAATACAGGTTGAACACTGATTTTCAAGCAGCTGATAGTTCACCCAATAACCCTATAATCTGAACAAAATTGCAAGAGCTCAGTTGAAATTCCCTAGGAGCCACAGCTGGCATTACGAGTGCCGAGCGCCTTTTCCAGTCCTGTCCCTCCTTAGTAAAATAATTAACTATGTTCTCAAACTTCTCTCCACATTTTTTCCCAAAGACAATACAGTAAACCCTAATTTTTAATGGCCCCCTTACAACACATTTTGGATATAGCGGGCGGCTCCGGCCGTTTAAAGCCCTGGCTTCTGACCCCACTCCCGACCCGCAAGGTGCACCCAACAAAAGGACACAATACTGGAGTAATTCAGCGATGCAGGATCTCTGGAGAACATGGATAGACGACATTGGGAACCTCCCTCACACTGATTCAGTCAGCTAAGTTACTGTGGCAGTTTCACTTTAAGAGCAGGCGCTGACGACGCTAGTCTGCACCAGCAAGCTGTGTTTCACCAATTCATATGGCTGTTGCGTCTCACGTATAATTCTTTAGCATGCCCCCCCGGTCACTGTGGGGCTCCCTTCCCTCTCACCTGCTGTCGCTTCCAAGGTGGAGTATGTTGGCAATCTGGGGTGAGTGGGGAGGAAGAGGTGGTGGTGGGGGAAGGAGGAGGTGGTGGGGTGGGTGGAGGAGGCATGGTGTGGTGATCTGAAGGACAGAAGACGGGGCTCCTCCCTCAGACCAGCGGCATCAGCGCCTAGCTGTAAAGTGATTCGACACAAAATGCTGGAGTAACTCAGCGACTGAATCAGTCTGAGGAAGGGGCCCGATGTCACCTATCCGCAGGGCCGACCCTAGGCCAATTGGACCAATTTTTCCAAATTGGGCCCCGCGTTAATTTTCTGTATTTCATATGGAAATACAAATTTTACAAAACGAACATGGATAACAACCGCTGTGAATAATAAATGATGTGTTAACTGCTACTGTAGTAGCTAACAGCCAGTAGTTAACAACAATGGTTCATCAATGCATCGATCCGCATGCCTCCGTAAATGCGTTAAATTGTGTCACTCGCTGCCGCAGGAGCGGCGAGACTGGGGGGGGGGGGAGTCTACAGGGCAGCAAGCCCCAGCACCGCAGCGATCTCAGCCATGAGTATTCAACGCTAAACGCTGGGAGTGGGCAGTGTGTGCGTGAGAGCGTGGACGGGGGCGGGGGCGGCGGGCGGATAGAGTTAAAAGACCTGAAGCAGACCTGTGTGTCTGTCTGTATGTGTGTGTCTGTGACTCTGTGTCTGTCTCTTTATTTCTGTATGTGAGTGTGTCTCTGTGGCTGTGTGTGTCTGTGTTTCTGTGTCTTTGTGGCTGTGTTTCTGTGTCTCTATCTGCGTGTGTGTCTCTGTGTGTGTGTGTGTGTGGGGGAGCCGTGGAGAGGCAGAGGGGGGATTTTCAGATGCAAACCACACGTTTTCAGTTAAGAGTTGGACACGATTACTGTCAATACGAGCAGCTCACGGAGCAGAGTCAGAATGAGAAACACTGCTCGGCTCTAACACACACACTCGTGGAGTGAACTGTAGATATAAACGTGGCTGGGGGTAGAGGGGTGGGGGGATATGGGGAGAAGGCAGGAACGGGGTACTGATTGGGGATGACCAGCCTTGATCACATTGAATGTATGTGATATGATAGTGAATTAGGTGTCAAATTAAACTTATTTTTATGCTTTATCTGATGGGATAAATTGCAGACTTGATTTTTAAAATCTCAAAATGTTGTAACATTGCTAGAAAATGTACCTGCATCTTGGAGGCCGAAGGTTAGGTTATTAGCCAAGAAAGATAGACTTCGTTATCCCTCAGTACAGCAACATCAAGAACCATGTTGCTGTACTGAGATATAGCCAAGTCTATCCCTCATTGCTAGCAACTGATGGGAAGCGGCTGTAAAGTGGGAAGCGGCTGTAAAAGGACAGCGCTGCTGCGGGGGGGGGGGTTCCTTTCAGAGCGTGTGGATAGTCTGTCCAGGGGTAAAGTTGCAGGGAGGGCAGGAGGGTTGAGATGGAGGGGGTCGGCCGGGGATCATCCAGTTCAAGAGCGGGTCAGTGGGCGCTGGAGCTTACTCCATATGTCAGGGCGAGTAACCTCAATTGATCCCTTGTTCAGTTTTTTTTGGCCTTCCATCACAGCAATGTGATGGATGTTTATGTAAATTATGTTGTGTCTTGGGTTTATTTGTTTGTAATGTATGGCTGCAGAAACGACATTTCGTTTGGACCTCAAGGGGTCCAAATGGCAATAAATTGAATTGTATTGTATTGTTGTATTGTATTGTTCGCGCTGACACAGAAGCTCCCTCGCCCGCTGTGATGTTATCCATCACCCGCTGACCCACTCCGCTCTATGATCTTCGCTCTTGAGCTGGTCCCCTCACTGTTCAGACGGAGAGCACTGCCAGATGTTAGCGGGCCGGGAGAAGGCGCTGAGATGGCAGTTGGTTCCGCTGTCCGGTGATGGAAGCCGCTGCTTCCCTCCCCGGCCACAATGCGGGGGCTCCGCGCCCGGAGCGCCGCGGCAGCGGTGAGTGAGTGTTACTGGCATGAACCCCGACCCTCTCCTGCTCAACGCTCCCGCAACTTTACCCCTGGCTAGACTCCCCACACACTGTGAAAGGAACTCTCCCCCGAATTGTCATGTTACTCACGACACGTGACTCATTTATAATTATTTATTCATATTTCTACGCAAAAAAATTCCAATTGGGCACCGCACCTCCTAAGGCCGGCCCTGCCTATCCGTATTGTCCAGAGATCCTGACCCACTGAATTACTCCAGCATTGTGTCCCTTCGGTGGGTGAAGAAGGGCTTGCTGGTGCACCTTGTGAGTTGGGAGTGGGTGGGAAGCCGAGGCTTTAAGCGGCTGGGGAGACAGTGCGAGCCCAGGATGGATCGGCAGGTCATTCCATTCATATTCAGTTTACATTTTATATTTGTTGTATTTAAGTTTCTGACACTCCATGTGCTTTAGAGACAGGGGGTGGTCTCATTAGCGGGCCAAGGGTGTATTACCATTTCATTATCACGTGACCTCTATTGGTCCAAAATAAACGGATAATACAGAAAGGCTCTGGAACCAAAGGTGCGGAAAATCAGTTTTCAACCTGTATTATTGTTTAAGGAATGGATGTCTTCTCCATTTTCAGGATCTGGGCTTTGAGGATGTGACTGTGCTGAAGAGGCCGCAGAGGAGTTTCACCAGGATGTTACACAAAAATGCTGGAGAAACTCAGCGGGTGCAGCAGCATCTATGGAGCGAAGGAAATAGGCAACGTTTCGGGCCGAAACCCTTCTTCAGACTGACCTGGACGTTGCCTGGTATGGTAAGTTTCAGTTAAGAGGAGACTGAATAAAAAACATAGAACCATACAGCACAAGAACAGGCTGCACATGAAACATATTCCTCCATCCCCTGCATATCCATTTGGCTCTCCAAAAGTTTCTTAAATGCCACTATCATGTCTGTCTCAACCACCTCCCCCAGCAGCATGTTCCAGGCAATCTCACTCTCTGTGTAAAAGATGTGGCCCACACATCTCCTTTAAACTTTGCCCCTCTCATTAAAAACCTATGCCTTCTAACATTTGTTCTTTTCATCTTGGGAATAAGATTCAGACTCTCCCCTATCAATAGCTCTCATAATTCTATATGCTTTCTACTCTGTCTATGCATATCATAATTTGTTTAAGAAGGAACTGCAGATGCTGGAAAATCGAAGGTAGACAAAAGTGCTGGAGAAACTCAGCAGGTGAGGCAGCATCTATGGAGCGAAGGAAATAGGCAACGTTTCAGGTCGAGACCCTTCTTCAGACTGATGTGACATAATTATCTGTGTTTGTTTTCCTCAGAATGGAAAAGGCTGAGAGATGTCTTGATTGTGGTACATAAAAAGAACGTGGGGTACATATAGGATAGATGGTTGGAAACTTTCCCCTCACCAGAGGGCGGTATGGTGGCACAAGGGTAGAATTGCTGCCTTACAGCTCCAGCGACCCGGGCTCGATCCAGACTACGGGTGCTGTCTGTAGGGATTTTGTACATTCTCCCTATGACCGCGTAGGTTTTCACCGGGTGCTCCCGTTTCCTCCCACATTCTAAAGACTTGCAGGTTTGTAAGTTAATTGGCTTCTGTAAATTTTTCCTAGTGGGTAGGATAGCACTATAGTACAGGTCACAGTGGATTCGGTGGGTTAAGTGGCCTGTTTCCACACTGTATCTCTGAACAGTGGCATGGGTTTAAGCTAAGGTGTGCGAAACGTAAAGTGGATTTGAGAAATAACTTTTTCATTCAGGTTGAGAATTGGAACATACTTTCTAATGGGTGTGGGGCTGGTGAGGCAGGTAGTCTCACAACATTTAAGCAGCATCTGGATGAACATTAAAATTGCCAAGGCTCATAAAATTATGGTTGAGTGCGGATGAAGGGGATTAATGTAGATGGGTCCTTAACGATAGCACATGCTTGGCGGGCTGAAGGCTTGCTGATGCACTGCTCGAACTTCATCACTCAATCTATCTATATACTTATACACAGTCTGTTCATATTGGTGGAAATGTGTCAGCCTCGATAACAATCAGCACGGGAGCACCTCAAGGCTGCGTGCTCAGCTACCTGCTGTATTCACTCTATACTCATGACTGTGTAGCAGGTCATAGTGCGAACTCCATCATCAAGCTCGCCGACGACACCACTGTTGTGGGACGTATCACTGATGGAGACGAGTCAGATTATAGAAGTGAGATCGAACGACTGACCAGATGGTGCCAGCACAATAACCTGGCTCTCAACACCAGCAAAACCAAGGAACTGATTGTGGACTTTGGAAGGGATAGGATGGGGACTCACAGTCCCGCTTATATCAACGGGTAGTTGGTGGAAAGGGTCAAGAGCTTCAAATTCCTGGGCGTGCATATCTCTGACGATCTCTCCTGGTCCCAGAACACTGATGCAATTATCGCCTCACATCAGCGCCTCTACTTACTGAGAAGATTACGGGGAGTCGGTATGTCAAGGAGGACTCTCTCAAACTTCAACAGGTGCACAGTAGGAGCATGCTGACCGGTTGCACCGTGGCTTGGTTCGGCAACTGGAGCACCCAGGAGCGGAAAAGACTGCAAAAAGTTGTAAACACTGCCTAGTCCATCATCGGCTCCGACCTCCCTACCATCGAGGGGATCTATCGCAGTCGCTGCCTCAAAAAGGCTGGCAGCATAATCAAGGACCCACACCATCCTGGCCGCACACTCATCTCTCCGCTGCCTTCAGGTAGAAGGTACAGGAGCCTGGAATCTGCAACATCCAGGTTCAGGAACAGCTGCTTCCCCACAGCCATCAGACTATTAAACTCAACTCAAACTAAATCTGAACTTTAATAACCTATTGCACTTTATCTGTTTATTTATGTGTGTATATATATATATATATATATATATTCAATGGTATATGGACACACTGATCTGTTCTGTATTTATTTATGCCTACAATATTCTGTTGGGCTGAAGCAAAGCAAGAATTTCATTGCCCTATCTGGGACACATGACAATAAACGGCCTTTCAAAATACTCACATTCTTCAAGCAGCTTCGACTGACATCACAATGCCCCCGCAGGGGAGGGAGGGGGTCGCCGCCCTCTCCACCTCCCCAATGGTTTTAACTTCATAAACCACTGATTCTTCGCTGCCACGCTGGAATGTTCTGGGAACCCCCCTCCACCCCTTGCCTGGCCCAGTCGCACTTAAGATGCGGCTCACTTGGGTCGGCCCGCGGCCTCGCTCAGGTCCTCGCCCGCGGCCTCTGCTGCTGCCGCTTAGGGGCCGCGCAACGGATCGGAGTCGTGCAAGCTGAGCCTGCCTCTGAGGGCACCGACGGCTGATGATCCTCCGGAGATGAGGTGAGGAGGGAGCCCGCCCACACACATCCCGCCCCCCACACACCCCCTCTGCCCATACACACCCGCCTTCCCTCCCATACATACCCCCCTCCCCCCACACACCCCTCTCCGCCCACACACACCCCTCCCCCCCACACCCCTGCCCACCCACACACACACCCCTTCCCTCCCCACACCCCCCCGCCCACACACCCATCCATGCCCACACACCCCCTTCCCTACCACACACACACCCTCACGCAATCACCTCCCCCCACACCCCCCGCTGCCCACACACCCCTTTCCCCCCACATCCTGCCACCCTCATCCTCTCTCCCCCACACCCCGACCCCCTCTGCTCCTGTTGCCCCCCCCCCCCCACCCCCTCCATAAATTCCATTCTTTTCCTTGTGGGGGGCGCCTGTCTCCGGGGTGAGCCCCAATAAATGGTGACAAAGCCTGGACTACGAGCTACAAATTATGATTTAATAAAGAAAATGGCAAAAGATATCCAAGTCAATACAATGCTCAACCAAAGTTCTCTCAATTTAAGAAATGTGATGAGAGGGGAATTTGGCCATTTGGCCCATCGTCTACTCTGCCTTTCAATCCTGGCTGATCTATCCCCCCCCTAACCCCATTCTCCTGCCCTCTCCCCATAATTCAACACCCGTACTAATCAATGGAAAGGCCAAGGGGTTGGAATGCCTTTTGCTACAGCCCCTTCTTCTCATGCCTCTTCTTCTTCTTCTTCCGTGTGGCGTGCACAGCCTAAAGTTGTTGGACAACTTGTTCTATTTGATCTTCCATTTGTGCACGTCGAGTTGATTGCATTAGTCGAAACAGGGCGGACCACGTGAAGGTTGCAATCTTCCACCCCGCTGCAGCCCCTGTATCTATTTCTCCCATTCCATTGCAATTTCCATCACCAGCACTGAAACAGCCTGCCCTCCACATGCTACCATAATCCCCAGATGTTCATTCTCAGATGTAATAACAAAAATCCCAGAAGATACAAAAAGCTGACAAATGTAGCCACAAAATGATTTTTCTCAGTGCTAATCTGAAGGCAAAAACAGAAAACATCTTTCAATGCCGGGAGAATGTGCAAGCTGCTGTAATCAAGCATTCACAACTGGCTTTAATCTGAATGCTATAAGCATTGAGATGCATGTGACTGAACACATCCCATGTCAGAGAATTAGCATTAAACAGCCACTGAAACAAATTAATTAATACATTGACCCAGTTAAAACAGATGGCAATGGTAAAGCTTTCCTGCTGCTGTTTACAAGTGTCCCCATCAGCAAGGATGTGTTCAAGCACACAGTATATTCTGTGTTCTATCACACTGATTCTGTGTTCAATCAGTTGTTGGATTACATGTTTTAATGCTCAACAAATCATAATTTGACATTACAAACTTATGTCAGTCCATTAGCATTGATTAACCCTGCTTTTACTCCTAACCTACACTTACCAACCACCACACAATGACAAGCACCCTCTCTGCACCTCACACGCTTACGCTGCCAGCTGAAGTATTCCAGTTTAAAGCATGCGAATAGTGGAGCTATCAGTGTGGGTTCAGTGATCTGAGATCTGTAGCCATTGAATTTTAACATTTTACTGGGGAAAGACAGCTAGATACAAAAGAGAAGGGGAAAAAAACCAGAACAACAAATAAGCCAGGTGGTGAAGGAGATAGTGGATATTCCTTGAGGATTTTTCCGGAGAGTCAAAGCGAGGTCCTGCTGATGCCGGCGCATAGCAGCCAGAGTAGATCGCAGAGCACGGAAGGAGAATTGTTGTGTACTCATCTCTTTTCTAAAGGTACGTCCTTTTATTCTGAGGCTATGGTCTCTGG
Source organism: Amblyraja radiata (assembly GCF_010909765.2). Lineage (NCBI taxonomy): Eukaryota > Metazoa > Chordata > Chondrichthyes > Rajiformes > Rajidae > Amblyraja > Amblyraja radiata. Next base: position 28,940,135 of record NC_045987.1, read on the forward strand.
TCCTGGAAACTCCCATTAGTGGAAACATCCTCTCCACAACTACTCTATCCAGGCCTTTCACAATTCAGTAAGTTTCAATGAGGTCTCCCCTCATCCTTCTAAACTCTAGTGTGTACAGGCCCAGTGCCTTCCAATGCTCATCATATGTTAACCCTATCATCCCTGGGATCATTCTCGTAAACTTTCTCTGGACCCTCTCCAACACATCCTTCCTCAGATATGGAGCCCAAAACTATGCACAATACTGCAAATGTGGTCCGACCAGCACCTAATAAAGTATCAGCATTACATCTCTGTTTTTCTATTCTAGATAGATGCTGGCATTGCATTAGGCTTCCTTACTACCAATTTGACTTGCAAATTAACCTTTTGGGAATCCTGCAGCAGCACTTCCAAGTCCCTTTGCACCTCCACACCTACCACTTCTCAGCCCACTCTCCCAAACTGTCCAAGTCCTCCCTAGAGAACACTACTGGCCACTGGTAGCCAACCATAAAAAGCCCCTTTTATTTCCACTCTCCTAACCTGTCCAAGTCCTTCTGCCACCCCTGCCTTTTATTCACTACCTTCTCCCACATCTGCAAATGTGGCCACAAAGCCAAATTCCCTCATCCAAAAGTATACAACTTTAAGAGGAGCGACTCTAGCACCGACCCCTGTGGAACACCACTAGTCACTGGCAGCTGACCAGAAAATTGCCACTCTTTGCCTTCTGCCATCCAGCTATCTTTGCTAGTATATTTCCTCTGATCTAGTCTTGTGTGTGGATTTGTCGAATCCACACACAAGATTAGAATTTGTCAGGGCTGCCAACTCTCACGCATTGAGCGTGAGAATCACGCATTTGGCCAAATTCTCACGCTGATCACAAATTTCTCACGCTGTCGTGAGAAATTCTGTGATCAACGAGAGTTCAAAACTCATATCAACTGCATGGGCAGCGGGTGTTGGAGAGCCGGGGCTGAGGGAGGGAAGGAAGTAGCGTTGGGGGCAGATGCGGATGGGGAGCTGGGGCTGCCGAGTGTTTGCCGGGCTGGCGAGTGTTTGCAGGGCTGGCGAGTCGCTTGCTGCAGCTCCGGCCATGGAGCAGCCCAAAGATACTAGAGGAGCTCCTCTAGTATCTTTGGAGCACCCTCAGTGCAAGAGTCCCGGGCCGTCGGAGGCGTCGGAAGCGCTGCGCTGCTGCCATTAAAGTTTCTGCCGAATTCGCCCAGGTGACCGGCATGGATCAGGCTGCGGCTCGGTGCATCCTGGAGGACCGGGCAGTGAATGAGTGTCGCCCAGCACAGCAAGTAAGGCCATATCCTGCTCCCGGCGGCAGTCGGAATTTAAGGATTTGCGGGAAGCGGCTGACATGAGCGAGGCGGGCGAGCGGCAGGAGAGAGGTACATGGGTGGAACCAGGGGGGGGCCCACATTTTTGTCTAGACATGTTCCAATATCTCCGGCTTTGGACGAGGCGCTGCTGTGCTCTGAGCAACCCGGTTGTGGGTGTTGGAGAGCCGGAACGGAGGGAGGGATGGAAGCAGTGGCGGGGGCAGATGCGGACGGGGAGCCGGGGCTGGCGAGTGTAAGAGTACGGGGCCGTCGTAGGCATCTGAAGAGTTGCGCAGCTGCCGTGAGAGTCTCTGTGCCGAATTCGCTCTGGAGACCGGCATGGACCAGGCTGCGGCTCGGTGCATTCTGGAGGACAACCAGTGGCTGCTGGAAGTAGGTACCAAGCACTGGGTAGAAGCGGTGAAAGATAGTGGCCTTCAAATGGGGGTGGTTGGAGAAAGCATCCTGCTTGCCTGCTAGATTTCCACTTACTGTAACTGCAGGAAAAATGTTCCCCATGTTGGGTCCTGAACCAGGGGTCACAGTTTAAGAATAAGGGGTAGGCCAGTTAGGAATGAGATGAGAACAAACTTTCATTACCCAGAGAGTTGTGAATCTGTGGAATTCTCTGCCTCAGAAGGCAGTGGAGGCCAATTTGCTGGATATTTTCAGGAGAGAGTTACATTTTGCTCTTGGGGCTAGCTAAATCAAGCGATATTGGGAAAAAACAGGAAAGAGGTACTGATTTTTGATGAACAGCCATGATCACACTGAATGGCAGTGCTGGCTCGAAGGGCCAAAAGGCCTATTTCTGCACCTATTTTCTATGTTTCTATGCTTGAGTATATGGCAATAAAACTCGACCACTTGATTTTGAAGCATTCATGCATGTTGGAGGTATAATGTAGTCATAGAGTGATACAGTGTGAAAACAGGCCCTTCGGCACAACTTGCTCACACCCGCCAACATGTCCCAGCTACATTACCTGCTTTTGGTCCATATCCCTCGAAACGTGTCCCATTCATGTATCAGTCTAACTGTTTCTTAAAAATTGGGATCGTCCCTGCCTCAACTACCTCCTCTGGCAGCTTGTTCCATACACCCACCGTCCTTTGTGTGGAAAAAGTTACCCCGTAAAAAGTTACCTCTTAAAAATGCTTTAAATAAAACACATTGAAATCATACTTCTACAATGCACTAAAACATGATTTTAATATATAAAATTTCAAAAAGTCCCTACCGTGGGAGGGGGGACACCCCCTTCCACACTCTCTCCCCACTCGGTTGCTCCATTCCCTCACCGGGTACCACCAAGGCCAGTGATCACTCAGCTCCCCCACTTTCAAAAACGCTCCACGCCCCCTGGTTCAGACGGAGAGCACCGACAGATGCGAGCATGGAACTGAGGCCAGTTGTCCACGATGGTCTGGATCCCAATGCTCAGCGCTTCGTGTTTCGGAGTTGGCTAATGTTATTGATTTGTAATTAGTTGACAAAACCTCAATTTATTAATCCGGAATATCCAGGGGGATGGGATAAGTGTAATATTAAAATGACATGCAAAGTGTGTCAGGCTGTGTGTTACAACATAACCCATTATTTCCTTCAATTAAATATTGGGAAGGTAGCTGGCTCGAAGGGCCGAATGGCCTCCTCCTGCACCTATTTTATATGTTTCTATGTAGCACTATTGTCATTTGCCACTCAACTATTATCTTTAGGTACACAAAAATGCTGGAGAAACTCAGCGGATACAGCAGCATCTATGGAGCGAAGGAAATAGGCAACGTTGCGAGCTGAAACCCTTCTTTATCTATGTTTACCTCACTGACTATTTCTAAACACCCCCCCTCCCCGAAATTCCTTTGACAGGTTGAATAGAAATGTCCCCAATCTCGTTGTTTTATTAATTGACCACGTAGTTGAACATCCTCAAGGAGTGTAATCAGATGGAAACTGATTTAGATGTGATGTTTAAAAGCTTGTTCAAAGAAGGGGCATATGTTGAAGGAGTGACAGAGATACTTGCAGGGGAATGTGTGAGGAGGTTATTATTTGTCTTTAGTTTTAGCTTGAACCAGGACATTTGAAGATTCATAGTTTAATATAGTAATTGTGCTGATACTGACTCTAACCAACCAGATAATAAATATAATCCATTCTGGAGGTTTTATTTTTCTGATGCCATTTAAACTTCACTTGGATTTCAATCACTTCAATGTAAAAGTAATTGCGAATGGGGAGCATTGGAACAAAAATTTGCCCTTGATATACATTAACTGTAATAAAATAATGTATGCATGTTGGTAGGTGCAATCAAAACGAAGATCTTTTATCATTGTTGTATTATGATTACCACAGAAAATATTATGTACTCAAGATCACATTAAACAGAATATTATTGCTTAAATATATAGTTCTTGGACTTTGCATTTCGGTAAAGTCCCAGCTGAGAGGAAAACAGCAAAATACTGAACATATTGGGGGTGAAAATGACTTCAGGACAGTTTGTTAAGAAAATAAAGGAAATGGTAACAGAATACATACAGCTGAGTGAGTATAACTTTATGGATGAGAAATTGTGTTCAACCAATTGATGACTTCTTTGACAAAATAACTAGCATGTTAGATAACAAGGAAGTCAATGGATGTAGCAAATTTAGTTACTTAAAATTTGGTCTGTGAAGTGCCCCATAAAAGATTACCGCATTAGATAGGCACCAGTGTACGAACGTAATAGGTTAAGTCTAGGGGGTCAGATATGGAGCTTTATGTGTGGGCCAGATATATTGTCAGTGCAGAGGTGCAAGGCCAAGTTTGCATCCAGAGTCAAGGTCTAGAATAGTACTAGGTGTGCAGTCAAAGCTGGGACAATGGGAGTATTCAGCACTGGGAACCTAAGCATGTAAGCAGCTATGATCAGGGTAGAATAGGGGGCCAGTTGTAAGGCTAGACTCAGGGTCAAGAATTAGATAAGATATGCAACTGGAGTCAGGGTCAGGAGTAGTACCAGGTGTGCAGTGAGACCCAGGTTGGTCAACATGGACCAAGTGCTTGATTATAATCTGATTACCATACATTAATACACGAAGATCATTCATGTTGTTTAAGAAGGAACTGCAGATGCTGGAAAATCGAAGGTAGACAAATGTGCTGGAGAAACTCAGCGGGTGCAGCAGCATCTATGGAGCGAAGGAAATAGGCAACGTCTCGGGCTGAAACCCTTCTTCAGAATAATGTAGGGTGGGGGGGAGGGGAGAAGAAAGGAGAAAGGAAGAGGAGGAGCCCGAGGGCTGAGGGAGAGCTGAGAAGGGGAGGAGACAGCAAGGGCTACCGAAAATTGGAGAAGTCAATGTTTATGCCGCTAGGGTGAAAACTGCCCAAGCGGAATATGAGGTACTGTTCCTCCAATTTCCGGTGGTGCTCACTCTGGCCATGGAGGAGGCCCAGGACAGAAAGATCAGATTCGGAATGGGAGGGGGAGTTGAAGTGCTGAGCCACAGGGAGATCAGGTTGGTTAATGCGGACCGAGCGGAGGTGTTCGGCGAAACGATCGCCAAGCCTACGCTTGGTCTCACCAATGTAGATCAGCTGACATCTAGAGCAATGGATGCAATAGATGAGGTTGGAGGGGATGCAGGTTAACCTCTGTCGCACATGGAACGACTGCTTGGGTCCTTGAATGGAGTAGAGGGGGGAGGTAAAGCGATAAGTGTAGCATCTCTTGCGGTTGCAAGGGAAAGTGTCCGTGGAGGAGATGGTGCGGGAGGGAAGGGAAGAATTGACCAAGATCATTCATGTGCTGCACCTGTTGATCAGAGCCTGGCTCTACTGTGGAATGTAATTAGGAATGTAATTTAGCCTAACCTTATTCATAGCTAATCCAATTTAAAGCATAAATACTGCATTCAAGTGTGTTAAAAGACTCGTTATAGTATGCACCAGATTGCACAATTTCAAGCTGAAAAATGCAAAAGCTCCGTACCAACCCCCTTAACCACCCCACCCCCCCCCCCCCACCTCCGTCGCTACACACCGTCAGGCTTTATCTCTCGCAATTTCTCACTCCCAACTCCCACCCAATGTTGGCAGCCCTGAATTTGTTCAGCCAGAACTGAACACACCTCTTGGCAGACAAAAGTGCTGGAGAAACTCAGCAGGTGCAGCAGCATCTATGGAGCGAAGGAAATAGGCAACGTTTTGGGCCGAAACCCTTCTCTTGGCATTTGCATGCAATGGTGTCTGTCTTGCACTTCTTGTACGTGGTGGTGGAAAGATTAGTGGAAACAGGGCACAACGTGAACGCTCTTTACTTGACCCCTTTCCTCTAGTTCGATGAGCTCTCATCTTCTTTAGCAGCCGCACAATCACATAAGCACCTTATCACAATCCTTCAGAAAATCCAGGTAAACCACTTCCACGGACTCTCCTTTGTCTGTCCTGCTTATTTGCTTACTGAAAGAATTCCAACAGATCTATCAGCCAAGATCTCCCTTTTCCAAAACTAAATCTCCCTTTCACAATTAAAAAAAATAAAGAGAAAACAGGGAACTGTAGAGACCTATTAGCCAAACTTCACTGGTTGGGAAACTACTAGAGGAAATGGCAAAGAGTACTCAGAAAATAATAATATGACTGGATCGTTAAGCACAGATTACATGTGCTATTACCATCGCATTTAACTTTAGACATCACTCACTGTGGCAGAAATCTGGCATATCAAATGATTCATAAATTATTTCCGTTAATATGCTTGGCTTGTCTTTTCATTTGAACACGTTGTATTACTGTACAAATATTTGGAACTTAGTTTGCTGAAGTACATATTTTCAAACTTCACCCTTTTAGGTACTAGAACAAAATATAAAAGACATTTGGACAAATATATATATAGAAATGGTTTAGAGAGATATGGGCCAAATGCGGACTGGTGGAATTAGCGTAGATGGGGCAATTTGGTTGACATCGGCAATTTGGGCTGCAAGGTTTGATTCCATGGTGTATAGACTCTATGACAAGTTCACATGTTATAGGAGTAGAATTAGGCCATTCAGCCCATCGAATCAACTCCGCCAATCAATCATGCCTCCTAATCCCATTTCCTAATCCATTCTCCCCATAACCCTTGACACCCGTTCTAATCAAGAATTAATCTATCTCTGCCTTAAAAATACCCACTGACTTGGCCTCCACAGGCCTCTGTGGGAAAGAGTTCTACAGATTAAATACCCTCTGACTAAAGAAGTTCCTCCTCACCTTTCTAAAAGAGCGCCCTTTAATTTTGAGGCTATGACATCCGGTCCTAGACTCTCCCACCAGTTGAAACATCCTTTTCACATCCACTCTATCTATACCTTTCATTATTCTGTAAGTTTCAATGAAGTCCCCCCTTAACCTTCAAAACTCCAGCAAGTAGAGGCTCAGTGCTATCAAGTGCTCATCATATGCTAACCCACTCATTTTTGGAATGATCCTGGAATCTTGTAAACCTCCTCCGAACCCTCTCCAGAGCCAGTGCATCCTTCCTCAGATACGGGGCCCACATTTGCTCACAGTACTCCAAATGTGGCCTGACCAGCGCCTTATAGAGCATCAGCATTACATCTCTGCTTTTGTATTCCAGTTCCCCTGATATAAATGCTAGCATTGAATTTGCCTTCCTTACTACCGAGTCGACTTCCAAATTAACTTTTGCAAGTCCCTTTGCACCTCCGATTTCTGGATTTTATTTCGAAGTCACGTGAGTGACTACGTGAAGAAGCCCACCAGACCGCATGCGCACCATTACGTCTAGCGCATGGCACAAGGTAAGTCAGTTTTCTTCGGGCCGTTCTTTAGCGGGCCCCAAAAAGGTAGCCGCTCCACTGGAGCTAGCGTGGGGTATATTTTGCCGCAGTCCCCAACGGGAGCATGCGGCTCAAGTTAGAGGGTTTCATGCGGCTGTTTGCCGTTAGTCTGTTCGGCAGGGGACGACCAGTTCAGAGCCGGCAGGCTCGTTTAAAACTGGGTTTACGGCTGTAGCCGTTACAGTATTCAGCAGACAGCCCTAATTATAGAAGCTGCCGACATCATAGCTCCACTCGGGAGCAGGCAGCCAGAGTTACAAATTCAGCGAACTTACATTCATAAATTGCGGGTGTTACTACAGGTGAGTTTTTAAATACCGCTTGGGTAAGTTCAGCCTGCTGTAGCTGAGTTCCAGCTACAGCTACAGCTATGTTATAGCACATATAGTATATTCTTTTAATGTATGGCTGTAATAAAGTTGGCATTTATAATAGTTGCCACAGGGTCACGTATGTGACTATCATAGCCAATACATCCTATGAGCTGCAAACTCCACACAGATATATCTGTGGTCAGGAGCGAAGCCTGATTTGGTGCTGTAAGCCCAGGTCTCTGGCATCAGCTCTACCAGCTGCACCGTTGGTATCCTCTGATTTATAATATTAGTTCAGGTTTTATTCTTGGCAATATCTTAAATATGTATTATCATGCCAATTTAGTTTATGTTTTAAAAGAGAAAAATTAAAGGTGTAGTGGAATTGGAACTGCCATGGCAGTCCAGAGCCTTTGGCTTGGGAAGCCTTGTTGAGCTGTGCCTATCAGTCACCTGTGGGAGCTACACCTGGTGGCGTCATGGTAAGTTCCGCTCACCGACCTTGGTTGTGTGGCAATTAAATTATTTCAAATTATTTCAATTAGAGGGGACTGTGGAAGATTCTTTTCCAAAAGACTTAACTTTATGCATATCAATAAAGTGATCAAATCTCTGATTTAATTGGGATTGGGTTTTCAGTAATGTAAACGTCATTGCCTATGACAAATACCTGGCAGGGTTCCAGCATTTCTCCCACTCTGTCTGGCGTATTGGGGCCAGAGGCGCTCCAGTCCTTCCCTGTATAGTGCGTTGGCACCGGAAGGGAGCAGGACTCGGAGTCACTAGCACGTGCAGCCTGTTTGGTAAATGAGGATACCACAGAGCATCGATCTGCACAGCTAGTCCTGGCGGCTGCTGAAGGGAGCAACCTGACAAACCCCAAATCGGGGCAAAGTGCCAAGTCTTGGGACAAGATTTGGGTTTGTCTCAATCACGAACATCTAATGAATCAAATTATAACACAAGGAATGCTCCGTCTTAAGGCATGTAAGGCAGCAGCTCCTGGTTCAGGGTTGCAAATTTCTTTCCACTCAAATGAATGGAGTGGTGAAGATGGTGCTAAAGTATATGCACATATGCCTGAAGCAACGCCTGGTTCAGGGTTGCAATTCCTCCCACTCGGTTGAATGTAGTGTTGGAGTTGGTGCTAAAGAGTATGCATACATGCCTGAGGCAACTCCTGGTTCAGGTTTGCATAAGTCCTCCCATTCGGATGTATGAAGTATGAAGATGGAGCCATATATATTATGCCCCGTATTAGGGAAGCATACACAGGCAGTTCAAGTCATATGCCTGCAGCTGCCTTGGTTTCACGGTTCGCATTTTTCCTCCCACCCGAAAGACTATCGGAGATGGTGTCGCAAAATATGCTCGGTATAGAAGCATGCACAGACAGTTCGAGGCATATGGATGGTAACACCTGGTTCAAGGTGCAATTTTCCCACTGTAAGAGAGGAGCAGAACATGACCAGCTGCCGCAATCTCATGCTTTAATGCGTGATGTTTACTCCCACTCTAAGAGAGTGTCAAAGGTCAGCACAGACTAACTCCAAACATGACCCCGAATATGACTATGTGCCGGGATCCCATGCTTTAATGTATGAAGTACGACAATCGCATGAGGAAAAGCGGTGTGCTTTTCCCTCTAAAATTGCTGCTCCATCGGGGACGGACTAGCCACTACAAGAGAAGTTGGCCAGCAGCATCAGCTATCCAACAGAAATGACAAACATGATGGACAGAGTCTGCAAATGGAACTTCGCTGAAGCTCCAACAAAGGTAAGTGACCTAGGGTTAGAGACGCTGATAAGTAGGTCTCATCATTAACCTCCGTAAACTCCGAAATGGAACAGTCTGTCGGCCCAGCTTAAGGTTTACTACCAGCGTGGGCTGTCTAGTCGGTTTTTCACTGTCTCTGGCATAACATCAAGTTGATGTAGAGACATTGGTAAGGTGCTTTACACAGTAACCTCTGTAGTTCCAAGTGGGAACAGTTTGGTTACCCTGGATCAGGGTAAATCATCATGAAACTGGCTGACTATACGAGTCATAGTGACCAGAGAAGCACTGCTTCATCATCTATGAGAGGTATCAGGCTGGGCAATGGAATTAAGTAGTTGAGGTTTTTCTCAAACATATGGTTTATTTTCCTCATTTACCAGAGTCACTGGTTCATTGGAATCTTCATTGTCATTTTCTCTGGGACAGATATAGTTACCAGCAGAAAGCTCGTCTGCAATATATTATAACTTTTCTGACCTGCATGTCATGTTATCAATCAACAATGTATTTATAATAAACCATAGGTTCTCAATACCACTTTTCCTGATTGAGTGGTGCATCCAAGAAATTGTGTTATGCACCCTGGAGATTTAGACATGTAGTCTCAGTCATAGGTCTGCGAGGTAATTCTTGATTCAGCTTTGCATTATACGAATCTCCACTCTGAAGGGAAACGCTACGTATCCATCGTGGCTCTAATAGTCAAGAGTTTACAGGGAACTAGTTTTCTCACAATTAAGGGAAACTGTAGTTCAGCTCAAGTCATTAGCTGCTGATTATATTATCAGTGATATGTATGAATAGCTAGATATGCATCTTACACGGGTAGCGAAGCCCCACAAAAATTCCGTCCGTAGGATCTACGGAGGAACAGTGGTTCCAAGTACATTCAGTGACAACTCATCCGAGGGTGTGTGGTCTGACCAAGGACTAGAGGGGTATATTTCTCAAGATTACAGAAATATGGTGCAGGCCGAATCAGGATACCATTAGGCTATTCAAATTGTGGGTTCACTTACCCAGTTCTAGATGGATGATTGGGTATCTGCAATCTAACTAACTCAGAGAATCGATCTTGTAGTTGTATACTCTGTCATATCTATACGCATAGGCACAGTTTCTGCTGTTATAACTAAGCTAGTGGTGAAAGCCTATGCTGCCCATCTCAGATTAAGGGCATTATGTCACCGGGTTGTGGGTATTATGCAAAATTGCGAATGATAAATCTTATGCATTATCGGTAGATATTTTGGCAATATTACATTTAAGGCAACATGCAATTTAACAGTACCAGTTTGCCTATTCAGTCACGCCAAGGTAGACGGCTGAAGCTACTCTTATTTACTCCTTCACATGTGACGGCTGGGATAGCCTGTCTTCTCGGCCAGCTAGATCTGCACGATTGTATGAGAAGCTTGTGAACAACATGTGTGAGTCAATTCCTTACGGAAGTAACAAGGTTGTGTGGCTTCCAGTTTGAGCCTAGAGAAACTTTATGGGACAGCACAATTGACAGTTTCCTGTGCTGCTTTATCATGTCTGCTATACCATATGTGGGACATAAATGATTAGTTCTTCACCCACTATTCTCTAATGTTATGCAGGGTGTCCTTTATTTCACCACCCTAATAGCTTACACTTATTGTAGTGTGAGATGTATATCAGTATTTGTTGTGCAAATATTCATCAAAATTTTGTTAATGGGACCAGTATCTTAAAATGATTATGCTTTCAGCAACTGATCTCAGCATTAAGAAAACATCCTTGCTCAATCATTGAACACATCCTTGCTCAATCTCTGGCCTAGTCTCTATATCATACTGACATTAGGGTAGCTTGTTATAGAAATAATCTCATAAGCAAATGAGCAGGATTGTGTGCATTTGAGGTTGACAGCATACCCACCACAGCAGAGATCAGGGATGTCATTAGGCATACAAGTGCACTCAGCTGCTAGTGCCTATGATACGGAACATAATTATTTTCTTTCAATACTCTCAAGATATTGCTGATGGCTCACTAGCAGCCAATACAATGGGTTTCACTTTCATCATGCAGCATGAGCCTTACATAATGCAGCTTAACAAATTATAAATTTGGTGGAATATGTCTGGACATTTGCAGATAGAATTATGTACTTTCTTGCATACATTATTGTCTAACTCAACAGTCTATTGGGACTACAGGCCAGTTAGAGCAATGGCCATGTATGCAAGTTAGCATCGTGATGTTAATACCTCATGTTTTTCCTGCCATTAATGGTTTATCTGTTTTTGTGTTTTCACACACAGATTATGTCACAGTATGAAACCACAGAGCTTTGAAATCTTCACATAGTCACTCACGTGACTTCGAAATAAAATAGAGAGATTAAACGAGAATTTACCAGTTTGAAGTTTGATCTTTACTTTATGAGAAGTTGCGATGAGGGATTACGTGCCCTCCACACCCAACCCTATTCTCATAAAGATCAATCGGTAGTTCTAGCCTTCAATCTCTCTATAAGCTTAGGTCAGCAACTATTCTGTGGGTTCATACAGCTACTTTGGAGATTGACGCGCATGCGGTCTGGCGGGCTTCTTCACGTAATCCCTCATCGCAACTTCTCATAAAATAAAGATCAAACTTCAAACTGGTAAGTTCTCATTTAATCTCTCTATTCTCTCCCCATTTATAAAATAATCTACGCCTTTATTCTATTTTACTAAAATGCGTGCCTCCGCACTTTGCTCCACTGAATTTCTGTCACTTCTCTGCCCACTCTCCTAACCTGTCCAAGTCCTTCTGTAGAGTGCTTGCTTCCTCTACATTGCTTGCCCCTCCACCTATCTTAGCATCATCTGCAAATTTGAACTCCCAAAAGGCTTCAATCCCCTTATCCAAATCCTGATCAAATCTTCACGTTAAAGCCACCATGTTGTCCTGTATTGTTTGTCATATATATTAATGATTTGCACCAGAATGCTTACTTAAGTTTGCAGATCACTCCTAAATTGATGGTAGAATGGACAATGAAGAAGGTTATCTGAGGTGACAGCAGGATCTAGATCAACTGGGAAAGGGGACAAGGGATGGAATTCTACTTGAAAAATGCCATACATTATGAGAACATTAATCAGGCTAGATATACACAATTGAATACAGAGCCCCTGTAGAGGATGTTGAACAGCAAGACCTTGGGGGCACTAGTATATCTTTCTTGAAAGTGAGACACAAATTGATGGATTGTTTTGAAGAAATTCACCTGGCAATTTACTTGTGGAAGTACTCACAAACCTGAATGATGCTAATTATTCAAATGACCTGCTGTGAAAACATCAGTTCCATTTTTAGTGTTCACTTTAGTTTATTGTCACGTGTACCGAAGTACAATAAAAAGCTTTTGTTGCATGCCATCTATGGGAAAGTAATCAGAGTGAACTGTGGAATCCCTTTAATCCCTTTACTTTTGGCTTATGGTCTCACTGGATGGATTCTCTCATCTACTCTGGATCAAATAAATCAATACATTTTGACTTAGTGACACAGGCAAGGACACCAAACAATTTCTTTCACCTTCCAGAGGCTTCCCCAGGTCCCAGCATCAGCCTGTTCTGGCATCTTTCTCACAGTAATATTGACAGTTCATCAGGTTAACACTTCCACTCTGAAATACCCTCAAACATCACAACTAGTGCATGCATTTGAATCAGGCTCAGCTTGCCCTGGAGAGTCATTAATTCAATTTTGCTCACAGAACCAATGGCTCTGCTAAAATGGTAAAAAGCTATCGCTCTGTTCATTTGCAGTGTATGTGTGTGAAGGCCAACTGATGTCAGAGGATGTAAGGATCTGAGAATGTGAGAAGATGTAAATACAAGTATTTATATTTTTACTGCTCATTTTTATGCTCTGATTCCTTTAATTAATTAAATGGTTCTCCCAGTCAAGAACTAAGCAACATCAAACATTACTGTCTAGGGAGGAACTGCAGATGCTGGTTAAACCGAAGACAGACACAAAATGCTGGAGTAACTCAGCAGGTCAGACAGCATCTCTGGAGAGAAGGAATAAGTGATGTTTCGGGTCAGGACCCTTCTTCGGACAGAGAGTCAGGGGAAAGGGGAATGAGAGATATGGGTGGTACTTGGGACAAATAAATGGAATATATGCAGAAAGCACAGATAATGAAGGAAATGTTGAGCCCACAAACATTACTTACTGGTTTAGAGAGGCCCTCAGAGTTGCCTCCATTCCGTACCATGCCACTGGTGACTTTGCTGCTAGCAGAGCCCGGGCTGCCATTTTTGCTGTTGCCACCCATCTCGGCAACATCAACTCCACTGTCCTCGCTGAGTGTTTGCCCAGTGTCAGACAACTGGCACAGGGCTGCAGCTGGTGGGAACAGAGGTTCAGTTAGTGACAGGAAATAAACCTTTGCTCAAACATCAGATGCACACGTAGTAGGTTCTGTATAGAGTGGTGAGCACACCCACTGCTACTGGTCTAACCACAGATACCATTCTTTCTGTCTCCCTTTGCCTTGCAATCAATCTTGTCGCTGAAAAGTTTAGAGAGTAAGTGGGCTGTGTGGTAACTGGAATGCTTCATTCTTTGAGAATAAAGATGAATAGCCATCATTCCAGCACAATGGTGCTTACCTCGGGGGTGCGGCAATGCTCTGATTTCATTGACATCGGGTTCGCTGTTTGCTTGATGAACCTCCACCATGACAAAGTGCTGATTTGCTGCTGCTAATTTGTCCGCTGAGGCAAGAGGTGGCAGGACGGGTGGCGACGGAGACTCAGAGAGAGGCAGCAGTTGGGCCGGAGACTTGACTCTGGGAAAGGGCCCAATGAGATGCTGGGTAACGTGAGCAAGTTGTGGCACCACCTCATTCCCTGAGCTCGGTGCCTTTGAGGTTTTAGGGTGCACTGTACAAACTGACTCATCCAACGAAACGATTGAAGATGAGGCAAGAGATGAACGGTCACTTGTGGATTCACTGTCAATGTTCGTGGTGGTTAATGAAGGACTTTGAGGAGCTATGAAGAAAAGGCCAGAATGTGATGACTCTGACGAGCTCCATCTTGATGCATCTTTCATTGTCTGTTGTTGTTGAAAGGCAGGGTTGGGAGACTCCAATGGAGCAAACCTCAAGTCAGATGGATTTTCAATAAGTAACTGCACATTGTCCTAAAAAGCAAACAAAAATGGTTATATTGCAACCTTATTTAAAGTTGGGAAATTCCTCTCTGTCTAGGCTGCAACTGAAATTGAATGGGACTAATGGACATAGTTTATGGCCTTAATTACAGGGCAGTGCAACCTCACTCTACTCTAGTGAAGCTTCAACTGTTTCAAACTTGTTTAAAGAAGTTAATCAAAATGGGCTTTTAATTTGCAAATACAAATTGTTGGAAAACTTCAGAGTCATTGAAGATGAACAATGAAGGATAATGTCTCAAGAGTGCAGTAGACCATTCGACCCTTCGAGCCAGCACCGCCATTCAATGTGATCATGGCTGATCATCCACAATCAGTACCCCATTCCTGCCTTCTCCCCATATCCCTTGACTCCTCTATCTTTAAGAGCTCTGTCTAGTACTCTCTTGAAAGCATCCAGAGATCCAGCCTCCTCCACCTCTGAGGCAAAGAATTCTGCAGACTCACAACTCTCTGTGTGAAAAAGTTTTTCCTCATATCCGTTCTGAATGACTTACCCCTTATTCTTAAACTGTTGTCCCTGGTTCTGGACTCCCCCAACATCGGGAACATGTTTCCTATCTCTAGCGTGACAAGACCCTTAATGATCTTATATGTTTCAATAAGAATCCCTCTCATCCTTCTAAATTCCAGAGTATACAAGCCCAGTCGCTCCATTCTATCAACATATGACAGGAATTAACCTGGTGAACCTCCCTCAATAGCGAGAATGTCCTTCCTCAAATTGGGCGACAAAAACTGCACACAATACTCCATGTGTGGTCTCACAAGACCCCTGTACAACTGCAAAAGGACCTCTTTGCTCCTACACTCAATTGCTCTTGTTATGAAGGCCAACATGCCATTCGCTTTCTTCACTGCCTGCTCTACCTGCATGCTTACTTTCATTGACTGCTGAACATGGACCCCCAGATCCCGTTGTACTTCCTTTTCCCAACTTGACTCCATTTAAATAATAATTTGCCTTCCTGTTTTTGCCACAAAAATGGATAACCTCACACTTATCCACATTAAACTGCATCTGCCTTGCATCTGCTCACTAACCCAAACTGTCCAAGTCACCCTGCATCCTCATAGCATAATAATAATAATAATATATTTTATTGTTTGGTATGCAGCTTCCAACCGATGTCATAACATAAATAACTAATAAAATTTGGATTTACATATCCCAAGAACATGGATTGTAAAAAGAACAGTAAAACAGTCAAAACAGTTCAACAGACTAAAGTGCAGATGTGTCTGTGCGACGTGACCATCCGAGGGAGACAGTCCAGGGGGGGATGGGGGGGCACTCAGCGGGCCGGTTCAGAGTCACTATAGCTCTGGGAATGAAGCTGTTCCTGAGTCTGGAGGTTCGGGCGTAGAAGGCCTTGTAACGTCTGCCGGAGGGAAGTAGTTCGAACAGTCCATTACAAGGGTGTGAGGAGTCTTTATGGATGCTGACGGCCTTCCTGAGGCACCGTGTGTGGTAGATGCCCTCCAAGGCTGGTAGGTGTGTCCCAATAATCCTCTGTGCTCTGTGGACGACGCGCTGAAGAGCTCTCCTCTCCGCCTCCGTGCAGCTAAGATACCACACAGAGATGCCATACGTTAATATGCTCTCTGTGGTGCAGCGGTAGAAGGTTGTCAGCAGCTGTTGGGGCAGACCAGTCTTTTTTAATGTCCTCAGGAAGAACAGTCTATGCTGTGCCTTCTTGATCAGCGCAGCGGTGTTGGTGGACCATGTGAGGTCCTCTGAAATGTGAGTGCCCAGAAACTTAAAGCTGGACACTCACAGTTCACACTGCCACCCAGCTTTGTTATCTGCAAATTTGCTAATGTTACTTTTAATCCCTTTGTCCAAATCATTAATATATTGTAAATAGCTGCGGTCCCAGCACCGAGCCTTGCGGTACCCCACTAGTCACTGCCTGCCATTCTGAAAGGGACACGTTAATCCCTACCCTTTGTTTCCTGTCAGCCAACTAATTTTCTATCCATGTCAGCACTCTACCCCCAATACCATGTGCCCTAATTTTGCCCACTAATCTCCTATGTGGGACCTTATCAAATGCTTTCTGAAAGTCCATAAATTCCACTGGCTCTCCCTTGTCCAGAGCTGCCAAGTTTTGTCAGAGCATTTCAGTATTCTAGTACCTGAAAATCAGTATTTTGCTGAAAAACATGTTATTTTGTTATGTGCGGTCATACCCATGTAAGAGTACAAGAATGCATAACTTTGCTACCAATTGACATGTCTTCTACGCACCTTACTTGACAATGCATTCATTGCCATCTCTTTGTATACTGCTGTTTGAACGGCTGCTCCCTGCTTTTAGCACCAGATGATGATCTGGAAGCCATTTTGGAAGCCTCCCTCGCTCCTTCTCTCTCTCTCCCTCCTTCCTCTCCCTCCCTCCATCACTTTCTCCATCCCTCTCACCCTTCCTCTCTCTCTTCCTCCCTCTCTCCTCCTTCCTTTTTTTCTCCCTCCCTCTCTTACTCCCTTCCCCCTTCTCTCCCTTTCTCTCCTTCTCCCTCTCTCCCTCCCCTCTCCACCCCTCCTTCTCTCCCTCTCTCCCACCCCTCCCTCTCTCCCCCTTGAGCCCACCCACCGTTCTGCAAAATCAAGGCCAATCCCAATGTAACTGCAATCCCACTGGTAATCTTTCACCACTAGGCTTATCCAGAATTCTACCACTGTCTGAAAAATAATCAATGGCTCAACTTCCACTGAGAAAGAGAATTCCAAAGACTCATTGTTATACGAGAATTTTCATGAACAGTCTGTGACCCATAGCACTGTGGCCATAGCGCAATGTGTAAAGGCCTTGGCGCTATGTTTAAAGCCCACAGCGCTCCAGCCGGTAGCGCTATATTTAGATCCCACAGCGAGCAGCCGACAGCGCTTTGTTTAAATTCCCACGCGTTAAACTGACAGTGCAAGATGGCGTCGCCTCGCGGCAGCGGCTTCTACAGTTCGTCTGTCTTTTTTTTCTTTTTGTCATGTGTATATTTTGGTTGTAGTTTATATCTTATTTTAGCTGTGTGTATATGGGGGGGGGGCGGTGGAAACTTTAAAAACTTTTAAATCTCTTCTCTGTATGGGGGACTCCGACCTTTCCCTGTCGGGTCTCCGTTGTCATTGGGGTCTAGCACCGTGGAGCGGCCTCCAACTGGAATCGACGTTGGGCTTCAGTCGCAGAGCCTGCCCTTCTCTCCATATCCCTCGATTCCGCTAGCCCTAAGAGCTCTATCTAACTCTTTTTTGAATGCATCCAGTGAATCGGCCGTAATGCATCCAGTGGGGGAGGGCAGTGTGTGGGGAAGGGGGGTGTGTGTGGGTTATGGGGGGGTGTGGGGGAGGGGGTGTGTGGGAGAGGGGGGTGTGGTGGAGAGGGGGTTGTGGTGGAGGGGGTATGGGAGGGGGGGGGAGGTGAGAATTTGGATGAGATCATACATGGTGAGATTAGCAAGTTTGTTGATGATACAAAAGTGAGTGGTTTTGCAGATAGGGAAGATGGTTGTGAAAAATTGCAGCAGGATCTTGATCGATTGGCCAGGTAGGATGAGGAATGGTTGATGGAATTTAATACAGTGAAATGTGAGGTCTTGCATTTTGGGAAGTCTAACATGGGCAGGGCCTACACACTGAATGGTAGGGCTCTATGGAGTGTTGTAGAGCAGAGGGATCTAGGAGTGGTCAAAAAGGCTTTCGTACATTGGCCTTCATCAGTCAGAGTATTGAGTATAGTAGTTGGGAGGCATGTTGGAATTGTATAAGATGTTGGTGAGAGCGCGTTAAGAGTATAGTATTCCGTTCTGGGCACCATGTTATAGCAAAGATGTTGTCAAGCTGGAAAGGGTACAGAGAAGATTTACGAGAATGTTGCCAGAACTAGAGGGTCTGAGCTTTTGGGAGAGGTTAAGTAGGCTGGGACTCTATTCCTTGGAGCACAGGAGGACGAGGGGTGATCTTATAGAGGTGCTTAAAATCATGAGAGGAATAGATCGCATAGCTGCATTAGTATCTTGCCCGGATTAGGTGCAACAGGGATCAGAGGACATAGGTTTATGAAACATTTAGACAGATACATGGATAGGACAGGTTTGGAGGGATATCAACCAAATGCAAGTGGGACGAGTGTAGCTGGGACATGTCGGCCGGTGTGAGCAAGTTGGTCCGAAGGGCCTATTTCACTCTGACTAAATGGATGTTAAAATGCAGATGGAGTTTAATGGAGCAAGTGTGAGGTGGTGAGGTCTGGGAGGTCAAATGTAGATCATAAGGTCATAAGAGATAGGAGCAGAATTGGGCCCATCAAGTTTACTCTGCTATTCATTCATGGCTGATTTATCTCTCCCTCCTAACCCCATTCTCTTGCCTTCTCCCCAAATGTAAGTGGAAAATATACAATAAATGGGATGACCCTATTCAACATTGATGCATATGGTATGCTTGCTGTCATAGGTTGTTCATTGACCACAACAGTCAGGAAGTTATGTTGCAGCTTTATAGGGCTTCGGTTAGTTCACATTTGGAATGTTGTGTGCAATTCTGGTCTCCCCATTACTTTGGAAAGGAGGTATACCAGAATGATGCCGATATTACAGGGTATTAGCTACATGGAGAGGCTGGACTTGGGTTGTTTTCTATGGAATGTCAGAGGTTGCTGGGAGAACTGATAGAAGTATATAAAATGATGAGAGGCATCGATGGTCAGAACCTTTTCCTCAGGGAGGGAAGATCACATACTAGGGAATATAGCTTTAAAGTAGGAAGGGCAATGTTTAAAGATGTAGGGTCATTTTTTATTGTTTTTACACAGGGGTGGCGAGTTCCTGGAACGTGCTGCTGGGGCTGGACATTGAGCAGATACAATAATGGATTTTAAGCCTTTTGGACAGGCATATCGATCGATATGCAGGGGAATGGGAGGATATGAATTACATGCAGACTGTAGAGACGGTATTGGCATCATGGTCAGCACAGACATTTTGGGTCGAATGGCCTTTTCCTGTGCTGTACTGTTCTATGTTGATACTGAAGGTGGACCTACCACATACACTTGCATACACTTTACTCTTAATTTTGGTCCGTCAACTTCTCCTGTACAAATAAAAAATACACAACTTCATAGCATTTGTGGAATTATAATGTTATACTATAAATAGAATACTCACGCCAAATAAAGATCATCTCTGATCCCTCCCACCCAGCTCACCACATCTTCCACCTGCTGCCATCAGGAAGGCGCTACAGCTCACTGCCCGCCAAGACATCTCGATTTAAAAACAGTTCTTACCCACACGCAATCCGAATTCTGAACACACTATGACAACAGCACATATCCTCCCCATGCATGTACTGTATATTGTATGATGTTGTGTTTTATGTTATGTTTGACGGGAATCAGCCTACCTTGTAACATCCTGTACTGATCCTGAATTCCACCAGCTTGACTGTGTGGTCATTAAATAATCTAATCTAATCTAATCTAATCTGATGCTGAGTGAGTGATTTGCTAATGGGGTAATATTTTACAACTTTCAATACTCTGTTACTGCTGAATTAATTCTTCCCTTGAGCTTACAGGAACATAGGTACAATAATGATAAATGTTTTTTCTATATTTGTGAAAGCAAACATCAGTTCACTTTAGTGAATCAGAGGATAATTACCTGGCAGGAGGCAGTGCAGGCAGTGTGAAATACTCACCAGAGAGATGTCCGGCAAACCTCCTGAATTCCCCTGCAGCTGGCCAGTCATCATGACATCCGTGTCGTTCTGTGTGCAAGAACAGACAATTTAATGTAAATACAACAGATCAATAAATAAAACATTAGACGCCAGGGATTGAGGCCTGATCTCTGCACGCGCTTTATGATAGAAAATGTCACAAGAGTCATTCTAACTCTGTAAGGTGGTGAAAAGCAGAGAATACTGAATGCATTGCGCATTATAAATGTCGGGGATTCCAGTCCATTATGGGCGCAATGGGAGCCTTGGGTAGTTTTCAATATATTAAACTCCTTAAATAATTTTAATCAGTAAATGTTGTGGCGATGCTTCAATATGTATATTCCACTCTTGCTCCAGAATACATCCTCCCAAATACTGTCTCCACACAGGACTATTTTTTCATCACAGGAGAATAGCTCCCGTGCTCCCGAGAATAGCTTCATCACAGACATTATCAATTCATTCAATAAGCAGTCAATAAAAACCAAAGATCATAGAGCGGAGCAAGATGGTCCACTCCTGCAAAATCCAATGGACTAACATGTAGTGACTGCACATATGTTCTCAGTCTTTCCTTGCACTCGGTTTTCAGGTGTTTTGAATGGCTGGCTGGAGTTCAGGCCAGCAGAGAGCCACCACAGAAACCTAGTACTTCCACAGTGCTGGTAGTCTGTTCTCTTCGAGTAGTCATCAGTTTGGATATAAATATAAAGCTTGAGAGCTGTGAGAGGTGTCAGACACTGCAAATTCACAGAGCAGATTCAAAATCGTGCACCAGTGAGATTTTAAACCCAGTTTAATTTGTTACACTGATCGCCCCTGCACCTGTCATTGAAATAGATAATCACAAATAAAACCACTGCCAGGCTTTGAATATTATTGCAGATTCAGAGATAGCTGGTCCAGATAGATTACCCTAGGAATTCTAGCCAAAGATCATTGAGTAGAGCAAGATGGTCCACTCCTGCGAAATCCAATGGACTGACATGTAGTACGCACCGGAGCATAACTTCCACCATTTCTGTAAAGCCGACCCGACCAGTTATGCCTCTCGCAGTGTATTGAGCGTTGCGGGGGAACCGTTTGTGTGTTTTTAAACGTTTTAAATGTTTTTTTAAATTTTCTTTTGAAATGCAGTAAACCCTTATCAATTCCCCCCCATCACTGTCAGCACTGCCTTGGTCACTATTTGCTGAAGTAAGTGTGTGTGTGGAAACTTGCGTGATTGTTAATCTGACTGGAAACCAAATCTGACTGGACACACGCTAATAGACACGGAAACGACACATACCTTTTACAGGGAGGAACTGCAGATGCTGGTTTAAACCAAAGATAGACACAAAAGGCTGGACAGATCAGGCAGCATCTCTGGAGAAAAGGACTAGGTGATATTTCGGGTCGGCTTTTTCGATAGCTGCCAAGACACGTTTGATGTCATCCTTCGCCCTGTTCCTGGTCTCGGCCCACACCGATCTGCCTGACATGCTGTGTGTGTTTGGCGGAGTCTGAGGGGAGAAGCGCCGGCACCAAGAGTGAGTGAACGCGCGGACAGACGGATGAAAGCAAAGATCATAGAGCGGCATAGGTGACATTTCGGGTCGAGACCCTTCTTCAGACTGACAGTCAAGGGAAAGGGAAACGGGAGATTTAGGCATATCTTCCATTCATTTGTCCTTAGTACCATCTATATCTCTTGTTCCTCTTTCCCCTGACTCAGTCTGAAGAAGGGTCTCGACCCGAAATGTCACCTATTCTACTCTATGATTGTTGCTTTCGTCCGTCTGTCCGCGTGTTCGCTTGCTCTTGGTGCCGGCGCTTCTCTCCTCAGACTCTGCCAAACAAACACACACATACAAACCACACAGCATGTCAGGCAGATCGGTGCAGGCCGAGACCAGGAGCAGGGAGAAGGATGACATCAAATGGGTCATGGCAGCTAATGAAAAAGTCGACCCGAAATATCACCTAGTCCTTTTCTCCAGAGATGCTGCCTGATCTGTCCAGCCTTTTGTGTCTGACTTTGGTTTAAACCAGCATCTGCAGTTCCCACCTGTAAAAGGTATGTGCCGTTTTCGTGTGTATTAGCTTGTGTCCAGTCAGATTTGGCTTCCAGTCAGATTAACAATCACGCAAGTTTCCACACACACACTTACTTCAGCAAATAGTGACCAAGGCAGTGCTGACAGTGATGGGGGGGGGGAATTGATAAGGGTTTACTGCATTTCAAAAGAAAATTAAAAAATAAAAATTTAAAACATTTAAAAACACACAAAGGGTTCCCCCGCAACGCTCATTACACTGCGAGAGGCATAACTGGTCGCGTCAGCTTTACTGAAATGGCGGAAGTTACTCTCTGGTGCATACTACACGTCGGTCCAATGGTTTTCGGAGGAGTGGACCTTCTTGCTCTACTCTATGATCTTTGACTAGGATTCCTAGGGTAATCTATGAACATCCACAGACACAGACTGATGAGACAGTAAGTTGCCCACAACATCGCCTGGCCACTAGTTTGCCATAGATATCCATGGATTTGAGTTCCATCCCAAACCTCTGCTCCCCCACCAGTAACACGCTCCGACCCACCTTCCCTCATCCAGGGAACCTCAGCTTTTTCTGGACCAGCTGTCTCTGAATCTGCAATAATGTTCAAAGCCTGGCAGTGATTTTATTTGTGATTATCTGTTTCAATGACAGGTGCAGGGGCGATTAGACTGAGCCACACCCACACTTCCGGGTTTTATAACCCCACCCCCTCCCACCGGAAAAGGTGTGGCCTTCATGGCGTGACTGACAGGAGAGAGATTCTCAACATTTTTTAAACACTAATAACACTTTCATTTTTCATTGATGGGAAGAATCCTCTGCACCTGCAGAGCGAAGGGGGACTGAGTAAGATGGCCAAAAAGCACAGCCGTAAGTGGTAGCGTTTTATCTAAAATCAACATACAGTGCAAACAGGAAGTTACCCAAAGCATCCAAACCACCATTTCAAGTAGTGCCTTTTAACTTCAAGACAAAGCACCCAAACCACCATTTGCAGTAGTGCCTTTTAACATCAAGCCAAAGCACCCAAACCACCATTTGCAGTAGTGCCTTTTAACTTCAAGCCAAAGCACCCAAACCACCATTTGCAGTAGTGCCTTTTAACATCAAGCCAAAGCACCCAAACCACCATTTGCAGTAGTGCCTTTTAACATCAAGCCAAAGCACCCAAACCACCATTTGCAGTAGTGCCTTTTAACTTCAAGCCAAAGCACCCAAACCACCATTTGCAGTAGTGCCTTTTCACTTCAAGCCAAAGCACCCAAACCACCATTTGCAGTAGTGCCTTTCAATTTCAAACCAACCATATTTTCATTTTCAAACCACATTAAGGTGACTCACAGTTGAGTAGACATGTGTTCAGTTTTATTCAGAGCTCAGAGAGACGTGACCCTCTGGCTTCCTCCATCTTGCAGAGACTGAGTGAGGCACACCACTTCCGGGATTTATAGTCCCTCCCCCTCCCACCAGCAGGGGCAGCAGAGAGAATGGCAATTTTAAAAAAAACATTAATATGTCTCTGATTTTTCATCAATGGGAAAAATCCACCGGTCCCGGAAGGTGGAGGAGGGCTCTGAGCGAGGTGGCCAAAAATGACGGCCGTAGGTGGCGGCGTTCTCTCGGAAATCACAGCACAGCGAGCCAAAAGCGTTCAAGATCAGACTTTTAGTAATGTAGATTCAAACTGATGACTACTCGAAGAGGACAGACTACCAGCACTGTGGAATTAGTAGGTTTCTGTGGTGGCTCTCTGCTGGCCTGAACTCCAGACAGCCATTCAAAACACATGAAAAACGAGTGCAAGGAAAGACTGAGAACATATGTGCAGTCACACAAATTTTAGAAACAAATGCTTTAGCCAAGTCAATCAAAGAACTTTAATGAACAAAAGGACATTTGGCCTTTTGTGTCGGTGCTAGTTCTTTAGCTCTGTGATGTATCATTCCCTCATTCCTGTTCTTAGCACACAGTATATCTGCTTCCAAGATGGTACCCAACCCAGGCGACTATTTGCATGCTTGCCACAGAAGCAGATCTACAATCACACAATACAATCACACTGGATAGCAGGCAATAAAAGCTAAAAAACTAAACTAAACAGCCCTAGAAGTTTCACCGCTTTCAGCTGCCCAGCTGCATTGCAGAAATCCCTTTGCTGCTACTCCTGTGAATGAACTTAGACCTGTTGTCAGCTCAACCACCCAGATACTGCAGTTGATGTTTTTTAATCAAATCGCTCCGTGGTTAGACTGAAGACGTTGGGAATGTTCTCCCTAGAACAAATAAGGCTAAGAAGAGCTTTAACGGATTCAGAATCAGGAAAGGTTTGCACAGGATAACAAAGAATCTGCTTTATGTGGCAGATGCAGTCAAGGGGAGAATTAGCGGAGGGGAGATGGAGAGAATGTCTTACTACAGTCTGGACATGTTCTTTGAAACAGCTGGGGAAGCAGATTTAACCCAACCTTCTAAAGGGAACTGGGTAACCAGGGGAGGGGAAATAATTTGCAGAACAGGGAGGAAAGAACAGGGCAGGGGAAGTAACTGCAATGTCAGCAGAGGCATTAGGGCCAAATAACCACCTCCTGTCTTCAATTATTTGTATTCTACAAATGGGTAAATCGCAAAGCCAGGGTTTACATTGTTCAAAACAAAGATGAACACAAAAAGCTGAAGTAACTCAGCGGGTTTTTCAAATTAGTCACTAAAATTTTAACAGAATTTATTGTCTATGAACTTGAAAGTTTAAATTTTGTCCAAATTTAAAAATGAAGCTGCACAAAAAATTAATGTATTCCAAATTGTCCAAGAAAGGCAATTTTCTAATAAGAGGCAAGTTTTGGTGAATAACTTACAGATCAAAGTTTGCAGACAGTCTGGTGGGTTGTCCAGTACTTGAATGTGATGAACATACAACAATACACCAGATGGACAGGCCTTTTGGCCCACAATGACTGTGAAAACATGATGCCAAGCTCAATTCTTCTCTATCTGCACATGATCTATATCCCACCAGTTCCTGCATATCCATGTGCCTATCCAAAAATCTCTTAAAGGCAATTGTCATATCTACCACACACATCTTATCTCTATAATTATAAAACTCTGATCTTGGATGTGTGTGTATATATTTGTGTAGTTGTGTGTGTGTATTTGTTCGTCTGTGATTCACATCTCCTCGAAAACACGACGCTCTAACGGTGAAATTTTTACATATTCCGATAGATTTACGCCATGATGTCAAAAATTATTTCCCGATTTATTTATGAAAATGTTCAAAAATTTCAAATAACTTGGTGAATAAACGAGATGGTCTCGCTGATGATGTCACAATGACTCTGCCTGCCTGCCTCTGCTCACGCTGCAAGTGACGTCACCCCTGTTCTGTCTTCTGTTCTTCTTAACTTTCATTTCTTTAAATTTGTCACTTAGCGTTTTTAAACTGCTGCTCAGGTCGTGCTGCGCGCTCCGCTGGGCTCCTTGAAGATCTAGAACATTGCGGCGGCATCCGTTATCGCCGCGCGGGACATTGCGATGGTGAGGGTGCGGGACAGCGCGATGGGAAGTTGATCGTGGCGGCCATTACTCCCTCTGGGAGAGGCCGTCTATAGAGACCTGTGATTCCTCCGTGGATCGCAGGGACTCGGGGAATTGTGACGCATTTTCCTCGCTGATGATACCGATCACACCTGGACATCACGGGGGATGACCTCCTCTCCGTTGCCCCCGCCCGATCGTATGTCACGAGGATGTGTGGGCTTCCTCTCGCGGAAGCCACGATCGGCCAGCCCTCCGCTGATTTTCACTGTCCTCAGATCATTCCCGGCCTCGCTCAGGTCCACGCCGGCCACAGCCTAGCTCGGGCCTGGCGCTGGGTGGAGAATCTGCTGCTCTACGACCTGGGTAGGTGCTGCCTCTACCCCCACCCCCTCCCTCTCTATCCCCTCCACGGGGCAGAGAAAGAGAGTGAGGGGGGGAGGGAGAGGGGGGTGTGAGAGGGGGGGAAGGGAGGAGGGGTGGAAGGAGGGGGGTGTTGGGAAGGGGGGAGAGGGGGTGGAGAGAGTGGGAGGAGGGGCGAGGAGAGGGGGGCAGGAGATGGGGGGAGGAGGGCCTCGCTCTGGTACATGCCAACCCGCAGCCTCGCTCTGGCCTGGCGCCTGGTGGGGAGGCTGCTGCTCTACGACCTGCTGCCTCTACCCCCTCCCTCTGTGTCCCCTCCCTTTCTGCACCCCCATCCATCTCTGTTCCCCCCCCCTCTCTGCCCCCCCTCTGCCTTTCCTCCCTCTCTGCCCTCCACTTCCTCCCTGCCCCTCCCTCACTCTCTGCCCCCCTCCCTCTCTGCCCCCCCCCCCCTCCTCTCTAGGGAGTGGTGAATATTGGGACCTATGGGTGAGTGGTGGAGTATTGCGTTCGAGAACCAGCCCTCCCCTGTGACGCCGCGCCCCCCCCCCCACCTCTCAATCTCTAACCCCCTCCCTCTCCCTCTCTACCCCACCTCCCCATCCCTCTCCACCCCCCCTCTCTAGCTGCGCCTGTGCAGTTGGGGGTTAAGCGTGAGTGGATAGGGTGGGGGATGGGGTAAAAGGAGTGACTTAATAATATTAATATATCAAGGGGGGTGGTTAGTGAGTGTGTGTGTGGGGGGTGGTTGTGTGTGTGTGTGTGGGGGTGGTTAGTGTGTGTGGGGGTGGTTAGTGTGTGTGTGTGTGGGGGGGTGGTTGTGTGTGTGTGTGTGGGGGTGGTTAGTGTGTGTGTGTGGGGGGGGTGGTTGTGTGTGTGTGTGTGGGGGTGTTAGTGTGTGTGTGGGGGAGTGGTTAGTGTGTGTGGGGGGTGTTTAGTGTGTGTGTGTGTGTGTGGGGGGGGGGTGGTTAGTGTGTGTGTGATGCTACAGGCCTCCCCCCACCCCCCCATCGCGCGTTCAGGGGACGGGACCCAACCTCGCTCTCTCCTTGGTCTAGTAACTATTAAAACTCTGATCTTGGATGTGTGTGTGTGTGTGTGTGTGTGTGTGTGTGTGTGTGTGTGTGTGTGTGTGTGTGTGTGTATGTGTATGTGTATGTTTGTGTGTGTGTGTATATTTATTTGTGTGCGATCACATTTACGCGCTAATGGGAAAATCTTTTACATATTCCGGTAGAGATTTATTCCGTCAAATCAAAAATTGCCTTATCTGAAATTTCTTGCAGCACGCTCTGCTGGGTTTCTTGAAGTTCTACAACATGGCAGCGGCGGTCGTTATCATAGCGCCGGCGCGGGGAAGCATGGTGGAAAAGTGGCCGTGACGGCCGTCACGGGAGGCAACCTCCTCACCGTCTCCCCCGCCCGAATGTCTGTCACGCGGGTGGGTGGGCTTCTCCTCGCGGAAGCCACGATCAGCCGGCCCTCTGCTGCTTTTGACAGTCCTCAGATTGCTCCAGATCTCACTCGGGTCCACGCCGGCCGCAGCCTCGCTCGGGTCCGGCGACTGGTGGGGACGCTGCCGCACCCCGTGAGCTTCCGCCCAGCTCCCCTCCTCTCTCTCCCACCCCTCCTCTTTCTCTCCCCCCCTCCTCTCTTTCTCCCCACCTCTCTCTCTCTCCCTCCTCCTCTCTCCCCTCCTCTCTCTCTCCCCTTCTCTCTCTCTCTCTCTCCCTCCTCTCTCTCCTCTCCTCTCTCTCACCTCCCCCTCTCTCTCTCCCCCCCTCTCTCTCACCCCCCCTGCTCTCCCCCTGTCTACCCTATCTATAGACAGATTAGGTCCCCATCAACCTCTGGAGCTCCAGAGAAAAGAATCCAAGTGTCCAACCTCTCTCTGTAGCTAATACCCCTTAATGCAGGCATCATTCTAGTAAACCCCCTTTACATCCTTTTGCTGCATTGTGGCGACCAGAAATGCACACAATACACTACAAATGCGTCCTAAACAAAGTATTGTAAAGCTGCATCATGACTTCCTGACTCTTTTACTCAATGCCCCAACCAATGAAGTCAAGTAAACCATGTTCCTTCTTTACTGCTCTGCCTAATTGTATTGCCACTTTCAGGGTGTTAGGGACTTGGACACAACAATCCATCTGTACATCGATGCTGTCAATGGTCCTGCCATCAATTTTACACTGTCTTCTTACATTTGACTACCTAATGTGCAACATCGCACATTTGCTCACATTAAACTTGATTTGCCATTTTTCCACCATTTCTGTAGCTGATCTATATCCCACTGTATACATTGACATCATTCTTCACCATCTGCCATTCCAGCAACCGTGGTGTCATCTTACTAATGGAATTACTGGTTGAGAGGATGTTCAGGCTTCTGGTGTGAAGGAAAAGAGCAATTGTCCATAGTTTTTGAGTAGTTAAACTGTGAAACGCACCCACTGGAATCACTGGGTCAGACCGCCAGTGCATTCAGGAACAACTATATACCACAGTGAAACTCTGTAATTTGGCATCATCAGAACTTTCGTGATGAACAGATTTTCTTGACTATTGGATGTCTTTCCATTCACACTACAACTTCGAGGTCACTTTTTTAAAGATGTTACATAATTTAATCGATAAATTTAGAGATGTGGGAAACAAGGCACCAGTGAATTAAAAAGGAATGCAGAAAACAGGATCCTACAAGTTTAAAGGCAGTACAGCACATGAACAGACCCTTCAGCCCAGTATGTCTGCGCCAATCACAATGCCAAACTAAACTTATCCCATCTGCCTGCACACAATTCAATCCCTTTATGCCCGTTCATGTGCCTCTACAAATTCCTCAAACACTCCTACAATGTTTGCAATCAAGTGATTTAAAAAAATATGATTGATGCATAAAGAATAATAGAAACCAAGAGAGTAGCATGCAGATTTTGCACAACACACTGGGGCAAAAAGCAAGCAGAATCAATCACAAATTGCACACATTGCTGATACATGGCAATCGGCATTAGCTGCCAGTAAACCAGCAAACAAACTGAGCTGCTGTTTGCTCTGGAAACCACAGCAATCACGTTCACACGGGGAAAATATTTACCTCCATAAGGTCTATTAACCATAACAGGCGTTCCTGCAAGAATTCAATGTCAAACATTAGCACTGTGACATGAGAGGCAACTAATGGCAGCAAAGTCTTGCTGCAAGACAATGCCATTGAAGCAAATCTAGAGTGGCTGAATAATAGGAGACAATAGACAATAGGTGCAGGAGTAGGCCATTCGGCCCTTCGAGCCAGCACAGCCATTTAATGTAATCATGGCTGATCATCCCCAATCAGTACCCCGTTCCTGCCTTCTCCCCATATCCCCTGACTCCGCTATCTTTAAGAGCCCTATCTAGCTCAACAGGGTGCTGCAACAGTGAGATGATCCAGGGGTGGTGCCGGAAAGGCACCACACTCCTTACTGAGGTCAATCTTTCCAGCCATACGCGTGAAAAAACAAAATAACAGACGTTTTAGTAATCCTCTTCCTTCCCTCGGCTCTCCCGTGTTGGGTTGCATACTTTGGTTTCCAGCTAGTTCCAGTGACTGGAAGTGGGGATCATTCTGGGCCCAAGCTGGTCAGTGCACAGAACATTCTGCAGTGCAAATGGAGGAAGAGTGTGTATATGGGTGGAGAGGCGTGTGACTGCACATGTATGTGGGTGGAGAGGTGTGTGACTGCACATGTATATGGGTGGAGAGGTGTGTGACTGCACATGTATGTGGGTGGAGAGGTGTGTGACTGCACATGTATGTGGATGAAGCGTGTGACTGCACATGTATGTGGGTGGAGAAGCATGTGACTGCACATGTGGATGAAGCGTGTGACTGCACATGTATGTGGATGAAGCGTGTGACTGCACATGTATGTGGATGAAGCATGTGACTACACATGTATGTATGTATGTGGGTGAAGCGTGTGACTGCACATGTGGGTGGGTGGAGAGGCGTGTGACTGCACATGTATGTATGTGGGTGAAGCGTGTGACTGCACGCAAGCTGGTGACTGCTCACAATATTCCGCAGGTCAGACGGAGGAAGGGCATATTTGGGAGTGAAAGGGATGTGATGGACCTTGGATCGAGTTAGTTGTTGATATTCCAGCTTGTGCTTCACCAGGTCATCCAACACAGACTGGTGGATTTCATTTGTTTTATTCAGCAAATTCGAAACACTTTTTTCCATTGTGCAAATTTTGGTCACCAGGATTTGTTATTTTGTTCCCGAGACCAATCAGTTACAATTGGTTCTGCACGTGAATTTATTCTAACCCCCAGTTCTGAGGCACATCATCATGCAGTACGGAGCAACAATTTCCTCCCCCTTCCAGATACTCACCCTGGCAGAACTGAGGGTGGTGGATGTGTAGTAACTTCCAGACGAAGAGGCTGTCTCCCCATAGGACATGGCAGAGTAGGAATCGGATCCAGTGCTGGAAGTCTGTCGAGCTTTCATCGATTCAATCTCACGCCTCAGTACCATGCTATCAAATCTATCCAGATCCTGAGGTGTAACTATACCTCGGACCTCCGAGAGCAAGGAGAACTGAAGAACAATAAAGAACACAACACTATTACTGTGTTACATGTCCAGTAAATGTAATGACAAGGTGAAACCCACAACTTTCCCATTCAAATGATTATTCTCGCCTGTTACACATTATCTTTGGTGCTGACCTTCATATCTGAGGCTGAATGAAAAGATGACCAGACACTTCATTATCCAGGGACTGGTCTCACACCACTGCCACCTACAACTCCAATTCGCCAATTCACTCTCTGTGAACCTCCACAATAACCAACAAGCAAATGGTGATGAGACCTGTATGACTTGGAAAATATCTTTTGAATTAATCTAATATTTAGAACAAAGAACAGTTTGGCACCAGAATAGACCATTTGGCCCACACATCCAAATGTTCACAATTCATGCAGTAAGACAATGATCAATATGCAAAATCAATCTCTATATTGGTCGAGATGATAGCTTTCAGCTAAAGCAATAATGGGGAGAAAATTGGTGGAAAATTATGAAATAAATAGGTCACACAAGAAAATGCAGATGCTGGAATCTTGGGCACAAATAGTGCTGGAGGGACTCAGTGCTAAGGCAGCACGTGTAGAGGGAATGGACAGACCACGTTTTGGCTCAATACCTTTCTTCCTAAGTTGAAGAAAGTAAGAGGTGTCAAAAGACAAGTTGTTAAGGGTGAGGATAAGTTTTGCAGGTGGAGGAAGTGATAGTAGAGGAAACAGATTGGGTATCTGTTAAAGGAAGAACATGAGGGGCCCCAGACTTTCTTGATAGGAATTGGAGGTTTAAAGGGAATGGATGAACATGGTAAAGATGAGGCAATGAGGGCTCAGGAATTGGAGTAGTGAATAGCTAGATATCTCAGATATTTCAGATGTAGGTTGGAAGAGGCTGGTCACGGTGGATACGATAGAATCAAGGTCTTTGGTGAAAATTGGTTGGGCAGAAACAGGCAGAAACAATGGGCCAGCTAGGGAAGTCCTGTATGTGGATTTTGGAAAAAAGATAGAAACGGGAGTGTGGGGTTGGGGGACTATAAGGTTGGGGGCTGTGGAGGGGTGATTGCCAGAGATGATGAGTATGGCGATGATATGGGAGGTGATGGCCTGGTGTTTGCCAGTAGGGTCATGGTCAAGGGATAGGTATGAGGTGTCCGACAGCTGACACCTGGCCTCAGTAGAGCTGAGGTCAGCCTGCCAGACTACAACAGCATCTCCCTTGTCAGCAGATTTGATGACAATATTGAGATTGTGCTTTCGAAGGGGTTGAGATTGGAGTGGGCATAGATAGTGGAAAAGTCGAGTTGGTCAATACGCTTTACTTTGGAGCTGAAAAGGTGAACAGATGGTAGAAAACTGTCAGGGGAGTCCAGGAGGAGGAGGTATGTTAGAGGAAGGATAAAAGGTCGGCTCTGGGGAGGAGGAGGTCTCTTTGAAAGGAAAAAGGCCCAGAGATGCAGGTGATGGAAGAAGTGCTTAGAATGTATTGAGATGTGGGTTCAATGGAAAGGCCAGACCGTCAGTATGGGAGAGGGGGAGGTCAGGGAGGATGGTGAAAACCCAACAGGGGGAGGGAGGGGCAGGCGCTAGAGTTGAGGGGGGGCTTGTGTGGTGCCATGGGGGGGGGGGGGGGGGGGGGTAGAATAAAGGCTCAGTAGAGGCAGAGGTGGTCTGGGTGTTGTAGGAGTGAGTGTAGGGGAAAGCGGGATGCTTAGCGTTAATGGAAAGGCAGTGCGTCACAG
Source organism: Amblyraja radiata (assembly GCF_010909765.2). NCBI lineage: Eukaryota > Metazoa > Chordata > Chondrichthyes > Rajiformes > Rajidae > Amblyraja > Amblyraja radiata. The sequence goes on from NC_045987.1 coordinate 28,972,596, forward strand.
CGGAGTCGGTGTTAGGGCCATGGTCTGGAAGAAGGCCGGGGAGCAGTAGGACCCTGTGGAATCTCGGTCAGTGGGCTGCAGGGGAAGCTGAAATAGGTCAGATGTCATTGCAGTCCTTCTTCTAGGAGAGACAATATACAATAGACAATAGGTGCAGGAGTAGCCTTGAAGCCAGCACCGCCATTCAATATGATCATGGCTGATCATCAACAATCAGAACCCCATTCCTGCCTTCTCCCCATATCCCCTGACTCCGCAATCTTCAAGAGCCCTATCTTGAAAGTTTCCAGAGAACTGGCCTCCACCAAGAATTCCACAGACTCACAACTCTGTGTGAAAAAGTGTTTCCTCATCTCCGTTCTAAATGGCTTACCCCTTATTCTTAAACTGTGGCCCCTGGTTCTGGAATCCCCCAAAATTGGGAACATGTTTCTTGCCTCTAGCTTGTCCAAACCCTTAATAATCTTATATGTTTCAATAAGATACCATCTCATCCTTCTAAATTCCAGAGTATACAAGCCCAGCCGCTCCATTCTCTCAGCATATGACAGTCCCGCCATCCCGGGAATTAACCTTGTGAACCTACGCTGCACTCCCTCAATAGCAAGAATGTCCTTCCTCAAATCTGGAGACCAAAACTGCACACAATACTCCAGGTATGGTCTCACTAGGGCGCTGTACAACTGCAGGAGGACCTCTTTGCTCCTATACTCAACTCCTCTTGTTATGAAGGCCAACATGCCATTAGCTTTCTTCACTGCTTGCTGTACCTGCATGCTCACTTTCATTGACTGATGAACAAGGACCCCCAAAACCTCATTGTACTTCCCATTTTCCCAACATGACACCATTTAGATAATAATCTTCCTTCCTGTTTTTGCTACCAAAGTGGATAACCTCACATTTATCCACATTAAAATGCATCTGCCATGCATCTGCCCACTCACCCAACCTGTCCAAGTCACCCTGCATTCTCATAGCACCCTGCTCACAGTTCACACTGCCACCCAGCATTGTGTCATCTGCAAATTTCCTAAGGTTACTTGTAATCCCTTCATCTAAATCATTAATCTATCTATATTACTAAAACTCTGTTCTTGACCGGTTTTGGCGATCTGTGCTGCGATTTCCGAGAGAACGCCGCCACCTACGGCCGTCATTTTTGGCCACCTCGCTCAGAGCCCCCCTCCGCCGTATGTGTGCCGAGGATTTTTCCCGTCGATGAAATATGACAGAGATATTAATGATTTTACAAAATTCTCCATTCGCTCTGCTGCCCCCGGCTGGCAGCAGGGGGGAGGGACTATAAAACCAGGAAGTGGTGTGCCTCAATCAGTCTCTGCAAGTGGTGTGCCTCAATCAGAGCTTAGAATGACACTGACAAATGTCTACAGCACTGTGAGTACCCTTAATTTGGTTTGAAAATGAAAATATGGTTAGAGGTAAAAAAGCACTGCCTGCAAATGGTTGTTTGGGTTTGGGTTGAAGTAAAAAGGCACTCTCTCTCACCCCCCCCCCCCCCCCTTCCTCTCCCCCCTCTCTCCTCCTCTCCCCCCCTCTCTCCTCCTCTCCCCCCCTCCTTTCCCCCTCTCCTCCCCCTCCTCTCCTCTCCCCCCCTCCACCCCCCTCTCCTCTTCCCCCCTTTTTTTCTCCCTCTCCTCCCCTCCCCTAAACCCCCTCCCCTCCACACCCCTACCCCCTTCCCTCCCCCTCCCTGCCCCCCCTCTCTCCTCCCCCTCCTTCCCTCCCTCTCTCTCTCCTCCCCCTCTCCTCTCCCCCCCTCCCCTCTCCTCTTCCCCCTCTCTCCTCTCTTTTTCTCCCCCTCCTCCCATCCATCCCCTCCCCTAAACCCCCCTCCCCTCCACACACCCCTACCCCCTTCCCTCCACCCTCCCTCCCCCTCCCTGTCCCCCCCTCTCTCCTCCCCCTCCTTCCCCCCCTCTCTCTCTCCCCTCCTCCCCTCCATTAGCGTGAGTGCGGGGGGGGGGGGGGGATAGTTAGTGTGTGACGCTGCATGCAGCCTCCCCCCCCCCCACAACCGCACTTTGGGGGAACAGACCCAACGGGTCTGCACTAGTATATATTGTAAATAGCTGCGGTCCTGGCACCGAGCCTTGCGGTACCCCACTAGACACTGCCAGCCATTCTGAAAGGGATCCGTTAATCCCTACTCTTTGTTTCCTGTCTGCCAACCAATTTTCTACCCATGTCAGCACTCTACCCCTAATACCATGTGCCCTAATTTTTCCCACCTATGTGGAACCTTATCAAATGCTTTTTGAAAGTCCAGGTGCATTACATACACTGGCTCTCCCTTGCCATTTTCCTAGTTACATCCTCAAAAAATTCCAGAAGATTAGTCAAGCATGATTTCCCCCTCGTAAATCCATGCTGACTGGGACTGATCCTGTTACTGCTATCCAAATGTGACGCTATTAAATCTTTTATGATTGACTCCAGCATCTTCCCCACCACCGATGTCAAGCTAACTGGTCTATAATTCTGTTTTCTCTCTCCTGCCTTTCTTAAAAAGTGGATAACATTAGTTACCCTCCAATCCACATGAACTATGTGAGGTAAGGGAAACAAGTAGAATAGCTATGGAAACTATGAGATTCAAAGAAGAGGAAGCACTGACACCTTTGAAAAATATAAAAGTGGATAAGTCTCCAGGTCCGGACAGGATATTCCCTAGGATATTGAGGAAAGTTAGTGTAGAAATAGCAGGGGCTATGACAGAAATATTTCAAATGTCATTAGAAACGGGAATAGTGCCGGAGGATTGGCATACTGCGCATGTTGTTCCATTGTTTTAAAAGGGTTCTAAGAGTAAACCTAGCAATTATAGACCTGTTAGTTTGACGTCAGTGGTGGGCAAATTAATGGAAAGGATACTTAGAGATAATATATATAAGCATCTGGATAAACAGGGTCTGATTAGGAACAGTCAACATGGATTTGTGCCTGGAAGATCATGTTTGACTAATCTTCTTGAATTTTTTGAAGAGGTTACTCGGGAAATTGATGAGGGTAAAGCAGTGGATGTTGTATATATGGACTTCAGTAAGACCTTTGACAAGGTTCCTCATGGAAGGTTGGTTAAGAAGGTTCAATTGTTGGGTATTAGTGGTGGAGTAGCAAGATGGATTCAACAGTGGCTGAATGAGAGATGCCAGAGAGTAATGGTGGATGGCTGTTTGTCAGGTTGGAGGCCAGTGACTAGTGGGGTGCCACATGGATCTGTGTTGGGTCCACTGTTGTTTGTCATGTACATCAATGATCTGGGTAATGGTGTGGTAAATTGGATTAGTAAGTATGCAGATGATACTAAGATAGGTGGTGTTGTGAATAATGAAGTAGATTTTCAAAGTCTACAGAGAGATTTATGCCAGTTGGAAGAGTGGGCTGAAAGATGGCAGATGGAGTTTAATGCTGATAAGTGTGAGGTGCTACATCTTGGCAGGACAAATCAAAATAGGACGTACATGGTAAATGGTAGCGAATTGAGGAATGCAGTTCAACAGAGGGATCTAGGAATAACTGTGCACAGTTCCCTGAAGGTGGAATCTCATGTAGATAGGGTGGTAAAGAAAGCTTTTGGTGTGCTGGCCTTTATAAATCAGAGCATTGAGTATAGAAGTTGGGATGTAATGTTAAAATTGCACAAGGCATTGGTGAGGCCAATACTGGAGTATGGTGTACAATTTTGGTCGCCTAAGTATAGGAAGGATGTCAACAAAATAGAGAGAGTACAGAGGGGATTTACTAGAATGTTGCCTGGGTTTCTGCAACTAAGTTACAGAGAAAGGTTGAATAAGTTAGGTCTTTATTCTTTGGAGCGCAGAAGGTTAAGGAGGGACTTGATAGAGGTCTTTAAAATGATGAGAGGGATAGACAGAGTTGACGTGGATAAGTTTTTTCCATTGAGAGTAGGGAAGATTCAAACAACAGGACATGACTTGAGAATTAAAGGACAGAAGTTTAGGGGTAACATGAGGGGGAACTTCTTTACTCAGAGAGTGGTAGCTGTGTGGAATGAGCTTCCAGTGAAGGTGGTGGAGGCAGGTTCGATTTTATCATTTAAAAATAAATTGGATAGTTATATGGACGGGAAAGGAATGGAGGGTTATGGTCTGAGTGCAGGTAGATGGGACTAGGGGAGAATACGTGTTCGGCACGGACTAGAAGGGCCGAGATGGCCTGTTTCCGTGCTGTAATTGTTATATGGTTATATGGTTAACTGATCCTGAATCTATAGAACATTGGAAAATGATCACTAATGAGTCCACGATTTATAGAGCCACTTCCTTAAGTACCCTGGCTCTGGGGATTTATCAGCCTTCAGTCCTATCAGTCTACCCAACATCATTTCCTGCCTGATGTGGATTACCTTCTGTTCCTCCGTCACCTCAAATCCTCTGGTTAGTACACAGGAAGATTGTGTTCTCCTTAGTGAAGACGGATCCAAAGTACCTGTTCAACTCATCTGCCATTTCCTTGTTCCCCATAATAAATTCACCCGATTCATTCTTCAAGGGTCCAACTTTGGTCTTAACTAATTTTTTCCTCTTCACATACCTAAAGAAGCTTTTACTATCCGGTGGGGGCGCTGTCCTGTACGGCTGCCAGTCCTGCAGCTGTCCGTTTTTTTCACTTCTTTTTTTATTATTTTTAGTACGTTATAGTGTGTAGTCGGGGGGTCTAATCTTTTTATGTGTGGGGGGTGGTGGGGGGGAAGGGGGAAACTGCTTTTTCAAGTCCCTACCTGGTCGGTGAGGCTGCCTTCCTCCGAGCAGCACCTTCGACCTGTCCTCGCGGACTACCAGCGGGTCCTGGAGCGACGTTTCCTGAGGGGACCTGGCCAGAACCTCGGCTTTGGCGACGGCACAGCGCTGGAGCGCTATCGCGGAGCGGGCGATGCCTTGCCTGAGTCGCCGCGCTGGAACTCCAGTATGCTGGGACCGCCGTTAAAAAAACATCGTGGAGCCGCGGCTCTGTGGAGCGGCCAGCTGCGGCGCTGAACTTTACATCGCCAGTGCGTGAAGCTTCGTCCAGCGCGGTCTGTTGGCTTGGAAGCCGCGGTCTCCAGTAAGAAGGCGGCCGTTCCTGGCACCCCAAGCCGCTGAGGGTTCTCCCGACGCCGGAGTACCATCACCCGGCGAGAACGGCCGGGAACATCGGGCCCCGTAACGGCGACTGTGGAGGCCTCAATAGGCCCGACTCTGGGTGGACAAGAGGATGGGGACTGGACTTTGTGCCTTCCCCCACAGTGGGAACCAGGGATGTTTTTATGTTTTAATGTTAAACTTCTTGAATGCTATGTTGTATTTTTAATAGTGTGCTGCAAGGACATCTGAATTTCCCCTGAATAAGGGGATTAATAAAGTATTTACAATCACAATCCTCCTTTATATTCTTGGCTGGCTGACCTTCGTACCTCATCTTTTCTCCCTGTATTGCCTTTTTAGTTATCTTTGGTTACTCTTTAAACGTTACCCAATCCTCTGGCTTCCCGCTCTTCTTTGCTATGTTATACTTCTTCTCTTTTATTTTTATACTGTCCCTGATGTCCCTTGTCAGTCACGGCTCATGGCTCATGGCTTTATAACCATATATAACCATATAACAATTACAGCACGGAAACAGGCCATCTCGACCCTTCTAGTCCGTGCCGAACACATAATCTCCCCTAGTCCCATATACCTGCGCTCAGACCATAACCCTCCATTCCTTTCCCATCCATATAACTATCCAATTTATTTTTAAATGATAAAAACGAACCTGCCTCCACCACCTTCACTGGAAGCTCATTCCACACAGCTACCACTCTCTGAGTAAAGAAGTTCCCCCTCATGTTACCCCTAAACTTCAGTCCCTTAATTCTCAAGTCATGTCCCCTTGTTTGAAGCTTCCCTACTTTCAGTGGGAAAAGCTTTTCCACGTCAACTCTGTCTATCCCTCTCATCATTTTAAAAACCTCTATCAAGTCCCCCCTTAACCTTCTGCGCTCCAAAGAATAAAGCCCTAACTTGTTCAACCTTTCTCTGTAACTTAGTTGCTGAAACCCAGGCAACATTCTAGTAAATCTCCTCTGTACTCTCTCTATTTTGTTGACATCCTTCCTATAATTAGGCGACCAAAATTGTACACCATACTCCAGAATTGGCCTCACCAATGCCTTGTACAATTTTAACATTACATCCCAACTTCTATACTCAATGCTCTGATTTATAAAGGCCAGCACACCAAAAGCTTTCTTTACCACCCTATCTACATGAGATTCCACTTTCAGGGAACTGTGCACAGTTATTCCCAGATCCCTCTGTTCACCTACATTCTTCAATTCCTTACCATTTACCATGTACGTCCTATTTTGATTTGTCCTGCCAAGATGTAGCACCTCACACTTATCAGCATTAAACTCCATCTGCCATCTTTCAGCCCACTCTTCCAACTGGCATAAATCTCTCTGTAGACTTTGAAACTCTACTTCATTACCCGCAACCCCACCTATCTTAGTATCATCTGCATACTTACTAATCCAATTTACCACGCCATCGTCCAGATCATTGATGTACATGACAAACAACAGTGGACCCAACACAGATCCCTGTGGCACCCCACTCGTCACTGGCCTCCAACCTGACAAACAACCATCCACCATTACTCTCTGGCATCTCCCATTCAGCCACTGTTGAATCCATCTTGCTACTCCACCATTAATACCCAACCATTGAACCTTCTTAACCAACCTTCCATGAGGAACCTTGTCAAAGGCCTTACTGAAGTCCATATACACAACATCCACTGCTTTACCCTCATCAATTTCCCGAGTAACATCTTCAAAAAATTCAAGAAGATTAGTTAAACATGACCTTCCAGGCACAAATCCATGTTGACTGTTCCTAATCAGACCCTGTTTATCCAGATGCTTATATATATTATCTCTAAGTATCCTTTCCATTAATTTGCCCACCACTGACGTCAAACTAACAGGTCTATAATTGCTAGGTTTACTCTTTGACCCCTTTTTAAACAATGGAACAACATGCGCAGTACGCCAATCCTCCGGCACTATTCCCGTTTCTTTTTTTTTTTTTTTTAATTATTTTTATTAGAAGTAATGGTAAATTACAATAACACACAACACATATATCTTAATACATATTTTGTACCGCTTCATTTTTTTTTTTTTTAAGCTTTAAGAAAAAGATAGAAGTAAGGAAAGTAAAGAAGGTGCGCAAGAGTCGTGAAGTGCAAGAGAGTGTTGGGAAAAGAAAGCCCCTTAGAAAAGAAGTTAGAGAAGGAAGTAAAGTAAGAAAGTAGACCCTAGAAAAGAAAGAAAAAGAAAGTAAGGACAATCGCTCTATTATAACATTAAACTCCGCAGAAAGGGGACTACCAACCAAGTCTGTTTTTGTTGTTTTACCTCCCGTTGCCAGGTCCTGATACCATTTATTTATTTATTTATTTTTATAATTACTATTGCACCTCATGCTTGTAATAGGTCCAGAAACGTAGACCACGTCTTTTGGAATTGGTTTGCTTTACCTGCTAAGAGGAATCTCATCTCTTCCAGATGTAATGTTTCAAACATATTTGATGTCCATATTTTTATTGTTGGTGTGGGCGCATTTTTCCAGAATTTAAGTATGAGCTTTTTTCCCATTATTAGCCCGTAATTGAGTAAATTCTTCTGATACACGTTTAATTCAGGGATATCTTCCGATATCCCAAAAATGATCCATTCTGGTTTTGGTACCAGTTTTATTTTAATTAATTTTGAAAAAATATCAAATATTCCATGGAATGGAACAACATGCGCAGTACGCCAATCCTCCGGCACTATTCCCGTTTCTAATGACATTTGAAATATTTCTGCCATAGCCCCTGCTATTTCTACACTAACTTCCCTCAATGTCCTAGGGAATATCCTGTCCGGACCTGGAGACTTATCCACTTTTATATTTCTCAAAAGTGTCAGTACTTCCTCTTCTTTGATCCTCATAGTTTCCATAGCTACACTACTTGTTTCCCTTACCTCACATAGTCCCCTTTGTTCAACTATAAGACCTCCAATTTACCCATCTCCTTTGCAAATTGTAGATTATCACATCATATTATGGTCACTACCTCCTAATGGCCCTTCAAGTTCCTTTATCAAATCCGGTTCATTGCACAACACTAAATCCAGAATTGCCTTCTCCCTGGTAGGCTCTAGTACAAGCTGCTCTAATGCCCCTGTCCCACTTAGGAAACCTGAACGGAAACCTCTGGAGACTTTGCGCCCCACCCAAGGTTTCCGTGCGGTTCCCGGAGGTTGCAGGTGGTTGCCGGAGGTTGCAGGTAGTGAAAGTAGGTAGGGAGACTGACAAAAACCTCTGGGAACCTCCGGGAATCGCACGGAAACCTTGGGTGGGGCGCAAAGTCTCCAGAGATTAAGTGGGACAGGGGCATTAGAATCCATCACGGAGGCACTCCACAAACTCTCTTTCTTCGGGTCCAGTAAGTACCTGATTTTCCCAGCCTACCTGCATGTTGAAATCTCCCATAACAACCACAGCATTACCTTTACGACATGCCAATTTAAATTTAACTTGTACCCTATATCCAGGCTACTATTTGGGGGCCTGTAGATGTCCCATTAGGGTCTTTTTACCCTTACGTTTCCTTAGTTCTATCCATACTGACTCCACATCTCCTGTTTCAATGTCACCCCTTGCAAGGGGCTGAATTTCATTCCTCACCAACAGAGCTACCCCACCCCCTCTGCCCACCTGTTCGATAGGAGGCATAACCTTGAATATTCAGTTCCCAGCCTTGGCCCTCTTGCAGCCATGTCTGTAATTCCCACATCATACTTGCCAATTTCTAACTGAGCCTCAAGCTCGTCCACTTTATTTCTTATAGGGAGGTTTCACGGCAATCGGGTCACGACCCATGACCCGTACTGTTGCCACGCTACTCCAAATGGAGTACACGCGATGAGCTGCAGGTAGGCACTTACCATTGTTTCCAGCGTAGCGGGCCCGTTAAAACCCGCTGAAATTGTCAATTTTTGCATTGTAAATAATTATGGAAATCGGGATAAGCGTGTGAGACATTTAGCCTACTTCAGAATTACACAAGTGAGGAGAAATGAGGGTAGATAGAAGCGAGAGCTGAAAGGACAACAAAACAGTGCTTGGCGAACATTGGCCGTTTGCTCACTGCATTTCATCAACTAAGGCATTATTTGTGTTTTTTCTTGATTCCTTTGACATCATTGACATCTAAAAAGTTTCAGAAGTGATAAATCTGGCTGTAAATTTTTTAAATCGCCCATGGTTCTCAAGTGGGTTTTTACTAACAAAATAAAAATGCATCTGAAGCAAAATTTACAGCCAGATTTATCACTTCTGAGACTTTTTAGATACCAAAGGAATCATGAAAAAACACAAATAATGCCTTACTGTTGATGAAATGCAGTGAGCAAACGCAATAATTCCCAATATTTTCAATTCCGATATCTGCACAGCCAATGTTTACCAAGCACTTTAGCTGTTGTAGTCCCTTCAGCTCTCACTTCTCTTTACCTTCATTTTGCTTCACTTTTGGAATTCTGAAGTTGGGTACATGTCTCTCACACTTACCCCGACTTCACCAATAGGGTGATTTCACGAAAGGTCACTGGAGCTTAAATCCCCACTCACGTGACCGAAAATTTTAACTGGGGGACAAGCGTCACTTCCGGTACATGTTAGTGGATGGGAAAACACGCACTTTCACACCCGTTAAAAGCATCGAAAACGGCCAGTTTTTGAGCTGCAATTAAGTGAGCCAGTCGGGGTGACCGTGAGGAACAGCTACCTAAATTTACAGTCCAAAAAAAAGATAGAAACTAAGGTAAATACAAGAGGGAGCTGAAGGTGTAAAAACGGCGGAAGTTGATTGCCGACATTTTTCGTGGAGATTTAAAGATCCAAAATATCGGGAATTATCGCGTTTGCTCGCTGCATTTCATCAAAAGTGGCATTATTGACTTTGTTATCTTTATTCATTTGTTATATGAAAAGCATTAAAAGTTAGAAACCCGTCAGTAAAATTGCAAAATCGCCCATGGTTCTCGGGTGGGTTTTAACATGCAAAATGAAAACGCTTCTGAAGCTACATTCACCATTTAAATAATCGTAAACTCTCAATGCGTTTGGAAATCAATTTTACTGAGATGCAAGCTTACGATTATTTAAATGGTGAATGGAGCTTCAGAAGCGTGTTCATTTTGCATGTTAAAACCCACCCGAGAACCATGGGCGATTTTGCTATTTTACTGAAGGGTTTCTAACTTTTAATACTTTTCATATAACAAATGAATAAAGATAACAAAGTCAATAATGCCACTTTTGATGAAATGCAGCGAGTAAACGCGATAATTCCCGATATTTTGGATCTTTAAATGTCCACGAAAAATGTCGGCAATCAACTTCCGCCGTTTTTACACCTTCAGTTCCCGCTTGTATTTACCTTAGTTTCTATCTTTTTTTTGGACTGTAAATTTAGGTAGCTGTTCCTCACGGTCACCCCGACCGGCTCACTTAATTGCAGCTCAAAAACTGGCCGTTTTCGATGTTTTTAACGGGTGTGAAAGTGCGTGTTTTCCCATCCACTAACATGTACCGGAAGTGACGCTTGTCCCCCAGTTAAAATTTTCGGTCACGTGAGTGGGGATTTACGCTCCAGTGACCTTTCGTGAAATCACCCTATATTTACAGCGCAGAAATTCAACATTTTGGTGGTTTTTAACAGGTAGGAAAGTACGCGTTTCTTGCATTAATAACACATCCCGGAAGTTACGGATGTACTCCAGATGGATTGAGCGGCTCCGTGCGTCAAGCCCTATGACCCAGTGACCTTACGTGCAACCCCCCTATACTTTGCGCATTCATATAAAACACTTTGACTTTGGTATTCACCTCCCCTCTCACTCCAGTCCCTATTGGCCCTGACCTTATTCTCTTATCCCTTCTCGAACTTTCCTTCCCATTAATTCGGGAGTCATTTGTAACTTTTCCAGTACTTATTTCCCCTCCAACTCCATCTTTATACTCCCAATTTGTCAATCCCTCCCCCCCACTATTTAGTTTAAACCCACACGTGTAGCCCCAGCAAACCTGCCTGCCAGAAGGTCAGTCTCCCTCCAGTTAAGGTGTAACCTGTCCATTTTGTACAGGTCACCCCAGAGGAGATCCCAGTGGTCTATAAATCTAAATCCTTGTTCCCTGCACCAGCCCCCCAGCCACACATTCAGATCCCCTATCTCCCTGTTCCTGCTCTCACTAGCACAAGGTACTGGAAGCAATCCAGAGATAACCACCCTAGAAGTTCTGCTTTTCAGACTTCTTTCTAACCCTCTATACTCACGTTGCAGAACCTCCTTCCACTTCTTGCCGACGTCGTTTGTGCTCACGTGCACAACTACTGCCGGCTGTTCACCTTCCCTCTTGAGGATATTCTGAATTTGGTTTGTGATATCTTGAACCCTGGCACCATGGAGGCAACAGACCTTCCTCGAGTCTCGCCTGCCGTCACAGAATCTCCAGTCCGCTCCACCACTATGGGTCTGCCCGACATTGGTCTCGCCGGTCGAGTCTCATCGCTAGGATTGGAGCCATCGACCTGACCGCCGCTCGGACTGGAAGCGTCGTCTCCCCCGACAGCTCCCAAGTACCTGTTTTTATTAGGCACAGCCGCCTGGGTCTCCTATTCTCCACGTTTACTCCACTTTTTCTCAGTCACCAACCTTTATTCTTCCTGTATCCTTGGCAAGACATCCTCACTGTAGGTCCTGTCCAGGAAACTCTAGTTTTCCCAGATGATCCTGAAGTCATCAAGTTGCCTCTCCACTGCCCCAACACGGTTATTCAAGAGCTGAACCTGGACACACTTACCACAGTTGTAGCAGCCAGAGGCTCCATCGGTGTCCCGGGCCTCCCACATCTTGCAAGCATCACACTGAATCATCTTACCCGTCATGTGTTCACCGCGTCCCGTCCTCTCCTCCTCGCCGAAGACTCTCGAGCCAAAGACTCACACTTTTCTCTCAAGGTACTTCCCTCACAAGGCCGCTTCCCCCCTGGCCGTTCCCCTAGAGCAACCTTGCTTATATTGGCTGATAAATTGCCTAATTCGCCAAGCAATTCGTGATAAGCAATACAATGGTTACCTTTGCATGAGTATTGAGGAGCTCGAAGAGGGCCATTACCAATGCCTGAACACTGATGTTGTTCTCCGTGTACTCATCGAGATAATACGCCATGGTTGCTTGCTCATGCTCATTCAGCAGATGCCGAGCTTGTTCGTCCAACATGGCTCGTGCTTGGTTCACCAAGCTGCTCAGCATGACCTGCGAGCCCGCAAAACCCTTGTAAAACACCGGCTGCAATCAATAGCAAAATGGGTAATTTTATTCAACAATCAAAATCATTGGTGATGCTGCCAACTCATCTCATCTTTCATTTGAAGGTCTTCCATTTATCCAGAGCCTTTTACAATCTAAACAAGTTGAGGTGCTATTGCCCATTTCAAGGTAAAAATGATGGCACATCCACAGAGATTGTTTCATACGAAGCACTGGTAATCACTCTTTATCTAACACCAATACAAAACCTAGTCCAATACCGCAGGTCCGATCCTTGTCTCTACTCGTTCAAGCCCTTCAGCCTCGTGCAAATAGAATTCCAGAAGCTCAGCACACTCTCATGCGCTATCCCAGAAGATCGGCACACCCCAATGTGCTCTCCCCTCTTTTATTCCCTTATGGACCCTTAGCGTAAAATACATGGTGGGGGGGAGGGCAACCCCTAAAAACAATTATCAATAAGGATTACAAAATACATTAATTGACAGTTCCCTAACCCAATCACAAAACATCACATAACATAGTTTCGATAGAAAGCACAGTGGGAAACAGTTCCATTATGCAAAGAAACATTCTTCCAAGTAAAGTAAACAATTTGGGCAAGGCCCCTCTCCTTGACCAATCACGAGTAACGACGCGAAGACCATGCAACATAGTTATAAACATTATTATAACCCATAATTTCCCAACCAATCCTGAGCATGCATTTGCAGCAAGACCTCTGCAAAACCTCATACATATTAACAATTAAAGGCCATCTGGACATCAACCTTTATTCAACCTCGTCCCAGGCCACAGACACTCTGGAGCCATGATCCTCATGGTCTTTGCAGCTTTTGCAAAAGATGTCAAGCAGGTTTTACAAAAGCAGAAATCTCCATTTTGTCAGGTACCCAAAATGCCCAATATTACCATGTGCACATGAATAGAAAATAGTGAACATAGTGAGGCAGCATCTATGAATGGAACTCTAAAATAACAAGGTGTCTCTTCTTAGATTCTGCAGTTTTTTAATCTTGATTATAGATTCCTGAGAAGTGCATAATTTGTCAGAAAGTACATGATTTATTTTTTTATATCCCTTAGAAAAAAGGAAACTTTCTACAAAACAAAAACTCAGTTCAATCCAGAAAAAAAGAATCATTAATTCTAGTTAATTTATTCTAATTCTAGCCCACATAAAATCTGTTCCTGACTTTTGTTGGCTCAGTGTATTTGAGAAGGAGAACATTAAATCGGAAGTGGCAGTGATGCAGTTGAACAAAGGGGACTATGAAGGTATGAGAGGGGAGCTGGCCAAAGTAGACTGGAAAGGGATCTTAGCAGGAATGACGGTGGAACAGCAATGACAGGAATTTCTGGGCATAATCCGGGAGGCACATCATTTCATTCCAAAACGGAAGAAAGATTCTAAGGGGAGCAGGAGGCAACCGTGGCTGACAAGAGAAGTTAGGGATAGAATAAAACTAAAAGAAAAGATGTATAACACAGCAAAGAGTAGCCAGAAGCCAGAGGATTGGGAAACATTCATAGGACAACAGAAGGAAACAAAACGGGCAATACGGGCTGAAAAGATGAAGTACGAGGGGAAGCTGGCCAGAAATATAAAGAAGGACAGTAAAAGCTTCTTTAGATATGTTAAGGGGAAAAAGAGTAGAAAAGTCAAATGTGGGTCCCTTGAAGGCCGACACGGGTGAAATTATTATGGGCAACAAGGAAATGGCAGAAGAGTTGAATAGGTACTTTGGATCTGTCTTCACTAAGGAAGACACAAACAATCTCCCAGATGTACTGGAGGACAGAGGATCTAAGGGGGCAGAGGAACTGAAAGACATTTTCATTAGGCGAGAAATAGTATTGGGTAGGCTAATGGGACTGAAGGATGATAAATCTCCTGGGCCCGACGGTCTGCATCCCAGGGTCCTCAGGGAGGTGGCTCTAGAAATAGTGGACGCATTGGTGATCATTTTCCAATGTTCAATAGATTCAGGATCAGTTCCTGTGGATTGGAGGATAGCTAATGTTATCCCACTTTTCAAGAAAGGAGCGAGAGAGAAAACGGGGAATTACAGACCAGTTAGCCTGACTTTGGTGGTGGGAAAGATGCTGGAGTCAATTATTAAAGAGGTAATAATGGGACATTTGGAAAGCAGTAAAAGGATTAGTCCAAGTCAACATGGATTTATGAAAGGGAAATTATGCTTGACTAATCTTCTGAAATTTTTTGGGGATGTGACAAGTAAAATGGATGAAAGGGTGCCAGTGGATGTAGTGTATCTAGACTTTCAGAAAGCCTTTGATAAGATCCCGCACAGGAGACTGGTGACTAAAATTAGAGCAGATGGTATTGGGGGTAGGGGTGTTGACATGGATAGAAAATTGGTTGGCAGACCGGAAGCAATGAGTAGGAGTGAACGGGTCCTTTTCAGAATGGCAGGCAGTGGCGAGTGGAGTGTCGCAAGGCTCGGTGTTGGGGCTGCAACTGTTTACCATATATATTAATGATTTGGAAGAGGGAATTAGGAGCGACACTAGCAAGTTTGCGGATGACACAAAGCTGGGTGGCAGTGTGAACTGTGAAGAGGATGTTAGGAGGTTGCAGGGTGACCTGGACAGGTTGAGTGAGTGGGCAGATGCGTGGCAGATGCAGTATAATATAGATAAATGTGAGGTTATTCACTTTGGCGGCAAAAACAAAGGGGCAGATTATTATCTCAATGGGGTTAGGTTAGGTAAGGGGGAGGTACAGTGAGACCTGGGTGTCCTTGTACACCGGTCACTGAAAGT
Organism: Amblyraja radiata; assembly: GCF_010909765.2. Lineage (NCBI taxonomy): Eukaryota > Metazoa > Chordata > Chondrichthyes > Rajiformes > Rajidae > Amblyraja > Amblyraja radiata. The sequence continues at coordinate 28,987,780 of NC_045987.1, forward strand.
TGGCGTGCAGGTACAGCAGGCAGTGAAGAAAGCTAATGGAATGTTGGCCTTCATAACAAGAGGATTTCAGTATAGGAGTAAAGAGGTTCTTCTGCAGTTGTATAGGGCTCTGGTGAGACCACATCTGGAGTATTGTGTACAGTTTTGGTCTCCTAATTTGAGGAAGGACATCCTTGAGATTGAGGCAGTGCAGCGTAGGTTCACGAGATTGATCCCTGGGATGGCGGGACTGTCATATGAGGAAAGATTGAAAAGACTAGGCTTGTATTCACTAGAGTTTAGAAGGATGAGGGAGGATCTGATAGAAACATAAAATTAAAAAAGGACTGGACAAGCTAGATGCAGGAAAAATGTTCCCAATGTTGGGCGAGTTCAGAACCAAGGGCCACAGTCTTAGAATAAAGGGGAGGTCATTTAAGACAGGTGAGAAAAAACCTTTTCACCCAGAGAGTTGAGAATTTATGGAATTCCCTGACACAGAGGGCAGTGGAGGCCAAGTCACTGGATGGATTTAAGAGAGAGTTAGATAGAGCTCTAGGGGCTAGTGGAGTCAAGGGATATGGGGAGAAGGCAGGCACGGGTTATTCAGGCAGGCACAGGGGACGATCAGCCATGATCACAATGATCACTGGCTCGAAGGGCCGAATGGCCTCCTCCTGCACCTATTTTCTATGTTTCTATGTATAATTCCAAGATACATCTGCTGTTACAGATGATTACAAAGTCATTAAAATCAGCAATGGTGCAAATTGCAATTAATAATGGACTTGAAAAGAAGATCATGCAAGAGGTAGGCATTTCACATGTAGTGGTACTTGGGATTCTGTCTGCAAGGTTTCCAGCCAGAATAGTAAATGAAATGATGTAGAGATGTAGGTGGAGGCATGTAGCGGGACTAGAAACATGCATTTAGAACAAATTTTTATTTTTTATTTTATTTAACCTTTATTTAACCAGGAGAAGTCTCATTGAGATTAAAAATCTCTTTTACAAGAGTCCTGGCCAAGACAGGCAGCAGCACAGTTCCAGTTACAGACAATAATTTAAAAAAAACAACAGAGAACATATAAATAGAGTCACAGTCAGAACATCATCAAACAAAGCATGTACAGACAGAAGAGCCCGCTTCAACATCATTAAGAAGGGATTTAAATCTGTTAATAGAAACCAGCTCCTTAAGTTTCAGTTCATTCTGCAGCTGGTTCCATGCGAAGGGAGCAGCATAACTAAATGCCCTTTTCCCCAGTTCAGTACGGACTTTAGGTACAGTTAGTAAGAACAAGTCCTCAGAGCGGAGCTGATAAGTTCCTGTGCTTTTTCGAATTACATACTTCTGCAGGTATGAAGGAAGAACACCGAGGATAGTCTTATAAATAAGGATATGCCAATGATGGAGTCTGTGGGTGGACAGGGCAAACCATCCAACTTGAGCATACAAAGTGCAGTGGTGCGTGAGGGTTTTAAAATTAGTAACAAATCTCAGTGCTCCGTGGTAGACCGTGTCCAAAGACTGTAGGCATTTTGAAGATGCATTCATATATAAAACATCATCATAGTCCAACACAGACATAAACATTGCAGCAACAAGTCTTTTTTTGGCTTCAAAAGAAAAACAAGATTTGTTTCTAATTAAAAACCTAATTTTATCTTTAGTTTTTTCACAAGTTGCTGGATATGAGGTTTAAAAGAGAGAGAATCGTCAATTATATTTCCCAGATATTTATATTGAGACACAAATCTAATGATATCTTCAACAACAAAGCTCTAGATGGGCACAGTCATTTTATCTGAAAGTTTATGGGGTATGTCTTCATCATACTCGGAAGGCTGAAGTGGTGATTAGGTAATACCCCATCAATCTGGCGATTTGTCTACAATACTGTAACGAACTAGTTTTATGCACAGAATTTGTATTTAACCATCCTCCATACACTGCATTTTTCTGGAGAAATTACCTAGCTTGTATGGGGATAGGATGCTGTAGTTTCTGTTTCCTCCACTAATTAAACAATCTCTATTTTATGAGAACATTTACCCTATCATAAACTGTAAAAACTGCAGGTGCTGTTTTCTTAAAAAAGACACAGTGCTGGATTAACTCAGCAGGTCAGGCAGCAGTTCTGGATAACATGAATAACCGATGTTTCGGGTTGTGACCCTATGATAAGCTGTTTGCCGGAAGTCACACTCTCCAGCCCACCTCTAACTCATTGACGCTGTCCAGGCTGTTCTTAAGAGTATCGGTGCTCTACACTGCCAACGAAAAATCTCACCCATTTGAGAGTGATCTCAATAAATTACCCCAACGTCTGGGCCAGGTCACTGCCAGGGCCCGAGTTAGTTCCCACAGAGAATTTAGAAGGATATGAGGGGATCTTACAGAAATATATAAAATCATTAAGGGATTGGACATGCTAGAGGCAGGGAAATGTTCCTGATGTTGGGGGAGTCTAGAACCAGGGGCCACAGTTTAAGAATAAGGGGTAGGCCATTTAGAACTGAGGTGAGGAAAAACTTTTTCACACAGAGTTGTGAATTTGTGGGATTCTCTGCCTCAGATGGCAGTAGAGGCCGATTCACTGGATGCATTAAAAAGAGAGTTAGATGGAGGTCTTCGGGCTAGCGGAATCAAGGGGCATGGGGTACTGATTGTGGATGATCAGTCATGATCACAGTGAATGGCGGTGCTGGATCGAAGGGCCGAATGGTCTACCTCTGCACCTATTGTCTATGTATCTATGGGTGGAATTGTGCAATATCATCTTGAATAGTAGCAACATTTCAACAAGCCAATGAAATGAGGAAGGAATTAAATTTATTCACTAAATCGATTGTCTAGTTATTATAGGGCAGATTGTGGAATGTGAATTTCATAGAACACATGAACATAAAATCAAGCTGGTACTGAAAATATGAAAACCACACATGTTCCATCAGCAGTGTTATATTAGCTATTTATTTTTCACTTTTCTGGCTTGATAAGGTATTGACCAGTTCCTGAACAACTATAGTTCCTTCGCCAACTGTATAATGGCAGAAGGTTTGCATCAAACCCCATAATTTGGGGTTGATAGATTCATACAGAATGAAACACACCCTTCAGCCCAACTTGCCCATGCCGACCAAGATACCCCATCTACACTAGCCACACTTGCTCGTATGTGGCCCATATGCCGCAAAACCTGCCCATGTATTTGTTGAAATATTGTTATAGTACCTACCGCAACTACCTCCTCTGGCAGCTCGTTTCAAGCACCCACCATATGGCCCATCGTCCACTCTGCCATTCAATCATGGCGGATCTACAGTAGCTTTCCCTCTCAACCCCATTCTCCTGCCTTTGCCCCATAACGCCTAAAATCCAGGTCTCACAAAATTGAGATAAAAAGAAAAACATGTGTCTTTTTTGTAGTGCATATTCCACAATCTGCCCTGGAATAATCAGACAATCGATTTAGTGAATAAATGTAATTTCTTTCTCATTTCACTGGCTTGTGGAAATTGTGCTAGGGTGCGATAAAACATTCTTAGATGTGTTCTATGTACTGATGAAAAATAATATATAGATATTTATAATGTTGCATTAGTCATAGTCATAGAGTCATACAACATGGAAACAGGCCCTTTGGCACAACTGTCCATGCTAACCAAAATGTCCCATTTATGGTAGTCCTACCTTCCCATGTTTGGCCCATATCCCTCTCAAACATTCCTATCCATTTACCTGTTCAAATGTCTCAAATGTCGTTATAGTAGCTGCCTCAACTACCTCCTCTGGCTGCTTGTTCTATTACCGTGGAAATGAATTAACCACAAACACGTGAAACAGATTTCTGTCCTACCTTTGTAACTGCCTGCCCAGTATCTTCTTTGGCAATCCTGGAAGAGAAAAATGAGGCTATTTTAAATAACTCTCGTCACCCACTGGCATCAGGACGTAGCAGCTGTCTTAAGCAACATCACACAACAAACCTTCAGCGACTATTCTGACAGCGTACATGCAAGCAGCTCGGTGGATACACAATATTTATTCCATCTCCGGTTTTTGTGCTCTGTCCGACATCTGCCAGAAAATCTTGATTTTCCTTACCTTTCTATCATTTTATTTAGAAATAAACATAGGTGCAGAGACAAAGGCATCAATAATGTTTACTTCCGATTCCCCCTTCCCACACCACTCCCCTCCAGAACACGGTATTGGCAGTACAGGTACCAACGCTGCATTCTAGATCAAAACTGCAAGGGATGATACCTTTCAATGACTGAGCATTGATGACGGTATATTTGCTTTATTAAAAATTCCAAACATAATTCCATGGCAGAATGAGCAAAAGATACATAATTACTAAGTAGATATCTTCAGCATCTACAGGGTCTTTGCGGCTATTAGAATAGAAAACATAGAACAGTACAGCACAGGAACAACATTGTTTGTGCCGAGCGAAGCCTGGTCTCATCTGCCTGTATATGATCCATATTCCTCTATTCCCTACACTTCCATGTGCCTATCTAAAAACCTCTGAAACACCACTTTCGAAGCTGCCTCCACCACCACCTCGGCAATGCACTCCAGACTCCCACCAGTCTCTTGCCCCACAGTTCCAGTCACTCCATTACAGGAAAGATGTGGAGCGGTCAGCGGTCAATCCAGAGCCAGGGGGGGTAAGGGCGGCTGGGCTGCAGGCGGTGCGGGACAGCTGGCCCAGGGGGTGGGGCCACAGCGAGCGGGCAGCGACCAAATGACTGCGAGTCGGGTGACGTAACTGCGTGTGAAAAACAGTGCGCACAGGCAGACACACGATGCAGACCCATTGTGACGTGATCAGCTCGTTTATTTTCAAAGAGATTTCAGATCTGTGAACATTTTCATAAATAGCTCAAGAAATAAAGCAAGATATTTTCAGGTAAGCCGATTTTTGACTTCACCGGATAAATCTCTACAGGAATATGTCAAAATGATATCGTCAGGACGGCGTTTTTTCCAACAGTATGAACACACACACACAGTATGAACACCCCACCCCCCCCCCCCAAGATCAGAGTTTTATAAGTATAGAGATGCATAAGTCTTTTAAAGAAGTAAATCAGAAGTTGATGCATCAGGGGGCATGAAATTGACAGAGAAGCTTTGACAGAGAAGATGAAGGAGAATCCAAAGAGTCTTTTAATGGCACAATAGACAATAGACAATGGACAATAGACAATAGGTGCTGGAGTAGGTCATTCGGCCCTTCGAGCCAGCACCACCATTCAATGTGATCATGGCTAATCATCCACAATCAGTACCCCATTCCTGCCTTCTCCCCATATCCCCTTAATAATCTTATATGTTTCAATAAGAATCCTTCTCATCCTTCTAAATTCCGGAGTATACAAGCCCAGCCCCTCCATTCTCTCAGCACATGACAGTCCTGTCATCCTAGGAATTAACCTTGTGTACCTACGCTGCACTCCCTCAATAGCAAGAATGTCCTTCCTCAAATTAGGGGACCAAAACTGCACACAATACTCCAGGTGTAGTCTCACTAGTGCCCTACACAACTGCAGAAGAACCTCTTTGCTCCTTTACTCAACTCCTCCTGTTATGAAGGCCAACATGCCATTCACTTTCTGCACTGCCTGCTGTACCTGCATGCTTACTTTCAGTGACTGATGAGCAAGGACCCCCAGATCCTGTTAATCCCTACTCTTTGTTTCCTGTCTGCCAAACAATTTTCTATCCATGTCAGCACTCTATCCCCAATACCATGTGCCTTAATTTTGCCCACTAATCTCCTATGTGGGTCCTTATCAAATGCTTTCTGAAAGTCCAGGTGCACTACATCCACTGGCTCCCCCTTGTCCATTTTCCTAGTTACATCCTCAAAAAATTCCAGAGCTTTAAGGGAGAAAGAGTAATAGAATAAGGCATCTTAAGGTGCAAAATATATATTTGAAGACACAGATGATGGGCAAAGTCCTTAATGAATTTCTCTTCTGTTTTTACTATGGAGAAGGACATGAAGACAAGGGAACTTGGCAAAGGTAATGGCAAAGTCCGGAGGACAGTCTGTATTACAGTAGGTGAGTTGCTGAGCAACTTAAGATGCATGAAGGCAGATAAATGTCCAGGGCCTGATCAGGTTAAGAATTGACTGAACCGGCACTTGTTATGCTCTTCACTGTAAATGTGCACTCAAGCACAGGATTGTGGATGCAACCATAAATATAAAGATTACCGTAACTGTAAACCATAGCTTTCACCAAAGAGCAACCCCAGTGTACTGCCTTACCTGCAGCTTTGATTTATTTCTGACAATAAACCCATTAATTCTATGGATGAACAGAATGAAAGGGAGCTGTGACTTACTCTGTTCCGGTAGTCTCAATCATTTCAGGGCCACTTATCCAATTGGTCTCATCCACCACAGTACGGGCATGGGGCAATCTCCCAACATCTTTTATCGTCAGCATGAGGTGGCGAGAAGATGTCAACATTTTTACAGCTTCGTCGTGGGGAATATTGAGAAAACTCCTTCCATTCACTTCTATAATCTGGTCTCCAACCTAATGAAGCAAAGAAAGTTTCATGGTGACTTGGACTAATACGACAATGACTGCTGGAATTAACCACAAAACACCATTTTAAGGCAGTTATAGTGTGTTCCTCTACCCTTCAGGTTGGCAGCGACTTCAGTTTAGTTTAGTTTAGATTAGTTTATTATTGTCACTTGTACCGAGGTACAAGTGAAAAGCTTTTTGTGGCGTGCTATCCAGTCAACAAAAAGACTACACATGATTACAGTCAAGTCTTCCGCAGTGCACAAATGCAAGCAAAGGGTGCAACATCTAGTGCAATACTAGACTAAGTGGGACCCGTTGGGTCCCATGTTCACATGGGAGGGCTGGTCCCCCAACACAATATTCCACCTCTCCACCAATTCCAATATTGGGGTTCTGGAGCGCTAGTATGGGTGCCGTGGGCTGAAGGGACAGGTTTCGAGGGCTAGTATGGACATTGTGGGCCAAATGGATTCTTGGGGTAGCAGCTCAGTCACTCAAGCCTGATGTGCTGGTAGCTCACTCACAGCTGGTGGGCTGGTAGTTGACTCACGGCTATTCCTTGAAATTCCATTTCAAGCAGGGTGCAAGGCCACCAAATTCATGTGCAATTTCTTACCACTTCAAGCAGGGTGCAAGGCCATCAAATTCAAATGCAGTTTCATTACCATTTCAAGCAGGGTGAAACCACCATAAAACCACACAAAACACCACATAAACACCACACTCACAGTTCAGTAGACATTCAGTGTGTTCAGTTGATTCACAGCTCAGGCAGTCGTGACCTCTCCCTCTCCCTCCACCATCTTGCAGAGACTGAGCCACACCCTCACTTCCGAGTTTTATAATCCCTCCCCCCTCCCACCGGAAGAGGCGTGGCCTTCATGGCATGATTGACAGGAGAGAGTCAAGTCAAGTCAAGTCGCATTTATTTATATAGCACATTTAAAAAAACAACTCTCGTTGGCCAAAGTGCTTTACATTTGTTATAAGAGAGATCATCAACATTTTTTAAACACTAATAACACTTTTATTTTTCATTGATGGGAAGAATCCTCTGCACCTGATAAGCGGAGGGGGACTGAGTAAGATGGCCAAAAATCACAGCCGTAAGTGGTAGCGTTTTATCTAAAATCAATATACAGTGCAAACAGAAAGTTGTCAAGTTTAGACTTTTGATCATTTGCCATTTCAAACCAACCACCACCAACCATTTGCTGTACTTTATTTCAAACCAACCACCACCAACCATTTGCTGTGCTTTATTTCAAACCAACCACCACCAACCATTTGCTGTGCTTTATTTCAAACCAACCACCACCAACCATTCGTGGTGCTTTATTTCAAACCAACCACCACCAACCATTTGCTGTGCTTTATTGCAAACCAACCACCAACGATTTGCTGTGCTTTTTCAAACCACCCACATTTTCATTTTCAAACCACATTAAGGGCACTCAAGGTCAGTAAAACCACACTCACAGTTTAGTAGACATGTGTTCAGTGTTATTCACAGCTCAGACTGAGAGACGAGACCCTCTCGCAGTGACTGACTGAGGCACTCATCACTTCTGGGTTTTATAGTCCCTCCGGAAGGGGCGTGGCCTTCAGGAGAGAGAATCTCAACATGTTTTAAACACTAATAACTCTTTTATTTTTCATCGCTGGGAAAAATCCTCTTGTCCTGCACAGCGGAGGCGGACTATATGAGTAAGATGGCCAAAAATCACAGCCAAAAGTGGCAGCGTTTTTCTCGAAAATTAATATACAGAACAACAGGAAGTGGTCAAGATCAGACTTTTAGTAATATAGATGTCCAACAAAGTCCATTAAAGATAGTTCAAATGTGTAGGATGGAACTGCATATGCTGGTTTACATCGAAGATAGACAAAAAATGCCTAGTAGCTTAGTAGCTCTGGCAGACCGGAGAGGGGAATGGGTGACATTTCTGTACCCATTCTAATGTAGAACCATTCTACATTTGCTTATCACCATCTACTTTGATCTGTCGTTTTCACACCTTACCCTTCCATATCTCCATACTCCCTCTCCCCAACGCTCAGTCTGAAGAGGGTCTCGATCCATTCCTTCTTTCCAGAGATTCTGCCTGTCCTGTTGAGTTACTCCTGCATTTTGTATCTATTAAAGATAGTTCCAAGGTCTCCAATGAAGTAAATGGGAGGTCTACCACCCATGGGAGATGGGGGAGAGAGCATGATTCAATTGGCTGACACGCTGGGAAGAAAGTGTCCCTGAATCTGGAGGTGTACCGTTCGGAACGGTAACTCCCGCACATGCTCACCGGCATCTTAACGAGCATGCGCGGCAACATCCCTACCGGCCAGGAACATCGCTGGTATTTGTGTGCGCGGTAGATTGGAAACACATTTCAATCGGAGGATGGTGACACGGGACTTGCGCTGGAATCGGCCGAGACACAATCTGAAAGGCTGCAGCCATCTTGTAAGTTACCATGATGTATAAAGTTGGAAGTTAATTAGAAAACTACTGTCACCTTACTTACTTCATTGTGGTTATTGTTCCGGGCAATAAATAACAATTGGCAATACATGAGGTATCAAAGGTATTTTATTGGTCACATTCACATACACCGAGGTGTAATGAAGTGAAATGCTTTTTGCCGTTTTGCAGCACACAAAAAAAGAATACAGACATAACACCAATGAGAGTCTTAAACACAAAGAACATCCCCCCACAATGGCTCCCACCATGAGGGAAGGCACAAAGTCCAGTCCCCAACCCCAGTTCACCCATAGTCAGGCCTATTGAGGCCTCCACAGTTGCTTCTACGGAGGCCCGATGTTCCTGGCCGTTATCGCCGGGTGGTGGTGTACCGGCATCGGGAGAGTCCTCACAGCGGCATGGGAACCCTGGAACGGCTCCTCCGTACTGGAGGCCGCGGCTTCCGAAGCCGACAAGGCCGCGACGGTTGGAGCTCCACCACTGGCGATCTCATCTAGAGATCCCAGGCTCCCGATGTTAAGTTCAGCGCTGCCGCCCGCAGCTGGTCGCTCCACAGTCCCGCAGCTCTGCGATGTTTTACCCGGCGGTCTCAGCTCACCGGAGCTCCAGTGCGGCGACCCAGGCAAGGCATCACCCGCTCCACGATAGCGCTCCAGCGCTGTGCCGCCGCCGAAGCCGAGGTTCTGGGCGGTCCGCGACAGGAAACGCCGCTCCAGGCCCGCTGGTAGGCCGCGAGGACGGGTCGAAGCTGCAGCCCGGAGAAAAGCTGCCTCTCCGACCAGGTAGGGACCCTGAAAGGCAGTTTCCCCCCCCCCACCCCCCACACAAAAAAGTCTAGACTTCCAAACAAAACACTTTAACTAACTAAAAATAAAAATAAAACGGTGAAAAGACAGACAACTGCTGGCGCTGCATTTTCAAACTTCTGTACCTCTTCCCTGAATGGAGATGGAAGAAGGGCGAGTGACAGGGGAAGCCTGGTCCGTGAATATGCTGGCAGTCTTGCCGAGGCAGCGTGAAGTGTAGGTGCAGTCCGTGGAAGGGACGTTGGTTTGCATGATGGTCTGTGCTATGTTCACAACCAGAGTACAGGAAAGATTGAGTACCTCGTGTGTTGATGTCGAGATAACAACCTTTCTTTCAATGTCAGCAACACAAAGGAGAGAGTGTTCGATTTCAAGAAGCAAAGCGGTACACATCCCATCACACAGCGCAGACCATCACACAAACCAACCTCCCTTCTATTGACTCAATTTACACCTTACACTGCCTCAGCAAGGCCAGCAGCATAATCGAGGACGAGTCCCACCCTGCCTTCTCCCTCTTCTCCTCTCTCCCATTGGGCAAAAGGTATAGAAGTGTGAAAACACCACCAGAATCAGGGATGGTGTCTTTCTAGCTGTCATCCTACCACAACTAGAAAGCAGTCCTGGACTACTATCTACCTCATCGGTGATCCTCAGACTATCTTTAATCAGATTTTATTAGCTTTACCTTGCACAAACGTTATTCCCTTATCGTGTATCTATACACAGTAAATAGTTCAATTGTAATAATGTATTGTCTTTCCGCTGACTGGTTAGCACACAACAAAAGCTTTTCATTGTACCACGGTACACGTGACAATAAACTAAACTGAACTGAACGTAACTCTCTGCAATTTCTTGCGATCTTGGATGGAGCAGTTTTCAAACCATGCTGCAATGCATCCCAATAAGATACATTCTGTGGCATATCCGTAGAAGTTGGTGTGGATTGTTGGGGACATGCTGACTTCCTAAGCCTTCTCAGGAAGTAGAGGCATTTGTATGCTTTCTTCGCCATTGGTTCGATGCGGCTGGTCCAGGACAAATTGCTGGTGATATTTATTCCTAAGCACTTGAACCTTTTGACCATCTTTGCTTCGGCGCCATCAATGTTTACCAGGGTGTGTTTACTACTTCACTTCCTGAAGTCAATCACAATCTCCTTTGTCTTTCTGACATTGATGGAGAAGTTGTAGTTTTGGCACCAGGTTGCATAGAAACATAGAAAATAGGTGCAGGAGGAGGCCATTTGGCCCTTCAAGCCAGCACCGCCATTCATTGTGATCATGGCTGATCGTCCCCTATCAATAACCCGTGCCTGCCTTCTCCCCATATCCCTTGACTCCACTAGCCCCTAGAGCTCTATCTAACTCTCTCTTAAATCCATCCAGTGACTTGGCCTCCACTGCCCTCTGTGGCAGGGAATTCCATAAATTCACAACTCTCTGGGTGAAAAAGTTTTTTCTCACCTAAGTCTTAAATGGCCTCCCCTTTATTCTAAGCCTGTGGCCCCTGGTTCTGGACTCGCCCAACATTGGGAACATTTTTCCTGTATCTAGCTTGACCAGTCCTTCAATAATGTTATATGTTTCTATAAGATTTCCCCTCATCCTTCTAAACTCCAGTGAATACAAGCCTAGTCTTTTCAATCTTTCCTCATATGACAGTCCCGCATCCCAGGGATCAATCTCGTGAACCTACGCTGCACTGCTTTAATCACAAGGATGTCCTTCCTCAAATTAGGAGACCAAAACTGTACACACTACTCCAGATGTGGTCTCACCAGAGCCCTATACAACTGCAGAAGAACCTCTTTACTCCTATACTGAAATCCTCTTGTTATGAAGGCCAACATTCCATTAGCTTTCTTCACTGCTTGCTGTACTTCCACGCCAACTTTCAGTGACTGGTGTACAAGGACACCCAGGTATCTCTGTACCTCCCCCTTACCTAACCTAACCCCATTGAGATAATAATCTGCCCCCTTGTTTTTGCCGCCAAAGTGGATAACCTTACATTTAACTATATTATACTGCATCTACCACGCATCTTCCCACTCACTCAACCTGTCCAGGTCACCCTGCAACCCCCTAACATCCTCTTCACAGTTCATACTGCCACCCAGCTTTGTGTCATCTGCAAACTTGCTAGTGTTGCTCCTAATTCCTTCTTCCAAATCATTGATATATATGGTAAACAGTTGCGGCCCCAACACCGAGCCTTGCGACACTCCATTCGCCACTGCCTGCCATTCTGAAAAGCAGGGCTCGAAATTAGCGGTTGCCCGGGTGCCACTGACCACTTAAAGTGCCGCCAGGCAACCTAAATGCCGAGTCATTTTGCCCGGCTTGGCAACTTGGTTTATACCAAAGATATAAAGTGGGAAAGATACTAAGTGTGGCGTGACGGAAGGTCGGAGCGAATGACAGGCCCCGCACAGCAGCAGCGGCGGCTCCATCTCCTCCTCCTCCCGCACCCCGCCCGGCCTGATAACGCTATAGGATCTTTGCTGTTAGCGGCCGCTGCTGCCACTCCGCCAACGGCGCTTTCAAAACCCTTGGAGGGAAGTGTCGGTCAGAGGCGGAAGTAGAGGGGGGGGGGGGGCTGAGGATAGAGCCCGGTGATTGGAGGAGGGAGACGTGCCAAAACACTCTCGGCAGCCCTGCACCACAGCCAGGACCGATCCTGAGCTCCGGCGCTACAATCGCTGCCGAACCGCCACTGGACCATCCCCGTCTCCACCCGAGAGCCTCCCCACGCCCGCGAGTGGACAGAGGCGTCGGGAGTCAGACGGGATCGGTGCCCACAGGCGCACAGCCAGCGCAGAGAAGCAGCACTAAACATAGCTCAACTCTGCCTGTCCCTGTCTGGATTGAGACAGGGCTGTAGGCGAGACAGGCACAGTTGAGCTGCATTTAGCGCTGGATTGAGCTGAAATTACCGTTCTCAGGGCCCCCGAAGCCTCGCGCGTGGGTGTCAGTGTGCGCATGCGCGCGCGGCCGCCAAGATATTCTGTCCCCCGGTCCCCTCCATATTTTGATAGTGATTTGAGCGATGATGCTGGTGTTGTCCGAGGAGCGCTGACCTTCCTTCCCACCACTTCTGCCCCTACCTCCCTCTCTCTCTCTCTCTCTCTCTCTCTCTCTCTCTCTCTCTCTCTTGTACGACCCCCTCTACTCCCCTTATCCTGAGACCCCTCCTCTCCATCCCGCACTGATCCCCATTCCTGCCTCTATTCAGTCCTCACTGACATCCACTGTGCTCCCCTCCTCATCAACCCCCCCCCCATCTATTCATCCTGCACTGATCTCCCTATCCACCTCGCATTGATTCTTCTGCCACTACCCATCCATCCGGCACTGCTCCACCCCTTCATCCTGCACTGCTCCCCCCATCCATCCTGCACAGATCCCCCCCATTCAACCCACTGTCATCCCCCGCACTCTCCCCTCACAATTTTACCTACTCCAACCAACACACACTAATTCCCCAGCCTCAATCCATCCACTCCACACCGATTGCCTTCTCAGTATCAGTACTGTAGTTATTTAATAGAAACATAGAAACATAAAACATAGGTGCAGGAGTAGGCCATTCGGCCCTTCGAGCCTGCACCGCCATTCGATATGATCATGGCTGATCATCCAACTCAATATCCCATCCCTGCCTTCTCTCCATATCCCCTGATCCCTTTAGCCACAAGAGCCACATCTAACTCCCTCTTAAATATAGCCAATGAACTGGCCTCAACTACCTTCTGTGGCAGAGATTTCCACAGATTCACCACTCTTTGTGTAAAAAATGATTTTCTCATCTCGGTCCTAAAAGACTTCCCTCTTATCCCTAAACTGTGACCCCTAGTTCTGGACTTCCCCAACATCGGGAATAATCTTCCTGCATCTAGCCTGTCCAACCCCTTAAGAATTTTGTAAGTTTCTATAAGATCCGCTATCAATCTTCTAAATTCTAGCGTGTACAAGCCGAGTCTATCCAGTCTTTCTTCATATGAAAGTCCTGCCATCCCAGGAATCAGTCTGGTGAACCTTCTCTGTACTCCCTCTATGGCAAGAATGTCTTTCCTCAGATTAGGAGACCAAAACTGTACGCAATACTCCAGGTGTGGTCTCACCAAGACCCTGTACAACTGCAGTAGAACCTCCCTGCTCTTTTACTCAAATCCTTTTGCTATGAATGCTAACATACCATTTGCTTTCTTCACTGCCTGCTGCACCTGCATTCCTACTTTCAATGACTGGTGTACCATGACACCCAGGTCTCGTTGCATCTCCCCTTTTCCTAATCGGCCACCGTTCAGATAATCGTCTACTTTCCTGTTTTTGCCACCAAAGTGGATAACCTCACATTTATCCACATTATACTGCATCTGCCATGCATTTGCCCACTCACCCAACCTATCCAAGTCACCTTGAAGCCTCCTAGCATCCTCCTCACAGCTAGCACTGCCCCCCAGCTTCATGTCATCCGCAAACTTGGAGATGTTGCATTCAATTCCCTCATCCAGATCATTAATATATATTGTAAATAGCTGGGGTCCCAGCACTGAGCCTTGCAGTACCCCACTAGTCACTGCCTGCCTTTCTGAAAAGGACCCGTTTACTCCTACTCTAATGAGCAACATTCACAACGATATGTTGGATTTATCCAAGTTTTACTTCTACAGTCAGCCATATAAATCACAAATTTGGTCAGAAGATATTTCAGTTGAAATTTTAACGTTAATTCTGAAGTGCGAATGATGGAAACAGCGTTTATCAACAATATTTTTTAAATTGTTGCTTACAAACTGGGTATCTTCATTGCTGTTCACAACACATACATCTAATCTGAATGTCCGGTAATGTGGCGGCTTGACACCTTTAAATATATTACCAAAAGAACATTTGTAGCATTTATGTCCTTTGGCCATCTCTTGTTAGTTAGTGTAATGTTTAACATGTCAGGTGGGTATAGTCAGTTTTGTCAGCTATTATCATAAAATGCCTTTAGAAAATTCCTTGCAACCTGTATATTTTGTTGTGGATAAATTATGTGGGAAGCGAGAGTGTTTCTGTACCAATATCAATAACGACCCATGCTATGGCCATGTCATGATAATTTTCGGTCCTTCACAGAAAACATGCTTGCATCAATCTGTAGTGTGCATGGTTAAGCATATATGTTATCAAGGTACAGGATTTATTGACACAAGTTGATCATACGCTGAATAATCCAACCACATTTTTGTTTGGAAGTGGAAAGAAATAATAAAAATTGCATTAATTGCAATGAGTTGAGATACTATATTATAATTTTGCTGCATGTCATTGTGGTATATGTCATGTCTTAATTGGTGAATACGTTTAGTTTGTGACTTTATTTGAAGCAGAAATAATATGTGAATGCTTCATTGACCATAATTCTGACTGGTAACTACGAACTTCGTCTGAGCACATTAACACACGTGTCATGCAAGTCGTCTTAAATGGTGTCAAGTTGGGAAAAGGGGACGTACAACGAGATCTGGGGGTCCTTGTTCATCAGTCACTGAAAGTAAGCATGCACTTACAGCAGGCAGTGAAGAAAGCTAATGGCATGTTGGCCTTCATAACAAGAGGAATTGAGTACAGGAGCAAAGAGGTCCTTCTGCAGTTGTACAGGGCTCTAGTGAGACCACATCTGGAGTATTGTGTGCAATTTTGGTTTCCAAATTTGAGGAAGGACATTCTTGCAATTGAGGGAATGCAGCGTACGATCACGAGGTTAATTCCCAGGGTGGCGGGACTGTCTTATGTTGATAGAATGGAACGGCTGGGCTTGTATACTCTGGAATTTAGGATGAGAGGGGATCTTATTGAAACATATAAGATTATTAAGGGATTGGACACGCTAGACGCGGGAAACATGTTCCCCGATGTTGGGGGAGTCCAGAACCAGGGGCCACAGTTTAAGAATAAGGGGCAGGCCATTTAGAATGGAGATGAGGAAAACCTTTTTCACCCAGAGAGTTGTGAATATGTGGAATTCTCTGCCTCAGAAGGCAGTGGAGGCCAATTCTCTGGATGCTTTCAAGAGAGAGTTAGATACAGCTCTTAAAGATAGCAGAGTCAAGGTATATCGTGAGAAGGCAGGAACGCGGTACTGATTGTGGATGATCAGCCATGATCACAGTGAATGGAGGTACTGGCTCGAAGGGCCAAATGGCCTACTCTTGCACCTATTGTCTAAATCTTCTCTGTGCCCTTTCCAGCTTGACAACATCTTTCCCATAACATGGTGCCCAGACCTGAACACAATACTCGAAATGCGGCCTCACCAACGTCTTCTATAACTGCAACATCCCAACTTCTATGACTGATGAAGGCAAATGTGCCAAAAGGCTTTTTTGACCACACGATCCACCTGCAACTCCACCTTCAAGGAACCATGCACCTGCCCTCCGAGATCCCTCTGCTCTACAACATCCCCAGAGGCCTACAACATCCCCAGAGGCCTGTGCATATGAAGTAAATCTTCATATCAAACCATCCAAGCAGACAAATTGTGGTGCATAGATTTCACGTCGTGGCCCAAGATGTCCGAGCGTAAATAGTTGAAACATGGCCTGGGACAGCAATTCAAATGCACAGGAACGAAAGAGGTTGAAGAGAGTGGTGGACAATGCCGGTCTATCATGAGCACAGCCCTCCACTCCATTGAAAGCATTTCCATGAGGAGCTACCTCAAGAAAGTGGCATCTATTATCAAGGATCCCCACCATCTGAGGCATGTCTTCTTCTACTGCTACCATTGAGCAGGTATAGAAGCCTGAAGTCCCATGCCACCAGGTTCAGAGGGACATGGGCCAAACGTAGACATGTGGGACAAGTGAAGATGGGGTATTTAAGAAGGAACTGCAGATGCTGGAAAATCGAAGGTAGACAAAAGTGTTGGAGAAACTCAGCGGGTGCAACAGCATCTATGGAGCGAAGGAAATAGGCAACGTTTCGGGCCGAAACCCTTCTTGATCGTCATGGGCAAGTTCAAACAAAGGGCCTGTAAAATTTAAACTGAAGGATAATCAATATTTTAAATATATACAGATATGTGACTTTATGAAGAAATATACACATAGATTTCAAACTATATTTTTAGACCCTTTAGAAGAAGCAATGAATATTAAGGCTGATTCACAAAACTAATATCATACTTTTATAATAATATATTAAATAGAGAATTACCCTCAACAGAAGCACTAAGAGAAGATTGGGAACATGAGCTAATGATAAAGATCTCGAAGGACAGATGGGAAAAGTATCTGATGAACACACATAATTGTTCCATTAATGCAAGACATAATTTAATTCAATTCAAATTATTACATAGACTATATTATTCAAAAACGAGGTTGAATAAATTTTACCCAAACGTGTCTCCCAGATGCGATAAATGTTTGTTTCAAAACGCTAATACAGGTATAATACATTCATTTGTAGGATGTACAAAGTTGAATAAATTTTGGGGCGATATATTTGATATATTTACAAAGCTTTTCAAGTCAAGAATAGAACCTAAAACGGAATGGATTATATTTGGAATAATAGTAGAAGATATCAATTTAAATAAAGACCAAAACTTTTTTTAAATTATGGGTTAATAATTGGAAAGAAATTGATACTTAAATTTTGGAAAAATACAGTTATACCAACTGTTAAAATGTGGATTAGGAATATGATGGACATAGCACGCCTTGAAGAAATGAGACTCCGACTAATAAATAAATATGACCAATTCTTAAGGAGTTGGTCTCCTTTCATCGACTTTTTGGAATCATGTGATGCAGCGGTACCGTAAAGATTGCTGATTTCAGTTCATGCCGTGGATAGATCTACATCTCCGAATAAAGATTTGAAAATTTCTCTTTTAAAGGGCCTTCTCTCCTATTTCTACTTACCACTTTTTCTTTTTTTATATACACACTTCACGTTTTTCTATTCTCTACCATCTATTTTTCCTCTTTTTCCCCTTTCCATTGTTTTCTTTTTCTTGTCTTGCTTACTTCCTTTTCAAAACATAAAACTAGAGGTTGTACATAGAATGGATTACGGTATGACATAATTGGCAC
This sequence comes from Amblyraja radiata, assembly GCF_010909765.2. Lineage (NCBI taxonomy): Eukaryota > Metazoa > Chordata > Chondrichthyes > Rajiformes > Rajidae > Amblyraja > Amblyraja radiata. The sequence goes on from NC_045987.1 coordinate 29,005,712, forward strand.
CTAAAATTAGGTTCCACTGTATTGTTTTGTACTGTATTAACTTCTAATAAAATAAACAAAAAAAAAACACAAAAAAAAAGGGCCTGTTTCCGTGATGCATGACTCTATAACTCCATATGACTCCATAACAGTTACAACTCATAGGATCTTGAATTGACCTACACGACCTTAATCATACGTCAGCAATGCAACACTGCTATGAACTAGTTGTCTAATCGTATTCTGCACTAATATATTTTATTTTTTGCAGACTTTTGTTTTTTACTGTCTGGTAGAATATATGTTTATGTTATATATCTATATTACTAAAAGTCTGATCTTGACCACTTCCTGTTGTTCTGTATATTGATTTTAGAAAAAACGTTGCCACTTACGGTTGTGAGTAAGATGACCAAAAATCAGAGTCTCCCTCCGCTGTGCAGGACAAGAGGATTTTTCCCATTAATGAAAAATAAAAGAGTTATTAGTGTTTAAAAAATGTTGAGATTCTCTCTCCTGAAGGCCACGCCCCTTCCGGAGGGACTATAAAACCCGGAAGTGTTGAGTGCCTCAGTCAGTCTCTGCAAGATGGGGGAGAGAGAGGGTCACGTCTCTCAGTCTGAGCTGTGAATAACACTGAACACATGTCTACTAAACTGTGAGTGGTTTTACTGACCTGTCAGTGCCCTGAATGTGGTTTGAAAATATAATTTGGAAATGCTAAAGCTGTGTTGCGTTTGGTTTGGAATTGCTAAAGCTGTATTGCCTTTGGTTTGGAAATGCTAAAGCTGTGTTGCCTTTGGTTTGGAAATGCTAAAGCTGTTTGCCTTTTGTTTGAAAATGCTAAAGCTGTGTTGGCTAATTAAAGTTGCCTTGCCTAATTAAAGTTGCCTTGCCTAATTAAAGTTGCCTTGCCTAATTAAAGTTACCTTGCCTTCTATATAATTAAAAGTCTAATTTGACCACTTCCTGTTTGCGCTTTATATTGATTTTAGAAAAAAACGCTAGAACGTATGGCTGTGATTTTTGGCCATCTTACTCGTTCAGGTGCCGAGGATATTTCCCATCGATGAAAAATAAAATAGTTATTAGTGTTTAAAAAATGTTGAGATTCTCTCTCCTGTCAATCACGCCATGAAGGCCACAGCCCTTCTGGTGGGAGGGACTATAAAACCCAGAAGTGTGAGCGTGGCTCAGTCTCTGCAAGATGGAGGAGGGAGAGGTCACGACTCGCTGTCTTTAGTGGCCTTGCACCCTGCTTGAAATCGTATGAAACTGCACTTGAATTTGGTGGCCTTGCACCCTGCTTGAAGTGGTAAGAAACTGCACTTGAATTTGGTGTCCTTGCACCCTGCTTGAAATGGAATTTCAAGGAATAGCCGTGAGTCAACTGCCAGCCCACCAGCCGTGAGTGAGTGAGCTGCCAGCACAACAGGCTTGAGTGACTGAGCCGTCAGCCCAATAATCCATTCGGCCCACAATGAACATACTAGTCTTCTGGAAACCAGACCCTTCAGCACCCCCCCCCCCCCCCCCCCCCCCCAACTGGCCACCAATATTGGAATTGGTGGAGAGGTGGAATATTGCATTGAGGGACCAGCCCTCCTGTGTGATGCTGGGACCCAACGGGTCCAACTTAGTCTAGTAGTTTATATTTCTGTGTGCTCTCTGACTCAATGTGCCTGTGATGTTGCTGCAAGCAAGATTTTCATTGTACCTGTACCTCACCGTACCTGTGCTTATGACAATAAGCATGATTTGACCTTCTAACCAACACCAGCACTGTGTCAGCTTTCAGTGCACAATGGCTCTTTGCAGGACTTGGTGCAGACTTGAGGCAAATGCCAACAATATGCATTTCATACTCTGACATCACTGCATGGTGACCTTATCTTTGTTTGTATTTTAGATAAGATGCAATACATAATGTAAGCGGTCGTTTGGGCAAATGCAATAAATTCCTAAAACCTTTAACTAAGAAGCTTTCAAATTTATTAACAGAGTCTGAACGGACTTAACACTGCAGTGTACAATGTTTGCCACCAGGAAGAATTCTCCATTCACTATCAAATTTAATGCACATTTCACAATCAATTCCTTGCTGTGGAAGTAATAACTTCAGGGCTAAACAGGGCTCTGGGGTGTGTTTAGAGCAGAGGGATCTCAGAGTGCAGGTACATATTATTTCAAAGTGGCATCTCAGGTAGATAGGGTGGTCAAGAAGGCTTTCAGCACATTGGCCTTAATCAGTCAGAGTACTGAGAGTAGAAGTTGGAAGGTCATGTCACAGTTGTACAAGATTTTAGTGATGCCGCATTTTGAGTATTGTGTTCAGTTTTGATCATCCTGTTGTATGAAATATGCTGTTGAGCTGGTAACGGTGCAGAGAAGATTTACGAGGATCTTGCTAGGACTTGAGGGCCTGAGCTATAGGGAGAAGTTGGGCAGGCTAGGACTTTATTCCTTGGAGTGCAGGAGGATGAAGGGTGATATTATGTATAAGATCATGAGGGGAATAGATAGGCTAAAAGCACAAAGGCTTTTACGCAGCATAGGGGAATCATGAACCACCCGACGTAGGTTTAAGGTGAGAGGGGAAACATAGAAACATAGAAAATAGGTGCAGGAGTAGGCCATTCGGCCCTTCGAGCCTGCACCGCCATTCCATATGATCATGTCTGATCATCCAACTCAGTATCCTGTACCTGCCTTCTCTCCATACCCCCTGATCCCTTTAGCCACAAGGGCCACATCTAACTCCCTCTTAAATATAGCCAATGAACTGGCCTCAACTACCTTCTGCGGGAGAGAATTCCAGAGATTCACCACTCTCTGTGTGAAAAAAGTTTTCCTCATCTCGGTCCTAAAAGATTTCCCCCTTATCCTTAAACTGTGACCCCTTGTTCTGGACTTCCCCAACATCGGGAACAATCTTCCTGCATCTAGCCTGTCCAACCCCTTAATAATTTTGTAAGTTTCTATAAGATCCCCCCTCAATCTTCTAAATTCTAGCGAGTACAAACCGAGTCTATCCAGTCTTTCTTCATGTGAAAGTCCTGACATCCCAGGAATCAGTCTAGTGAACCTTCTCTGTACTCCCTCTATGGCAAGAATGTCTATCCTCAGATTAGGAGACCAAAACTGTACGCAATACTCCACGTGTGGTCTCACCAAGACCCTGTACAACTGCAGTAGAACCTCCCTGCTCCTATACTCAAATCCTTTTGCTATGAATGCTAACATACCATTCGCCTTCTTCACTGCCTGCTGCACCTGCATGCCTACTTTTAATGACTGGTGTACCATGACACCCAGGTCTCGTTGCATCTCCCCCTTTCCTAACGGCCACCATTCAGATAATAATCTACTTTCCTGTTTTTGCCACCAAAGTGGATAACCTCACATTTATCCACATTATACTGCATCTGCCATGCATTAGCCCACTCACCCAGCTTATCCAATTCACTTTGCAGCCTCCTAGCATCCTCCTCACAGCTAACACTGCCCCCCAGCTTCGTGTCATCCGCAAACTTGGAGATGTTGCATTCAATTCCCTCGTCCAAATAATTAATATATATCGTAAGTAGCTGGGGTCCCAGAACTGAGCCTTGCGGTACTCCACTAGTCATTGCCTGCCATTGTGAAAAGGTCCCGTTTACTCCTACTCTTTGCTTCCTGTCTGCCAGCCAGTTCTCTATCCACATCAATACTGAACTCCCAATACCCCCCAATAGATTTGATAGGAACTTGGGGGGCAACTTTTTCATACAGATGGATGTGCGTGTATGGAAGGAGCTTCCAGAGAAAGCAATTGAGGCAGGTACTTTAGTAAAACTTAAGACAATTCGACAGGTACATAGGTAGGTACAGTTCAGAAGGATATGGGCCAAACGTGAGCATGTGAGATTAGTGTAGATGAGGCAACTTGGTCGGCACGGTCAAGTTCGACTGAAGGACCTATTTCAGTGCTATATGACTACGACTCAAACTGCTCTTGCATATTAGCATTCTCCACAATGATCTACTGTGCTTCTTGTCGATGAAAACAGATGCAAAGTACTTGCATAGTACATCGCCTACATCCCCTGACTCCAAGCCCAAATTCTCTTCTTCATCCAAGATAAAGCAGACAGACTCTTTTAACCAGAGCAATTTGGGCACAGGGCCAGCCTTCACGCAGGAACAAAATAAAGGTTAACACTGAAAATGAAAGGGGAAAAAACATGAAATGTTAAATCTACTGCATGCACTTCTGGTGACTCCTGTTTGGAACCGGAACTGACGCATAGTTCGGTTTCCTTTGGTGGTATGTCCACATTCCAGCGTCAGCTGTGATGGACAAAATCCTATCTTTCTATCGGATCCAGATCAATCCTCTGAAACACAGCTAGTCCATGACCAGTTTAAATACACAGCATTTGATAGCCAGCAGTTTTAATTGGGAAGTTCGACATGCCCCCAACAACTCTCACCAACTACTGCATATGCACGGTAGAAAGCATTTTATCGGAATGCATCACAGCATAGTTTGGGAACAGCTCCATCCAAGACTGCAAGAAATTGCAGAGAATTGTGGATGCAGCCCAAACAATCACACAACCCAACCTCTCTTCAATTGAAGCTGGAAACAAAAATCTGAAATAACTCAGCGGGTCAGACATCTCTGGAGATAAGGAATAGTTGACGTTTCGGGTCAAGATCCTTCTTCAGACTTAAGTGCTGTCTGACTCCAGCTTTTCGTCTCTATCTCCGTTTTAAACCAGCTTCTGCAGTTCCTACACCCATCCATTGACCATTTATACCACTGCCTCAGCAAAGCCACCAGCTTAATCAAGGTGGAGAAACTCAGCGGGTCAGGCAGCATCTATGGAGAGAAGGAATAGGCGACGTTTCGGGTTGAGACCCTTCTTCAGAAAGATGTCGGGGGGGGGGGAGGGGGTGGGAAAAAGGAAGAGGTGGAGACTGTAGGCTTTGTGGGAGAGCTGGGAAGGGGGAGAGGAAGGAGGGAGAAAGCAAGGGCAATCGAAAATTGGAGAAGTCAATGTTCATACCGCTGGGGTGTAAACTACCTACGCGAAATATGAGGTGCTGTTCCTCCAACTTGCACTGGGCCTCACTCTGGCAATGGAGGAGGCCCAGGACAGAATGTTCAGATTGGGAATGGGAGGGGGTGTTGAAGTGCTGAGCAACCGGGAGATCAGGGTGGTTAATACAAACTGAGCGGAGGTGTTGGGCGAAGCGATCGCCGAGCCTGCGCTTGGTCTCACCGGTGTAGAGAAGTTGGCACCTGGAACAGCGGATGCAGTAGATGAGGTTGGAGGAGGTGCAGGTGAACCTCTGCCTCACCTGGAAAGACTAATTGGATCCTAGGATGGAGTTGAAGGGGGAGGTAAAGTGACAAGTGGAGCATTTCCTGCAGTTGCAGGGGAAAGTACCTGGGGAGGGGGTGGTTTGGGTAGGAAGGGAAGTATTGACCAGAGAGTTACGGAGGGAACGGTCTCTGCAGAAAGCAGAAAAGGGAGATGTGGCCAGTGGTAGAATCCCGAAAATGTTGGAGGATTATGTGTTGTATGCGAAGGCTGATGGGGTGGAAGGTGAGGACAAGGGAGACTCTGTCCTTGTTACGAGTGGGGTGTGAGAGCGGAGCCGCGGGATATAGAGGAGACCCTGGTGAGAGCCTCAACTACAATAGAAGAGGGGAACCCCCGTTCCCTAAAGAATAAGGACATCTCCGATGCCCTGGTATGGAACACCTCATCCTGGATGCAGATGCGGCGTAGACGGAGGAATTGGGAGTAGGCGTTAGAGTCTTTACACGAAGCAGGGTGGGAAGAAGTGTAGTCAAGGATGAGTTGCACCCTGGCCAGACCCTCTTCTCCCCTCTCCCAATCCAGCAAAAGATATAGAACTGTAAAAAAGCACACTTCCAGATTCATGGACAGATTTTCCCCAGCTGTTATCTGACAACTGAATCATCCTCCAATAACTTGAGAACAGTTGTGAACTACTATCTACCTCATTGGAGACTGTCAGACTATCTTTGATTGGGCTTTACCTTGTACTAAACATTATTCATGTTATTCCCTTTACATTGATACACTGTGGATGGTTCGGTTGTAATCATGTATTGTCTTTCTGCTGACTGGTTAGCACAGGGCTGCCAACTCTCTCGCTTTGAGCGTGACACTCACGCATTTCAGCCAATTCTCACGCCCTCACGCCCTCACGCTGAAGACAGAATTCTCACGCTGTCTTCAGTCCCTGCACAGCAAAGATCCCCTAGCGGAGCTATAGGATCTTTGTTGCACAGTTTGTCTCTTTGCGCCGCATGACAGCGATCTGCACGGATTGGGGAAGTGCGTTGGTCCCGGGCAGCGGGTGTCAGCGCTTTTGTGCGCCGTCTGCAAGCGCTGCGCTTCCGGCTGCCGCGGCAACCTCGCTCCCTCCCTCCTTCCTGCCCTTCAACTCACACAGCAGCGCCAACACCGCCAATCCACGCTACACCGTGCCCGCCGGACTCCCCATTGGGCGGCCGGGGAAAGAGAGGGAGGGGAGAAAGAGAGAGAGAGAGAAAGAAAAAAAGGGAGGGAGGGATGGAGGCAAACAGACTGGGGGAGGGAATGTAGTAAGGGATTGAAGGAAGAATAGGAGAAAGGGGAGAAAGAGGAAGCATAAGGAAAAAGAGGGAGGGGGAGGAAAGAGGGAGGGATGGGGGGAGGAAAGAGGGAGGAGGGAGGAAAGAGGGAGGGGGAGGATGGAGGGGGGGAAGGAAAGGTGTGTGTGTGTCTGTTTCCCTGTGTGTGTCTCCTTGTGTGTGTGTGTGTGCCTCCCTGTGTGTGTCTCCGTGTGTGTGTGCGTGTCTCTGTGTGTCTCCCTGTGTGTGTGTGTGCGTCTCCCCGTGTGTGTGTGTGTGTATCCCTGTGTGTGTGTGTGTGTGTGTGTCCCTGTGTGTGTGTCTGTGTCTCCCTGTGTGTGTGTGTGTCTCCCCGTGTGTGTGTCTGTCTGTCTCCCTGTGTGTGTGTGTGTGTCTGTCTCCCTGTGTGTGTGTGTGTGTGTGTGTGTCTGTCTGTCTCCCTGTGTGTGTGTGTGTGTGTGTGTGTCTGTCGCCCTGTGTGTGTGTGTCTGTCTCCCTGTGTGTGTGTGTCTGTCTCCCTGTGTGTGTGTGTGTGTGTCTGTCTCCCTGTGTGTGTGTGTGTCTTCCTTTGTGTATGTGTCTCCCTGTGAGCCTGTTGTCACATCCTGGCCTTAGACAGGGCTGCCAACTCTCACGCTTTGAGCGTGAGAGTCACGCATTTCAGCCAATTCTCACGCTGATGACAGAATTCTCTATCTGTCTTCAGTCCCTGCACAGTTTGTCTTTTTGCGCCATATCACAACGATCTGTGCAGTCTGGGGAAGCGCGTCAGTTGGCGGCTGTTAGTGTCGTTGCATCTCTTCTCTTCTCTTCTTTCTTGGTTGGATGTACAGCCGCCGACAACATGAAGCAGCCGGAGATAAACTAACCAGGTGAATCAGTTGTAAAACATGGGGAGGACCACAATGAGGCCAAACATCTAGGACAGGGTTCGGCAACCTACGGCACACGGGCTGAATCCGGCCTGCAACCCGAAAAACCACGTTTTTTTCAATTCGTTTTCGCAGGGTCGGGGCAGGCGAGCCGACCTGAGAACTGCAGCCAGTCCCTGGGACGCGAGCTGATCTGGGAATGACAGCCAGTCCCTGGGCACGCAGAATGCCAACTTGATCATTATAGACAAATAGGGCCAGCCACGTACATGTTGTATAACTCTGACTCTATGAAGATCTGAATGTGCTTAGAATGACCATTTAAGCAAAATTGCCCCCACTTTCCCCATTTTGATTCTTGAGATTAATATCCCTTTACTCTGTTAACAGCGTTAAAGTACTTATGAGGTCGAGTCAGGAAAGGGAACGTTATTTATTTTTAGTTTGCTTTAATTTGTTAGTTGATTGTTTGTTGAGTGCCATCATTTCTGAAATGGTCTTAAAATAACTTAACTGTTATAAAGCAGTAATAAGTGATTTTTGTCCAAACAATTGGAACTTGCATAAAATGTTTGCATTATTAGCAGGACTGCCAACTCTCACGCATTGAGTGTGAGACTTACGCATTTCACAAAATTCTCATGCTCTCACGCTGATCACAAAATTTCTCACGCTCAAATATCTGCGGGTGCTGAAAGTTCAAAATAAAGCAAATTTTTGTTAGAGGTGAGTAAAAACCATGAGGGGAATATCAGGTGAATGCATAGTCTTTATCCCAGGATATGTGATTCAAGCACTAGAGGGGATTGGTTTAAAGCAGGGCTATCAAACTACCACCACCAACCCCCCTCCCCCTTCCTCCCTGAGGCACCCACCCTCACCTCCGGCGGCTCTATGTCCGTCGACCGCTCTGTCCACACCCCATGGAGTTTTAACCCTGGCCCGGAGCCAGGAGCGGACCGGGTGAGTGCCGCTATGGGACGGGGAACACCCCCTCCCACACCTTCCCCCCCTCGGTCGCTACACTCCCTCACAATTTCTCACTCTCAACTCTCACTCAATGTTGGCAGCCCTGTTAGCACATAACTAACGATTTTAAACCGTACGTTGGTACATGTGACAATAAATTAAACTCAACTCACTACTGACACAGGGCAATCTTTGGCAGTAAATGTGATGGTTTGAACAAATCTTAAGTGAAGTCAGCTGAAATGTTGTTTGGTGTTTTAAATTCCACTTTATATTTCCCCTCCTCCTTGACACAGCCTGTGTTGCTGGAGCAGCAGAGCAAGGGCCTCTAGCCAGCAGGTTTGAACAAGAAGCAACTTCCTTATCTGTTGGTCATAGCAACTAACAAGACAAGTTTGCACCCTGGATCCTGTACAGGTCAGTTAGCAGGCACCTGGTCTTCTCTTTCACAAATAGTTTGTTAACATTAGACAGACTGCAGGAAGAGCGTTGCCCAGCCTTTGGTCGAGCATGGAGGTAAATTATTCAGAGAGCTGAGATACCAGTCCTTGTGTGCTGTTACACCAGTACTCTGTAATGAAGTTCCACATCAGGCACAGCACAACCCACTTGTTACCTCGCTTTTGACACCACACCACATTGACTATCTGGTTCACAGTGACTGTTTAAAGGATTCATTCAGGACAGGTTTGTCCAAGGTATCTGAGAAAGTACAATGGATAAGACAGTACAACATAGGATCAGGCCCTTCGGCCCATGTTTGTGCTGAACATGATGCCAAGTTACACTAACCTCATCTGCCTAAACATCCCTCTAGATATCCCTCTATTCCCTGCACCTTCATGTGCCTATCCAAAAGCCTCTTAAACACCACTATCGTATCTGCCTCCATCATCAATAGCAATGCGTTCCAGGCCCCTCCCAATCTCTGTATAAAGAACTTACCCCGCACGTCTCCATAAAACTTTCACCCTCTCACCTTATGCCCTCTAGTGTTAGACATTTCCACCCTGGGAAATGCTTTCTGATTGGCTCATGATTTTATATACATCTATCAGGTCTCCCCTCAACCTCTGACGATACACAGAAAACAATCCCAGTCTATCCAACCTCTTGCTCTAGGTGAAAGTCTCTAATCCAGGCAGTATTCTGGTAAACCTCCTCTGCACCCTCAACAGAGCCTCTACATCTTTCCTGTAAAAGTGCAACGAGAATTGAATGCAGCGTAGACTCGATGTGGGGGGGGGGTTGCGGGCACTCTCTCTCTCTCTCTCCCTCTCACTCAATGGCAGTGCGCAGCAATCTCCTCCCCCCGTGGCGACCACGTTCACGGAAGGCCTGATTTTCCTGATTTTCAATTGTCTGACAATAATCTTAGTGTCTGTAATAAGGTAAAATATCTGGGGCATTTTATTACAGAACAAATGACAGATGATGAGGATATTTATAGGCAACGACGTATGCTGTATGTACAGGCGAATATTATCTTGCGTAAGTTTGGTGCGTGTAGAGATGTGGTGAAGATGTCACTGTTTGGAGCATATTGCACACCACTCTATACTGCGCACCTGTGGTCGAACTACAGAAAGACAAGTTTGCAGAGACTAAAGGTGGCCTATAATGATGCAATGAGAACACTGCTAAGGAAACCTAGATGGTGTGATGCTAGTAACATGTTTGTGGCTGCAGGAGTCAGTACTTTAGAAGCAATCCTAAGTAATCATATGTCTAAATTCATTTGCAGAATAAATGACTAAAAATGTAATTATTGTGGCCTTGTCAAACATAAGGTTTAGCACTACATGTTACGAATCCCAGTTGGAGACAATGGTGTCGCTGTCTCGTTGGAGGAATTGCTCATTCTTTTTTATTCTGGATTTTAATTCATGTATTGTTTTTTTTTAATATATAATTGATGATGCTTTTATAAGTGATATACTAAGATTTTATATGTATTTTATGTTTTTAATATGCAATGTATTTTTAGGTAATGTTGTCCCATGTCTGGACCTTGAGTCCGAAATAAAGTTTATTATTATTATTAATTCACATGTTTAATCAATATTGTTTTATTATTAATGCTTAATGTTTTATGTGTCATTCTTAACTGTCACTGTATGTCATTTGTCACTTGCAGGCGGAGCACCAAGGCAAATTTCTTGTATGTGACTACTTAGCCAATAAACTTATTCATTCATTCATTCATTCATTCATTCATTCATTCATTCATTCATTCATTCATTGATTCATTGTTACCGTTGGCAACGTCCCATTGTGATGTCATTGTGGCAGGCAGCAGGCAGCTTGAGAGCCCATTGTGATTGGTGAACTCTGAAAGGCATTGTGACATCATCACTCGAAGCTCTCTGAAAAAGCGGTTTTGGCTTTTGTGGAAACTTTAAATCATGAATAAGTTTTGAAACAGCATGATATAGTGGGGGGTTGGGGATGGGAGGGGCGGGGGCATAGACTCAACGTGGGGAGGAGGGGCGGTAGTGGGCGGTGGCGTGGGGGTTGGGGGTAGTGGGAGGGGGTGTGGGGGGGGGGGCGGGAGGGGGGAAGGGGTGTGGGTTGTTGAGGGGGCGGTGCGGGTGGTGGGAGAGGACGGAGGGAGTATAGGGCGGGCAGCGTGGCCAACGTGTGCGGGGCTTGCGGTCTCTCACTCTCTCTCTCTCTCCCTCTCTCTCTCGCAGTGTGCAACAGTCTCCTCCCCCCGCGGCAACCAGCATTCACGGAAGGCGTCCAGCGTCCCCATGAAAGGCTCTCTGTGAGAAGCTGCGGTTACCGTTGGCAATGTCCCATTGTGATGTTATTTGTAAATGAGATCCATTGTGATTGGACGTCTGTAAGATGGCATTGTGACATCATCAATGGAAGGTGTTGCAAGAGTCTCCGACCTCCACTAGGGGCGCCGCTTTGATGGCAGCCTCTGCCTACAGTCTCTGTTTTTCTATCTTTTAAACATTTTTAGTCTGTTTTAAAAGTATGTTTTGGAGCTTTCTTTGGTTTTTCTATGTGGGGAAGGGGGGTAGGGTAAGGGGGAAACCGTTTCCCAGTCACTTCCTGGCGAGGATGTGACTATTCTCCGAGTCGCGTCCTCGCCCCCCTCCTCGCGGCCTACCAACTGGATTGGCGCGGCCTTTCCTGCCGGGGGCCAGCCAAAGCTTCAGCGGCGGCGCAGCACTGGATTCACCACGGAACGGGCGATGCCTTACCTGGATCGCCGTTTGAAGCTCCGGAGTGTTGGGCCTGCTGCTTCAACATTGCGGAGCTGTGGTTTGTAGAGCTTCCAGCGCGGGCGGCGCTGACTTCAACATCGCGGACTCCTGGGACCTTTTGCCGAGGGCCGCCAACGTAAATCTCCGCCCAGCGCAGCCTGTGGACTTTAGGAGCCGCGGACTCCGGTAGGAAGTGGCCGATTTGGATGTCCAAGCCGCTGAGGTTGCTCTCCCGTTCCGATGTCGGAGTTCCATCATCTCCGGAGTTATTAGTATTTAAAAAATGTCGAGATTCTCTCTCCTGATGGCCACGCCCCTTCTGGAGGGACTATAAAACCCGGCAGTGTTGAGTCAGTCTCTGCAAGATGGGGGAGCGAGAGGGCCACGTCTCTCTGAGCTTTGAATAACACTGAACACATGTCTACTATACTGTGAGTGTGGTTTTACTGACTTTGAGTGCCTTTAATGTGGTTTGAAAATGAAAATGTGGTTGGTTTGAAAAAGCACAGCAAATGGTGGTTGGTTTGAATCAAAGCACTGCAAATGGTGGTTGGTGGTGGTTGGTTTGAAACAAAGCTCAGCAAGCTGAGTGTGGCCAGTATGGTGGGTCTCTGATGATGCTAGCTGCCTTTTTGATGCAGTTACTCTTGTAGATCCCTTTGATGGTGGGGAGGCCAGTACACATGATGGACTGGGCTGATGTTCACCAGTTTTTACAGTCTTCTTCGTTTCTGGGCATTCCGAGTTGCCGAACTAGGTTGTGATGCCAGCAGTCAACATGCTCGCTACTGTAAAAGTTACCATAACTATCAAATCTCCTATCACTATCACTCTGCCGGGCGTCAGCCTACTCCGCTGTGCCTCAGGGCTAGGCCTGGTGCCACAGACCTGGCTGTTGCTGCTGTCCGCTCAATGGTCACCCCCCTCATAGTATCCACAGGTGTACACCTGCTTTGCAAGGGAATAGTCACGAATTACAGCAGGATCTTGATCAGCTGGGCAAGTGGGCAGAAGAATGGCTATTGGAGTTTAATGCAGATAAGCATGCGGTGTTGCATTTGGGAAATCAAACCAAGGCAAGACCTTCACAGTGAATGGCAGGGCCTTGAGGAGTGTGTGAAGCAGCGGGATATAGGAAGTTAACATAGTTCCCTGAAAGCGGTAGCACAGTTAGATAGGGTCGTCAGTAAGGCTTTCAGTCGATAGGCCTTCATCATTATGGATGATATGATGTTATGTGTCAGAAGGAACTGCAGATATTGGTTTACTGGTTTATATCAAAGATAGACACAAAAAGCTGGAGTAATTCAGTGGGTCAGGCAGCATCTCTGGAGAAAAGGAATAGGTAACATTCTGGGTCGAGACCTTTGTTCAGACTAGGATGTTATGTTACTCTTGTACAACACTTTGGTGAAGCCATATTTGGACAGTTCAGTTTTGGTCACCCTGCTTTGGGAAGGATTTCATTAGGCTGGAAAGTCCACTTCTTTCTGATTGATGAGGATGTTTCCTGGACTCGAGCATGAATGCACAAAGTCTTTTTTCATAGGGTAGGGGAATCCTGTTCCACAGAAATTATTTCCATGTATCCTGTCCCACGGAAATCACTTCCACATACCTCGATACCATCCTATCCATCCTGGTCCAATCTGTCCTGACCTATGTCCAAGATACCTCATATGCCCTTTGTCTCTTTAATGACTTCTGCTTTCCGAGCCTCCACTCCCTCATCTTTACTATGGATGTTCAGTCACTCTACACCTCCATCCCCCACCAGGAAGGCCTTAAAGCCCTCCGTTTCTTCCTAGACTGCAGAACTATCCAATTTCCCTCGACTAACACTGGTCCTCACACTCAACAACTTCTCCTTTGACTCCTCCCACTTCCTCCAAGTCCAAGGCATAGCTATGTGCACCCGCATGGGCCCCAGCTGTGCCTGCCCCTTTGTAGGGTACGTTGAAAGTTCCAGACGTACACTGGCCCTTTCGCCAAACTCTATCTCCGTTACATTGATGACTGCATCGGTGCTACCTCCTGCACCCGTGCAGAACTCATGGACTTCATTAACATCACCACCAATTTTCATCCTGCAATCAAATTTACTTGGACCATCTCCAACACCTCCCTCCCCTTTCTTGATCTCACAGTCTCCATCACCCGAAATAGACTATTGATTGACATCTATCACAAACCCACTGACACCCACAACTATCTCGACTACACTTCTTCCCACCCTGCTTCCTGCAAAGACTATCCCCCCTACTCCCAATTCCTCCGTCAACGCCGCATCTGTGGCCAAAATAACGTTTTCCATACTAGAACATCCAAGATGTCATAATTCGTTCGGGGATTCCCCTCTCCTATCATAGATGAGGTTCGCACCCGTGTCTCCTCTGTATCCCGTAGCTCTACCCTTGCTCCCCCTCCCCCTGCAACAGAGACAGAGTCCCCCTCGTCCTTACCTTCCACCCCATCAACCATCGCATGTAACACATAATCTTCCAAAATTTCCGCCACCTCCAGCGAGATCCCACCACTAGTCACATTTTCTCATCTCCACCCATTTTCGCCTTCTGCAGATACCATTTCCTCTGCAACTCCCTGGTTAACTCATCCCTTCTCACCCAAACCACCCCCTCCCCAAGTACTTTCCCCTGCAACCGCAGAAGATGCAACACCTGTCGCTATACCCCCTTCCTCGACTCTGTCCTGGGACCCCAACAGTCATTTCAGGTTAGGCAGAGGTTCACTTGAACCTCCTCCAACCTCAACTAGTGTATCCGTTGTTCAAGATGTCGACTCTTATACATCGGCGAAACCAAATGCAGACTGGGTAATAGATTCGTGAAACGCCTTCGCTCAGCCCGCGTGAACCAACCTGATCTCCCGGTTGCTGCACAATTTAATTCTCCTTCCCATTCCTACACAGACCTTTCTGTCCTCAGTCTCCTCCATTGTCAGAGTGAGGCTAAACGCAAATTAGAGGAACAGCATCTCATATTTCGCTTGGGCAGCTAACAGCCCAGTAGTATGAATATTGATTTCTCTCACTTCAGGTAGCCCCGGCATTCCCCCTCTCTCTATCCCCCCCTCACCCAAGTCGCACCAGCTTCTCATTTTCACTCTACCACCAGCTTACAATGGTCTGTTTCCCTTATCATCGTTACTTTTTTTGCATATCTTTCATTCATTGTTCTTTATCTCTCCACATCACCATCTATATCTCTTGTTTCCGTTATCCCTAACCAGTCTGAAGAAGGGTCTTGACTCAAAACGTCACACATTCTTTCTCTCTCTCTCTCTCGAGATGCTGCCTGCCCCGCTGAGTTACTGCAGCTTTTTTTGTCTATCTAAGGGGAATCAAGAACCAGATGACATGGAGTGAAGAAGAGAAGGAACAGATTTAATGGTTATATGGACGTACATAGAGGGCTATGGGCCAAACGTGGGAAGGTGGGACCAGTGGGAAGGTTATCTTGGTTACATGGACAGATTGGGCCAAAGAGCCTGTTTCCGTGCTGTACGACTCGATGACTCTAGGATTTTCAAGGAGGAATTCACACCCACTGGTTTCTGATGGAGTCGTATGGCATAAAAATGGTTCCTTCTGGCTACCATGTCCACACTGACATCAACCTGGGGAGACCAGCGCTGGACACATACAGAAATGAGCCTATGTCGCTGTACATTTCTTAATGCAAGCTGTGTGCTAATCTGCCCTGTTTTTTTAACGCAAAATCAGTCATCTTGGATCCTACAGTAGCATCATAATTGATTCCCTAATGTCAAGGCAGTTAAACCAACCTTCCAGAGAAGTGGAGCTGTTTGGATTGATAATATTCTAGTTTCAACATCATTGTAACTTAGCAACAATTGCCTTGCCTCAGGCAAGTGTCCAATATGCATTTTGATTCTTATGATTTTATTGCTCCATGCTGACCCTTCAACCAGGGAATATAAAATCAGTGGTTCGAAGCTTTGATGAGAGAAGCTGCAATAACAATGCTGGTCACCATGAAAGCTGCATTTCAAATAGGTGCAACAAATCACCAATGCCGCTCTATAAATAATATAAAGACTACTTGCTCAGTCACAGAGCACAGAGAGGATTGAGCAGTATAAGATGTCTGCTTAGTGGAATAATGCTTTCACTGTCAATACAATCAAGCCAAAGTGAAAATCACTTAAAATTAGATTCTAGCCATTAATTAATGAAATGCTGGACACTAACAGCACAAAGGAGCCTCTCCACCTATGCTCTTAGAAATGCTCATAGAAACGTGGCTTAGCCCAGACACAATGGCTTTTCCCTGCAAGTCTGCAAGGTTGCAGCCTCAGGACCGATACAATTCTCTAAACAATCACTCCTTGGACAGCAGATGAATGAAAATCAAAGGGTCTTTAATCTCAAACATGAACTTTTTCCACAGATACGGCCCAACCTGCTCAGTGTTTCCTGCATTTCTGCTTGTTTGGAACCAAACAGCGGTGTAGTGGTACTTTGAGTTATGAGTGAAACTTACCAGTGATTGGTTTACAATCATAATAAATCTAATAAAAGGAATCACCAAAGAGAATAAATGGCCGAGATAGATGGGACAGTGCTCAACATTGATTTTACCAGTGAGTATTTACCACACACAGTTAACTTGAAGGGAAGCTGGTTCATAACTCTCCCCACCAGGAGCCTTTGGTGACCCTTTTGCTTAGGATGTCAAAGAACAAAAGGAATCAAGGTTGTGATGATTGTCAGTGGGGAACAGGTCTACAGGCGGATCTCCCAGCCACTGTGGAGGGACAACTCCCAGGTGCCCACATCTGAAAATAAATCCAGGCAATTACTGCAGGGCTTATGTACTCAGACATGATCAACTTCATTCTTAAATATTAATAAAGACGAATGACTGATATTTCCATAAATACAATCAGCGTTCCCATGTAATGCAATCACTCTCTGACTACATTGCCAGAAACATGATGCGTATTCTGCACAGGTAAAGTAATTAACCCCACAAGAACAGCGGATATCTTTGTCGCCTGTATTGTTTATTTTTAAATGGCTGTATCCCTCGGACTCAAGCACGTTTCCATACCCAATTGCTTGGTCTGAGCTGGAGATTTACTGCAGATATTAACAATTTGGATGAGAAGGCATGATTCGTAAGTTTGCAGATGACACTAAAGGTTGCAGATGTAAGCGCAGGTATTGTGGGCCGCAGAGCCTGTTCTTGTGTTGTACTGTTCCATGCTCTATGAAAAAGGGTAACTAGGGATAGTGGCTAGTGGGGTACCGCAAGGCTCGGTGCCGGGACCGCATCTATTTACAATATACATTACTGATTTAGATGATGGGATTAAAAGTAACATTAGCAAATTTGCAGATGACACAAAGCCGTGTGGCAGTGTGAACTGTGAAGAGGATGCTATGAGGATACAGGCTGACTTGGATGGGTTGGGTGAGTGGGCAGATGCATGGCAGATACAGTTTAATGTGGATAAATGTGAGGTTATCCACTTTGGTGGGAAAAACAGGAAGGCAAATTATTATCGAAAAGGTGTCAAGTTGGGAAAAGGGGAAGTACAATGGGATCTGGGGGTCCTTTTTCATCAGTCACTGAAAGTAAGCATGCAAGTACAGCAGGCAGTGAAGAAAGTGAATGGCATGTTGGCCTTCATAACAAGAGGAGTTGAGTATAGGAGCAGAGGTCCTTATGCAGTTGTACAGGTCATTCTTGTTATTGAGAAAGTGCAGCGTACGTTCATGGTTAATTCCTGGGATGACAGGACGGTCATATGTTGATAGAATGGAGCGGCTGGGCTTGTATACTCTGGAATTTAGAAGGATGAGAGGCAATCTTATTGAAACATATAAGATTATCAAGGGTTTGGACACGCTAAAGGCAGGAAACATTTTCCCGATGTTGGGGGAGTCCAGAGCCAGGGGCCACAGTTTCAGAATAAGGGGTACGCCATTTAGAACGGAGATGAGGAAACACATTTTCACACAGAGGGTTGTGAATCTGTGGAATTCTCTGCCTCAGACGGCAGCGGAGGCCAATTCTCTGGATGCTTTAAAGAGAGAGTTTGATAGAGATAGAATCAAAACATAGGGGGGGGGGGGACACACACGATTTCTTAGCGCTGCGCGCACATGCACACACACACACGCACGCGATGCTTTGGAGGCTTCAGCCGTGGGTCCTGTGGACGATAACATCGGGAGCTGACCTGGTTGGTGACCGATTCCAAACTCCAGCAACAGCAGCTTCGTCCGCCCCAAATTGTGGGGCTTCAATCGGCCCGTTCGCGGGGCCTTTCATCGCCCGGCGGGGGCTTCAACATTGGGAGCCTTGACGCCGCAATTTGACCGCGGGGTGGTGGAAGATCCCGTGGCCGATTTTAAGCCACGCCGGGCCGGGCGATGAAAAGCCCCGTGAACTCCGCTCTATGATCTTTACTGCACCAGGACATCTCCCTCCTCCAATCACCGCGCTCTATCCTCAGTCCCACCCCCCCCTCCCACTTCCGCCTATGACCGACACCGTCCTCCTCCAATCATTGCGCTGAATCATCAGGGTCCCCCCCCCACTGCCTGCTGACTGACGTCTCTCTCGTCGAATCTCGCCTCGATCATCAGTCTCACCCCCACTGTCTCGCGGAAAGTGGAGATATTTAATAGATTTTTATTTCACCGAGTTTTAAAATCCGGATTACAAAACATGGGGGGGGGGGGGGATTGTCCCCCATCTCTCAAAACTTGGGGGGGACGTGTCCCCCCTCCGGGATTTCCGCCCATGGCATATTGCGAGAAGGCAGGAATGGGGTACTGATTGTGGATGATCAGCCATGATCATATTGAATGGTGGTGCTGGCTCAAAGGGCTGAATGGCCTACTCCTGCGCCTATTCTTGGTCCTCCAAAATATTCCAAATGGAATTTAAACTGGAGGTGGTGAAGGGAGGGCTTAAGCCAGAAAGGGTTATTGGGAAGAAAGAGCTACTTTAAATGTAGTTGCATCTGGTTGGATAACTATAGTAGGGTGGAGATTATTCCATGCTTTAATTGTGCGGGGGAAGAACGAATTGCTGTACACATCTGTCTTTGTAGCTGGGATCACAAATTGGATCGAATGCCCTCGTCTGCTCCTAATTGGTTTGGGTTTGGTGTAGGTCTTGTAATCTATGTCGAGCTGACCATTTAACATTTTGTAAAAATAGGTCAAACAGTGAGCTTCACGTCTGTCTTGGAGTGGGTTCCACCCCAGAGAATTCAGAAGTTTGGTGACACTCGCTTCTCTCTCATAAGTGTTAGTAACAAATCGAGCTGCCTGTCTTTGGACACGTTCGATGGAAGATTTTTTTTTATTTGTGTATGGGTCCCATGCTGCAACTGCGTAGTCTAACGAGGGTGAAGTCTAACGAGGGTGAAGTATAGCTTCTCCTTGACAGAAGTTGTACAATGATGAAAGTTGCGCCTCAGAAAGTTTAGGACACCTGTTGCTTTCACCGTTGCATGATGAGTCTGACCATTCCAACGCAGATCATTCTGCAATTTGATGCCAAGATACTTGGTTTGTTCGGATTCTTCAAGGGTGGCACCAAGTATATTGTAAGATGTTTCGCCTGGATTCCTCTTTCTGGTGACACGCATGGTTTCACATTTGGAAGGGTTGAACTGCATGCCCCATTGTTGTGACCACTCAACCATAGTATCGAGATCCTTTTGGAGAGCATCTTCATCATCAGCTGACTTAATTGGACGGTACAGCAAACAATCATCAGCGAATAGTCTGGTCGTACTTGTGACTTTTTCATGGATGTCATTTATGTAAAGCAAAAATAGGTGTGGGCCAAGTACTGTGCCCTGAGGTGTACCACTCAACACTGGATGCCAATTGGAGCTCTTTCCGTTCACACACACACGCTGACAAAACATCTTCAGCGTGTGTGTGTGAACGGAAAGAGCTCCAATTGGCATCCAGTGTCTATTGTCTATTCATAGTGAATATGGTTATTAGAAATTACAGCAGAGTAATGATCAGTTGGACTAGTGGCTGAGAAATAGTGAATGGCGTTTGATGCAGGTAGTCATAAGAGTCATACAGCAAGGAAACAAGCCCTTCGCCCAACCTGTCCATATCGACCAGGCTTTATTTAACACCTTTCTTCTCTGACGCCACTTTCAGGAACTAAGTTTCTGTACTCCCAGATCCTTATACTCTACAACACCTCCGTGGAACCCACCATTCATTGTGAGGGCCTTGCCCTGGTTTGCCTTAACAGAATCAATACCTCACACTTATCTGCATTAAAATCCTGTAGCCATTCCACAGGTCACTTGCCCAGCTGATCAAGATCTTGCAGGTCATTTATATATATCACAAACATCAGGGGACTCAGCACAGGTCCCTGCGGAACTCCACTGGTATAGACCTCCAACTAGAATATCTACCTTCCACCACAACCCTGTTTCTTCTATGAATAAGCCAGTTCTGAATCCATATGACCAAGTCATAGTGAATCCTGCACATCTTAATCTTCCATGATCAGCCTACCATGAGCAACCTTATCAAAACTCTTACTAAAATCCATGTATACCACATCTACTGTGCTGCCTTCATCAACCTCCTTTGCCACCTCCTCAGAAACTCAATCCTTACTGAAACACGACCTGCTGTGTACAAAGCTCTGTTGGTTATCCCTAATTAGCCCATTCTCTTCCAAATAGGAGTTAAATCCCATCTCAAATAATTCTCTCGATGGTCTATAGTTCCCTGGATTATGTCTATTTCCCTTCTCATCGAACAACATTGACCACTCTCCATTCCTTCGGGACTTAGCCTGTGACTAGAGGAGAAACAAAAATGCTTGTCAAGGTCCGCACAATCTCCTCTCTTGCCTCCCTCAATAACTCTGGGATAGACCCCATCAGGCCCTGTGGATCCACCTTCATGCTCTTCAAGAGCCTCAGCACCACCACCTTCTTAATTTCAAATTCCTAACTAATTTCAAACTTTGCTTAATCCGATTCGCCAATGACATTTCATGGCCCCTTTAGGCCTAACTAATCACTTGCTTGAGTTCTTTCCTACTCGCTTTATATTCCTCATTAGTCGCGTCTAATGCCACCTTCTTAAACCTGACATATGCTTCCTTTGTCTTCTTGACCACATTTACAATATCTTTGGTAACCCATGGATCCCTTACATTGCCTTCCTTATCCGTCCTCCTTCCTGGAACATGCTGATCCTGCACTTCGATCATTGATCTTTAAACAACTACCACACGTCTGAAATGGAGTCACCCAATAACAATTACTCCCAGTGTACCCTCCCAAACTCCTGCCCTATAAAGTTGTAATTTGCCTCACTCCAATTTAGTCCCTTCCCTTAAGGCCCAGTCTCCTTCCTATTCAAAGCAATCTTAAAACTTAAGGAGTTGTGATCACTACCCCCAAAAAGCTCTTTCAATGGAGCGCCTGTCGCCTGGCCAGGCTCATTTCCCAACACAAGGTCTAGTATGTTCCCTTCTCGGTTTGGACTACCCACATATAGTTTCAAGAAACCCTCTTCGATGCACCTCACACATTCTGCCCCGTCTAAGACTTTGGCACTGAGCACGCCCCAGTTAATATTGGGGAAGTTAAAGTCACCTACTAGGACAACCATGTCGCTTTTGTATCTCTTGGTAACCTGTCTACAGATCTGTTCCCCTACCTCCTGCTTTCTACAGGGGGGCTATAGTACAATCCCATTAGAGTGCTTGAATCTTGGTCATTTCTAAGCTCCACCCATATTACTTTAGCAGACGAACCCTCTCAATTATCCTCTCTGAATGCTCTCTGAGTGACTGTCTCCCTGATTAGTAGCACAACTGCTCCATCTCTTTTGCCTCCCTCTAGAAACCCAGAAACATTGAGCCAGTAATAGTGTCCCACTCACAACCACATGTCCTCAGTGGCCGCAACATTATTGCCCCAAGCATCAGTCCAGACTCTAAGTTCATCTACGTTCTCCACAATATTCCATGCACTGAAATAAACACACCCATCAGTATCACCATATTATCTCACCTCTCCCTGCCTTTCTTTCTTTTAAGACTTATTGGTCCTAATCTCTACCTTCCCACCACTTACAATTTCTGACCTACTACTCTGGTTCCCACCCCCCTGCCTCTCTAGTTTAAACCCGCCAAAATAACACTAGCAAACCTCCCCACAATGATACTGGTCCCCCTCGAGTTCAGATGCAACCCATCCCTCTTGTACAGGTAATCTCTGTCCAAGAATGAATCCCTGTCTCCTACACCAACTCCTCAGTTACGCACTCATCTGTTTCATCCTCCAATTTCTATCCTCACTAGTAGGTGGCACGAGGAGTAATCTGGAGATCACTACCTTCGAGGTCCCACATTTTAATCTTTTGCCATACTCCCTATATGCCTCGCCAACAGTCTGTCGGTCCCTTCTTTCTTTGTTGTTTGTTTGTAGGTGTTAAATGTTTGTTTTTAGTGTTCTCTAGCATGTTTTATATGGGGGGTCGGGAGTTGGGGGAAACTTTTTCAAATTTCTTAACTCGACGGAGATCCGTTTTTTTTCCTTTTCCGTATTATATCTCCGTCCGCATTGTGGCCTAACGTCGAGGAGTTGGTGGCCTTTGCTAGAGCTACATTGCGGGTGCCTGTGGGACTTTAACATCGTGAGCTGGCGATCCCTTTGCCAGGGATCGAACTTTGATCTCCACCGCAGGACTTTAACATCACGGAGCTTGCGGTCTCTGATCAGAGGCCGACCGGGAACTCCGAGTCGCAGGAGCTTCGATCGCCCCGTTGCAGAGGCTTCGAACCGCTGGCAGCGGGAGCTTCGATCACCCGGACGCGGGGGCTTCAACCGCCCTGACGCGAGAGCTTCGATCACCCGGACGCGGGGGCTTCAACCGCCCTGACGCGGGAGCTTCGATCACCCGGACGCGGGGGCTTCAACCGCCCTGACGCGGGAGCTTCGATCACCTGGACGCGGGGGCTTCAACCGCCCTGACGCGGGAGCTTCGATCACCTGGACGCGGGGGCTTCGATCACCTGGACGCGGGAGCTTCGATCACCTGGACGCGGGAGCTTCGATCACCTGGACGCGGGGGCTTCGATCACCTGGACGCGGGGGCTTCAACCGCCCTGACGCGGGAGCTTCGATCACCTGGACGCGGGGGCTTCGATCGACCCATTGCAGAGGCTTCGAACCGCTGGCAGCGGGAGCTTCGATCACCCCGACTGCGGATGGTTCGACTGTCCCGACCGCGGGAGAATAAAAGACGAAGAGTATTGGACTTTATTGCCTTCAATCACAGTGAGGAATGTGGGGAATCCGCATAGAAGTTAACTTCTATGTAGTTTGAATTTAGTTGCTTTTTTTTAGTATGGCTGTATGGTAATTTGAATTTCACTGTACCTTAATTGGTACATGTGACAATAAACTGACCTTGAAACCTATATTCACTTCCCATGACCTCATCCATTTTCCAAGCTATGTAATATATGCCAATGTGCACAACGACTTCTGGCTGCTCCCCCTCCCTCTTGAAAATGTTTTGCAACCGCACCGACACATCCTGGACCCTGGCACCAGGGAGGCAACACAGCATCCTGGAGTCTCGATTGCTTCCACACAACCTCCTGTCTGTGTCTCTAAATAATGACACACCTATCACTATATGGCTCTGTCTGACTTCCCTTCCCGGCTGTGCCTTAGAGCCAGGCTGGACCTGCTGATGTTGCTCTCCCCTGACCAGTCCTCCCCCACAATAGCATCAAAAGGAGTATACCCAATGTGGAGGGGAACCGCCCAGGGGATTCCTGCCCTCTCTGCCTCCTCCCTTTCCTGGTGTTCACCCATCTTCTTCCTGCCTGTACTGTAGACGTGATGACCTCACTGTAACTCCTATCTTTCACACTCTCACACCCCAGATAATCCTGAGGTCATCCACCTGCAGCTCTTAATTCCTTAACGCAGTCGGTAAGGAGCTGCAGCTGAACTCACTTACTGCAGGTGAAGTCCTCAGGGGCACTGGAAATCCCCCTGACTTCCAACATCCTGCAGGAGGATCATTCCACTATCATATCTACCATCTCTGGGACACCAAAAACCTAGGAAGAATTACACAGAAAACCAGACCCTACCTTACTCCTGCCTTTACACTTTTCTCAGCACATTCACCCAAGCCACCTGAGCCAAAGCATCAGTACTGTACTGACTCTCAATATGCCACTTTACCTCAACGCAGCCTCTTGTCCAACATGGCTGCCCTGCTAAACATTGACTTCCTTTTAATGGCTGGCATGTCTCTTCCTGTGCTAATCAAGTGCCTGCTATTTGAATGTCCCATTTCATTTTGAATGAAAAAAGCTTATTTTCAACTCTCGTGCGATTTTTCAAAATGCTTTCTCTCCTCTCAAAATGGCTGCTCACCAGCACACTCCTTGTCTCTCCTTAATCAGCAAAGCAACAAACTCTCTTCTTTATGCTCATCTCCAACTCATCTGTAGCACCTGTGCCTTAGAACATTCGACTGCTAGTCCTTTCCCTCCCTGAGCCGGCTTCCCTTTCGTCTATAACATCCCAGTTGTACAAACCTATTCAAGTCATGAATTCATCAGCCTTATCCGTAAGGCCTCTCACATTGAAATAAATGTAACTTAATCCAACATCCGGCCTCATTCTCTGCTCTGTCTGGCTTGCCTATCCTGTCTACTGAACGTGCTTTCATTGCTTTCCATACTGACTTCAGCTTCTTGCCTCCATCAGTCCTGCATTGGATTCCAACTACCTGTCAATCTAGTTTAAACCCTCCTGAGTAGCACTAGCAAACCTGCATGGATATTGGTTCCCATCCAGTTCAGCTGCATCCCATCCCTCTTGTACAGGTCGCCTCTGCCCGAGAAGAGATCCCGATGATCCAAATATCAGAATCTCTGCTCCCTGCAACTCATTAGACACGCATTCACCTTATTGTCCTTACCCCCACGAGCATGTGGCACCAGGAGTCATTCAGAGATTACTACCCTTGAGATACTGCTTTTTAACCTTTTGCCTGCTCCCTGTATTCATTCTGCAGGACCACATCCCCTTTCCTACTGACATCATTGGTGCCGACATGGACAACAATTTCTGGCTGCTCACCCTCCCTCTTCAATGTTCTATAGCCGCTCCAAGACATCCTGGTCCCTCGCATCAAGGGGGCAACACGCCTTTCCTAGAATCTTGTTTGCTGCCACAGAATCTCTTGTCTGCCCACCTAACCAACGAGTCTTCTATCACTTTATCTCGGCCTGTCTTGTTGCTTCCCTGCTGTGCCTCTGAATGAGGCCTGACTTCTATCGCTGCTCTCCCCATGCCCCCAACAGTATCCAAATGCGCATACTTGTAGTTGAGGGGAATGACCCAACGAATTTCCTGCACTCTGCTTAAAAATGAGGAATGGGATATTAATCTGCAAAGCCCACATCCCTTGAATGAATAAATAAAAATAAATTCAGGTGAATGCATAACATAGTTGATGTTGAATAGTGTAGCAAAGCAAGGAGAGCATCCATCACTGTATTTTCAGCACTACTCGGAATAGAAAAGAAATGCAGCCACCCCAGTGTCCAAAAACAATCTGGCGTATACTGTCGTGGGAAACTCCAGCCAAACCACATCAAAGCTCTAAAACACTGCATATGTAAACACAAAGATATTTTGTATTGGGACAAATGGTTAAAATTACTATTTGACCATGTCATTGGGATCTGTATAACTCAGCATTCTGGCTTTCCTCTTTGGAAAATGTGTCATGTATTATAAAGTACCTTCAGTCCAGTGACTTCTGCTACAGATCCCTGGTCCACACCCGTGATGTAGATTCCCAGGGCATACTCAGCACCACCTCGGACCATCAAGCCCAGGGACTTGCCATCTTCAAGGACAAGGTTTACCTGAAAAATCAACAGAGAAAAAGACCAATGATTAGAGAGGACAAACCAAAGGAAATTTCTGCCATCAAAGTAATGCTGTACCTGAAAAAAACCCTCAATTGTCTAGATCCTTTGTGATATAAAATAGTAAGATTAAACGAGCTTACCAGTTTGAAGTTTGATCTGTATTTTATGAGGAGTTACGATGAGGGATTACGTGAAGAACCCGCTCAGCGCGCATGCGCGGAATACTTCCAAGCAGCGGTGAGGAATCACAGATAGACACAGTTATTGAAGTAAACATAGTAAAGAAAAGTAGACATCAGTTATCAGTTTGACCCATATTATGAGGGTGGGAGCGGAGGGCACGTAATCCCTCATCGTAACTCCTCATAAAATCAAAGGTTCAAAGGTTCAAAGGTTGATTTATTGTCACATACACCTAGATGTAGTGAAATTCCTTTTGCCAATGCAGCACATAAAAAAGAATACAAACATAACAATAATAAATAGCTTTAACATAAAAACATCCCCCCACAATGGTTCCCATTATGGGGGAAGGCACAAAGTCCAGTCCCATCCCCAATGTCCACCCATAGTCGGGCCTATTGAGGCCTCCACAGTTGCCTCTACGGAGGCCCGATGTTCCAGGCCGTCCTCGCCGGGTGATGATGTTCCGGCGTCGGGAGAGTCCTCTCAGCGGCATGGGAACCCTGGAACGGCCGCCTCCCTACTTGAGACCGTGGCTTCCGGAGCCGACAAGGCCGCGCCGAATGGAGCTCAACTGGCGATCTCGTCGCGAGATCCCAGGCTCCCAATGTAAAGTTCAGCGCCGCCGCCCGCAGCTCCGCGATGTTTTTAACGCCGGTCCCAGCTCACCGGAGTTCCAGCGCGGCGACCCAGGCAAGGCACCGCCCGCCCCGCAATGGCGCTCCAGCGCTGCACCGCCGTCCTCACACCCGCAGCTCCGCTGCCGCCGATGCCGATGCCGCCGATGCTCCGGGCGGTCCCCTCAGGAAATGCCGCTCCAGGCCCGCTGGTAGGCCGCGAGGACGGGTCGAAAGTGCAGCCCGGAGAAAAGCTGCATCTCCGATCAGGTAGGGACCCTAAAAATTAGTTTCCCCCTTCCCCCCCCCCCCCCCACACATAAAAAAGCTAGAACTCCTTAAAAACAAAACACTAAACTAACTAAAAATAAGAAAAAAGAAATGAAAAACAGACAGCTGCAGGCTAGGCAGCCATACCCCCTACAGGTCGGCATACCCCCTACAGATCAAACTTCAAACTGGTAAGTTCTCGTTTAATCTTACTATTTTACTTCGGAGTCAGGTGAGTGACTACGTGAAGACTTCAAAGCTCTGTGATTTCAAACCGTGTAACAGTTTTATTTCACTCACTGCCGAAGTTCTTGAGGGAGGAAGTGTTATCGTAATCAACCAATGAATCTGTTTGTAGAAAAACACAATGGTATGTTTTAAACAATAACAACAAAGAAATTAAATTGCTCCCCTGGGCTTAAATTAAATATTTGCAGTCCGTAAATCTTTACTGCAAATAAAACAGGTTTTGCCAACGGCTTATTATAAAATTTCTGAACGGTCTTTCTCCCCCACCATCCTGCCGTAGCCAGGATATGGTCTATAGGCATGTCCATTCTTTTAGCCGTCGACATGGATGCTGCCCTGGTGGAATAAAATTTGTACATGTTAGTGTTTATCCCAGCAGTTTTTAGCACCTGCTTGAGCCATCTCGCAATGGTTTGGCTCGTCACCCGACCATAAGGTTATTTATGACTGACCCACAAGGTTTTTCATCTCCCTCGAATATTTTGGTTGTGTCTATGTAGGATAGTAGGTGGGTCATGGCACATAACCGTGGTTCTGGTGGGTAAGCCCGGAATTCCACGACTGGATTAGGTGTTCCTGGTCTGCTCTGTTTGATCAGTCGCTGGATAACGACAGATCTGGTCTGGAGCTGTGATCATGTTGTCCAGTCGCAATAGGTGTAGTGACTGGACCCTCTGTGCAGATACAAGTGCCATCAACATGAGTGTTTTGAGCATAGATTGTTCCAGGTTAAGGGGTCTGGCTGGTGGCCATCCCCTGAGGTATGTCAGGACCACACTGACATCCCATGTATGGGTGTACCTTGGTCTAGGGGGTTAGAGTTGTAAATACCCTTCATTAGTTTGACCACCAGCGGGTGGGACCCCATGGCCTGTTGTCCTGGAGCTGGTTTTAAATAGACAGGCATGGCACTTCTAGCCGTGTTGATGGCTCTGTAGCCGAGTCCTTCATCGTGGTGAAGGTTTGCCAGGAATTCCAGTACGTTGGTAACTGTAGCGGTTGAGTAGGTGGTCCCTTTATCCAAGCAGTACTTCTCCCATTTCTTGATGCTGGACAAGTGCTGTTTTTTTAGTGGATGTTCGAAGGGATGCTGACATGGTGTCGATGGTTTGTTCTGATAATCCCAGTCCCAGAAGTGGTTTGTGCAGAATCTGCA
Source organism: Amblyraja radiata (assembly GCF_010909765.2). NCBI lineage: Eukaryota > Metazoa > Chordata > Chondrichthyes > Rajiformes > Rajidae > Amblyraja > Amblyraja radiata. The sequence goes on from NC_045987.1 coordinate 29,033,829, forward strand.
ACCCAGGAGTTTGATTTTCATGGCACGGGTGGCTTGTGCCCGACACTGGGTGTTAATAACTCTGGGTCACTGGGGATACCATCGGAGTTTCCACAACCATGTCATGGAGTTTTGGGAACCATGGCTGCGTAGGCCAGTCGGGTACTATCAAAATACCTGAAGCAGAGTCCATTTGTATTGTGCGTAGTCCCCAACTGATGAGGCAGAAGGGAGGAAATGCATAGAAGAAGAATTTCCCCAATCCAGCGCGAACGCATCTACCGCTGCTGCCTCAGGGTCTGGTTCCCAAGCGACATACATAGGTACCTGGTGATTTAGCCTTGATGCAAATAAATCGATATCTGGCGTGCCATATTGCATGATAAGTTTTGCAAATTATTTGGGGTTTAACATCCATTGTCATTAAATTTACGTGACCTGGTGTCTGCCACTGTATTTAGCTTACCTGGCAGGTAAGTTACTGATAGCCAAACATGTCTTTCGACACACCATTGCCAAATTGTGTTGACCAACTTGTCGCATGATACCGATTTTATGCCGCCCATATGGTTAATGTAGGCTACCACCGTAGTATTATCTATTTGTAACCGTACATGCAAGTGATGCATATTTGTGCATATGCTTTTAAACCATAAAAGTCACCCAACATCTGTAGATAATTAATGCCCAGTGTAAGTGGTAACGATGATTCTGGGTTAGTCCATCTACTACTTGTTAGTGATGATAATAGGTTGAAATTATGCCAAACATTTTTTGCCCACCACTGTAGTTATGATATTGCTTCAGTGGGTGACTTCATGACACGATCATAATGACCTGTATGTCGTTTTGGTGCCTGTATCTTTGCTCTTTGTAAGTTTTGACAGTGCAAAAGTCTGAATTGTGTAGCCGGAAATGCTGCTACCATATTCCCAATTACTCTGTTACTTGTCGAATAGTTGGGAGTACGTGGACCATTAAATTGTTGCATGATTGTGCCAATTCAACTGTTTTGTCTCTTGGCAAAGTTACATTCACGTAGACTGAATTAATTGTGAAGCCCAAGTAGTCCATGATTGTGGATGGCTTCAACTTAGATTTATCTGGATGTAAGACAATCCCAGGGTTTCAAATAACTGTTTGGTAGCTGATACAGCTAACATAGTCAATTCCATGGTCTTGCCTATTTTCACATTGGGTAACGCTTTAAATTGCCATAGCTGCCCCATCCAGGTAAATTTCAGGTATCTGCGATGATCCTTGTGAATGGTACTAAATAGTAAACATCTTTAAGATCAATGCTTGCCATGAAGTATCCTTTGGAAATTAGTTGTTTGGCAGTAACAACCGTTTCCATTTGAAACAACAACATATTTAGTGAAGTTGTCAATGATGATGCGACATCCACCATCTTTTTGGGTTTAGTGACGAATATTTGATACGAATTCCAAGGGTTCATGTTTCCCATGATACCCTTTGTAATTAGTCTCACCAGTACAGCTTGTCCCTCTTGTTTCTTTAACGGAGAGGGAAAATACCCTCTGGGGTAAATGTTGAACTGGTGGCAATTTTTCTAGTATGAATTGTATTTTGTATCCACTAAAGCCATTGAGTATATACTGATCACTTGTGATAGACTCCCGTGCTTCTTAAAACAGGTGTAATCTCCCCCCTGTTAGTATTAAGCCCCTATTTTCTATACGTTGGTAGGAACCAGACCCACCTACCTCCATGGTTATGGGTATTCTTCTGTTTCCTGCCGGTCCAACGAGTCTTGCACGTTGTCTGACGTGTTTACGTGTGGTGCTCATTCCAGACCCTGCCCTCTTGCGCCGATATTTTGGACACTTCGTCCATTTTTTTAGGCTTGGGTTGGTAACTTAGCCAGACAGCAGGATCTGTGGTTGTGAGGTCGGCGTTCTCACAGTCCTGTAAAAAAATTTGAGTTGAGGGCAGGTTTTATAACTTCCTGAGAAGTTGCGGAGCACTGCGAACAGTAGGTCAGGTGTTTTGCCATACTACCGTGACCCTCTGGAAGAGCATGCGAAAATGATAGCCGACGTCAGGGATATCAAATTCATTTTTTGATATTTTGGCTTTTTTAAAAGCGATGCTCAATGTACCCTCCAAAATGGTGGCCACTTTGAGTAAATGCAATTTAGGGGAAGCGTGATGAAATCCAACGCCTCATGACTACCTGTCTTGGAGATTTTTGAAAGAACAGGTAGTAAGCTGGCCATCAGTTGAGACTGAAAAGCCATCTCGCTAGTGGTGGAGCCACATAGCGGCCACACCCAGCAGCTCTTCCTGATCCTGTACCTCAAGCATACTCCCGATGTTGTTCAGCCAGTGACCCCTCTTCATGACCAGCCCAGCCACTGGTCACCCCAAAGCTAACCACACTAAGGAGGAAGCGATGGGCAGTGCCTAGGAACTGTGGAGGGTATGCCTGAACCCTCCAGCGAGACTGCCCCTCACGTAGCGTGTCTCGCAGGAGCTCCTGCTCCAGGAGCCGCTCCAGCGGATCAGGCGGTTGTCTCTCTCCCATGCGGGTGGAGAGACGTCCCCACCGACAAGTCGGAAGCCACCGGCCGGATGCCTCTTCGGATGGCTAAACATCCAGCCCGCAGCTCAGGCACTAGCGGGACTGGGCTCGGCGCGGTGATGGGGATAGCGGAGCGCCCGGTAATTGTTCCTACCGCCTGTGCGGGTGGAGAGACGTCCCGTCCGAAATCGGGAACACCTGCCGGATGCCTCTTTGGGTGGCTATGCATCCAGCCCGCTGCTCAGGTACTAGCGGGCTGGGCTCGGCACGGTGTCGGGGAATAGCGGAACACCGGGTAAACGCTCCTACCGCCTGTTGCTGCCCCCCTCCCCGACGGAAAAACGTTCCTCCTTGAACGAGGGACAGTTTTGTTCCAGAGCCTTTTTCTCTGCCTGTAAAACGCAAGCAGAAAAAGGCTCCCCTGTAATAGAAACCCGACCTCAGGGTACTCACTGACGGTCCGTTTCATTCTGTAGCGGGAGCGCCTAACTCCCGCTGCTGGCGTTAATGCCGCGCATGCGCGCTGAGCGGATTCTTCACGTAGTCACTCACGTGACTCCGAAGTAAAATTAGGGGTTGTGTTCATGACGGCAAGATATTCCACTGCCTCTAAAAATGAGTCAATCCTGTCAACGGCCTGATTTGATGCATTCAAACAAATACATTGGCTGCAACCCAGCACTTAAATAAATGTCAATAAATATGTCAATACACTTATAGATAATTCATTCAAGCACACAACTCAATGAAAATGTGAATCAAGAGCATTCCACACTACCCCCATTCCCGTCCACTAGTGACCTTTTAGTCGGAAACAGACTTCAAATAGCCCTTGCTTTCTCTCTCTATCCCCTCCCCCTTTCCAGTTCTCCCACCAGTCTTACTGTCTCCGACTACGTTCTATCTTTGTCCCACCCACTCCCCTGACATTGGTCTGAAGAATAGTCTAGACTCGAAACGTCACCCATTCCCTCTCTCCAGAGATGCTGCCTGTCCCGCTGATTTACTCCAGCATTTTGTGTCTACCTCCCAAGTTTTATGGTCAATACTCTGACTGATAAAGGCCAATGTGCCGAAAGCCTTCTTAACCACCCTATCTACCAGTGACACCACTTTCAAGGAACTATGTAATGCAGACAGACGTAAAACACTGGAGGATCAGGGAGCATCTCTGGAGAAAAGGAATAGATGACGTTTCGGGTCGAGATCTTTTTCCCCATTGAGGTAGGGGAAAGGGAAACGTGAGATATCGATGATGATATAGAGAGATATAGAAGTACCTGCAGTCCTAGATCCCTCTGCTCTGGAACACTACCCCAGCCCTGTCATTCACTGTGTGGGTCCTGCCCAGTTAGACTTCCCAAAATGCAACACCTCACATTTTTCTGTATTAAATTCCATCAGCCATTCCGCAGCCCACCTGGCCAACTGATCAAGATCCTGCTGCAATTTGATAACCATCCTCACCATCTATAATACCACACACTTTCGTGTCATCTGCAAACTTGCTAATCATGCTTTGTATGTCTCATCCAAATCAATGACACAGATGATAAACAGCAAAAGGCCCAGCACCAAATCCTGAGGCACACCACTAATCACAGGCATCCAGTCTGAAAAGCAACCTTCTATCGTTGAATCCCATGCGATCTAACCTTCCAGAGCAGCCCACCATGCGGAAACTTGTTAAATGTATGAGTGAAATCCATGTATAGTCTACAGCTCTGCCCTTATCAACCTTTTTTGTCACATTTTCAAAAACTCATAAAGATTCATGAGACACAATCTCCCATGTACAAAACCATGGTGAATATCGCTTATCAACCCGTGTCCATCTAAATGCACTCAGGATACTCTCCAGTAACTTTTTGACCACAGATGTTAGTCTCAGTGGCCTGTAGTTCCCAGGCTTTTCCCTGCAGCCCTTCTTAAATAGAGGCACAAAATTTACCCATCTAACCCACATTTAATGGCGACTCATAAATCTCACCTGGGCACCTGCAATTTCATTTCTAGCTTCCCACAGTATCCTCGGATACAGTGCCCTCCATAATGTTTGGGACAAAGACCCATCATTTATTTATTTGCCTCTGTACTCCACAATTTGAGATTTGTAATAAAGAAAAAAATCACATGGTTAAAGTCCACATTGTCAGATTTTTATAAAGGCCATTTTTATACATTTTATTTTCATCATGTAGAAATTACAGCTGTGTTTATACATAGTTCCCGCCATTTCAGGGCACCATAATGTTTGGGACACATGGCTTCACAGGTGTTTGTAATTGCACAGGTGTGTTTAATTGCCTCCTTAATGCAGGTATAAGAGAGCTCTCAGCACCAAGTCTTTCCTCCAGTCTTTCCCCCATCTTTGGAAACCTTTATTGCTGTTTATCAACATGAGGACCAAAGTTGTGCCAATGAATGTCAAAGAAGCCATTATGAGACTGAGAAATAAGAATAAAACTGTTAGAGACATCAGCCAAACCTTAGACGCACCAAGATCAACTGTTTGGAACATCATTAAGAAGAAAGAGAGCACTGGTGAGCTTATTAATCGCAAAGAGATTACTAATCGCAAAGGCAGGCCAAGGAAGACCTCCACAGATGATGGCAGAAGAATTCTCTCTATAATAAAGAAAAATCCCCAAACATCTGTCTGACAGATCAGAAACACTCTTCAGGAGTCAGGTGTGGATTTGTCCGCAGTCTGCAGAAGACTTCGTGAACAGAAATACAGAGACTTCTCTGTAAGATGCAAACCACTGGTTAGCTGCAAAAATAGGATGGCCAGGTTATAGTTTACTTTTTAAAAGTACTTAAAAGAGCAACCACAGTTCTGGAAAAAGGTCTCGTGGACAGATGAGATGAAGATTAAAGGGCCTGTCCCACTTTCACAACCTAATTCACGACCTGTGCCGAGTTTGCCCTTGACTCATACTCGCAGCGTGGTCGTCACGAGGTTGTAGGAGGTCGTGGGTAAGTAGTGGGTACTCGTGGCATCAAGTAGGTCGGGGCGTTTTTCTAGCCTGATGAAAAATATCCACGAGTAAAAAGGGTCGTGAATTAGGTTGTGAAAGTGGGACAGGCCCTTAACTTATATCAGAGTGATGGCAAGAGCAAAGTATAGAGGAGAGAAGGAACTGCCCAAGATCCAAAGCATACCACCTCATCTGTGAACCACGATGGTGGGGGTGTTATGGCCTGCGCATGTATGGCTGCAGAAGGTACTGGCTCACTTATCTTCATTGATGATACAACTGCTGATGGTGGTAGCATAATGAATTTTGAATTGTATAGACGCATCTATCTGCTCAAGTTCAAACAAATACCTCAAAACTCATTGGCCGGCGGTTCGTTCTACAGCAAGACAATGATCCCAAACATACTGTAATGCAACGAAGGAGTTTTTCAAAGCTAAAAAATGGTCAATTCTTGAGTGGCCAAGTCAATCACCCGATCTGAACCCAATTGAGCATGCCTTTTATATGCTGTAGAGAAAACTGAAGGAGACTAGCCCCCAAAACAATAATAACAAAAACAAGCAATACAGGCCTGGCAGAGCATTGCCAGAGAAGACACCCAGCAACTGGTGATGTCCATGAACCGCAGACTTCAAGCAGTCATTGCATGCAAAGGATATGCAACAAAATACTAAACATGACTACTTTCATTTACATGACATTGCTGTGTCCCAAACATTATGGTGCCCTGAAATGGGGAGGCTATGTATAAACACTGCTGCAATTTCTACGTGGTGAAACCAAAATGTATAAAAATGGACTTTGTTAAAATCTGACAATGTGCACTATAACCACATGTGATTTGTTTTCTATTTTAAATCACAAATTGTGCAGTACAGAGGCAAATAAATAAATGATGGGTCTTTGCCCAAACATTATGGAGGGCACTGTATATCTGATCAGGCCCGGGAGATTTGCCATCCTGCACGTTAGGATGTTCAGCACATCCTCCACCATAATACTGACCACCCTAAAGGCATTTCCATTGGCTGCCCCAAGTTCCCAGGGTCTCATGACTTTGCCCATGGTAACAACAGAGGGAAAATATGCATTGAGGACCTTGCTCATATCCTGTGGCTCCAACAGAGTTGATCCCTTTTATTCCCGAGCGGCCCCATTCTCTCTATGGTTACCCTTTTGCCCCATAATGTATTTATAAAATATCTTGGGATTATCCTCTATATTATCTGCCGGAGATATCTCCCGTCTCCTTTTTGCCCTCTTGATTGGCTTTTTTAGCTTGCTCCTTAGTTCCTGAAACGTCTCCAGGGGTACACTTGATCCCAGCTGCCTATACCTGCTCTATGGCTCCTTCTTAGTCCTTGACCATAGCCTTGATTTTTCTTGTCATTCAAGCTTGCTGACGCCCACCTGCCTTGCCCTTCACTCTATCAGGAACATGCATGTCCTGAGCTCTTGTCAGCAGAATTTTAAAAACGTCCCACTTTCTAGACTTTCCTTTTCCTTCTCCTTCAAACAACCTGTTCAAATCAACTTGAGCGAGTGACTGCCCAACATCATCAAAGTTGGCCTTGCCCCAATTTAGAATTTTAACTCGTGAGCCCCCCTATCTCTATCCATAACTATTTAAAATCTAATAGAACATAGCGTTCCATAAGGCTCATCCATGAACACAATATTCACTTGCCCTCCCCAATTTCCCAAGAGCAGATCAAGCGTTGCCATCTCCCATGTGGGGTCATCTACATTTTGCCTTAGGTAACTTTCCTGAACACATTTGACAAATTCTGCCCATCTACACCTTTTGCACTATGAAATTCCCAGTCAATATTGGGAAAGTTAAAATTCCCTACTATGACAACCTTATTGGTCCTACAGCTGCCTGCAATCTCCTGACACATTTGCTCTTCTAATCCCTGTTGACCATTTTGCTGCCTATAGTGCACTTCCAACAAGGTGATCATAAGTGATAGGAGCAGAATTAGGCCATTCGGCCCATCAAGTCTACTTTGCCCCAATCAGTACCCCGTTCCTGCCTTCTCCCCATATCCCCTGACTCCGCTATTTTTGAGAGAGCTAGATAGGGCTCCTAAAAATAACGGTCAGAGGATATGGGGAGAAGGCAGGAACGGGGTACTGATTGGGGATGATCAGCCATGATCACATTGAATGGCGGTGCTGGCTCGAAGGCCCGAAGGCCTACTCCTGCACCTATTGTCTATTGTCTATTGTCAATCACGGTTGATCTATCTCTCCTTCCTAAACCCATTCTCTGTCTTCTCCCCATAACTCCCAACACCCGTACTAATCAAGAATCTATTGATCTGTGCCTTAAAAATATCCATATGTTAGATTTAAGGAGGTCGCATCAGTCGGAGCTTCTGAGGAACCAAAAGCCAGCAAGAAAGAACTCAAGGATGATTAGAAGGGGCAAAAGGGGCCATGAAATGTCATTGGCGAGACAGATTGGGAAAATCCCAAGGCTTTTAATACATACGGTAAAAATGAGGATAACCAGGGAGAAGGTAGGAGCACTCAAGGACAAAGGAGTGAATCTATGTTTAGAGTCTGAGGATGTACGTAATATACTAAGCAAATAATTTGTATCTGTATTCACCTTGGGGAAGGGCTTGGAGGACAGCAAGATCAGTGTGGAGAATACAAATGTGCTTGGGCAGTTTGAGATCGAGGAAGAGGTGGAGCCGAAGCTCTTGAAGAGCATTAAGGTGCAAGCAAGATGTTTCATTGTATCTGTACCTCCCTATACCTGTGCATATGATGTTAAAGTTGACTTGAAACACATTAGTTGACATTTGAGTGTGGGCCTGTAGATAATGCCCTCCAATGTAACATAAAAAATGTTAGAAGAGTGTAGAATGTAGAAGAGTGGTCCAATATTTGCCTCTCACTGAGATATTTGCTTCTTTCATATATGTAATTTTAACATCCACCTTCAACAGGAAACAGTACGGTGCTGATGACCCAAGAAAGTTCTCATCCAATTTACCTTCTTCTCATCTCCATCTCGGAGCAGCTGAAGATGGCTCTTCCTCTCGCTCTCTTTACCCCAAATCGAGTTGCTTCTGTGCCCAAGAAGAGCAGGTGGTGGTGAAACACTTCGACCCAATGGATCCACCCACGTGTAGATGTGATTGGTTACATATCCTCCTGGAATTCGACCAACCGAGCTAACGGATAGGATTAATTTTTTGGAACCTTTCAGCACCTGGGGAGCAACCAACATAAATTATGAATTGTACATATTTGTATGGGATCCCCATTTACAATGTTTATTTATAATAGATTGCGTGAAGGTGAGCTTTATTCATGACTATTCTCAGATCAGGAATGGGAAAATAAAAGACAAAAGGATGCATAATCAGGAAAAACAACACTCGCTGAGGAATCAATGGGAACCAGCACGTAAAAGCTTGTTGTAAATACTAGCTGTAAAATCATTCAAAACAAGGGCTCTCAGGGATGGAGACAAACAGCTATTGCTGCTGGAACAGTGAAGACTCAATAGGTTCTCCAATGCAAGTATCTGTCCACAACCAAAAGGTGCAGGTTGGCAAATTCCACAGTTCAGCACGATGTGTTGAGGAATACTGTGAATCATCTGTGTTCCACCGAGCACGCCAAAGGGGTTTTACACAAGTTCCAGTCCCAAGATGTTGTGGGAATTGTGGGAAGCATTGAGCTGTTCTTCCATTTGGTTTTTCAACATGGGCAGCACTTCACTCTGCGGGGATCGAACGTTACTCCTGTGAACGTACCCTCTGAGCCAGGCGAAATATTCCTGGTGCAGGTGGCCCATAGAATCAAGAAAACAAGTCCTCTTAACACAAAGAAGAGCTTGTGAACTCAAGGCTACATCGTGACACCCTAATCTTTCTACAAGGTTAAAGAAGCCTGCTTTTCAGTAGAAAGTTCCCAAATGCAGGATCACAATAGTTAACCCTGTGGACAAGTGTACGTGATTAACCTTTTCTATTATGCTATGAAAAATTATATAAAAATACTGCATGCTTTGAATCGAGAGAATAGTCTCTTGCTTGACTGTTATCCTTCTCTGACAAGTTACTGCTAAGTAGCTACATTTTGATAGTCACTCACATCTTATGTAAATTATTCCAACAATGTTATGAAGCTGGAAAGATTCACGGCAATGTTTCATTCAAACTGTAAGGCGGGGTCGGCAACCCGAATGCGGCCCGTAACCCAAAATCATCCGTCACGCAGGCGGATTTTTTTCCTGGTGGGCGCAATGGCGGTGCCGGCGAGCGTCGCGGAGCAGGGCCGAGCGCCGAGCTCTGGCTGTACCGCATCCTGCGTAAAGCCACCGGCACAGCCGCGCACCTGCTGTGTCTGGCCTTCACTGTCGGGGTTGTCAATAGGCAGGGGACGAGTGACTGTGAGTATTTGAGCCAAGGCAATGGTCCGTAGGTGCACCATGCTCGTGAGCGCCCATAACTAGGGGGCAGTGCTCAGGGTGGCGTCCTCGAAGGGGCGGGATCTATGTGAACACGTGATTCGATGCCTGGCATCCGGGGCGGGATTCATGTGAACATGTGATAGATGTGGCCCGCCATCTGCTCACAGACATGCGTCCTGGCCCCTATGCAGAACAAGGTTGCCCACCCCTGTTGCAAGGAGAGGATTATTTCCTCTGGAGTGTTGGAAGCTGAAGGGTTCCATGCATACACTACCCTCTGTGTGAAAAGGATGACCCTCAGGTACCTTTTGGTATTTGGAACAAGCTGCGAGAGGAGTGGCAGAGGCAGGTACAATCACAATGTTTAATAAGCATCTGGACATGTACATCTGCAGTAAGAAACATATACACATAGAAAATAGGTGCAGGAGGAGGCCATTCGGCCCTTCGAGCCAGCACCGCCATTCATTGTGATCATGGCTGATCGTCCCCTATCAATAACCCGTGCCTGCCTTCTCCCCATATCCCTTGACTCCACTAGCCCCTAGAGCTCTATCTAACTCTCTCTAAAATCCATCCAGTGACTTGGCCTCCACTGCCCTCTGTGGCATGGAATTCGGTAAATTCACAACTCTCTGGGTGAAAAAGTATTTTCTCACCTCAGTCTTAAATGACCTACCCTTTATTCTAAGACTGTGGCCCCTTTATTTCTGGACTCGCCCAACATTGGGAACATTTTTCCTCCATCTCGCATGACCAGTCCTTTTATAATTTTATATGTTTCTATAAGATAGCCCCTCATCCTTCTAAACTCCAGTGAATACAAGCCTAGTCTTTTCAATCTTTCCTCATATGACAGTCCCGCCATCCCAGGGATCAATCTCGTGAACCTACGCTGTACTGCCTCAATCACAAGGATGTCCTCCTGTCAAATTAGGAGACCAAAACTGTACACAATACTCCAGATGTGGTCTCACCAGAGCCCTATACAACTGCAGAAGAACGTCTTTACTCCTATACTGAAATCCTGTTGTTCTGAAGGCCAACATTCCATTAGTTTTCTTCACTGCCTGCTGTACCTGTAAGCGAACCTAGGTCTCGCTGCACCTCCCCCTTACCTAACCTAACCCCATTGAGATAATAATCTGCCCCCTTGTTTTTGCCACCAAAGTGGATAACCTCACATTTATCTATATTATACTGCATCTGCCACGCATCTGCCCACTCACTCAACCTGTCCAGGTCACCCTGCAACCTCCTAACATCCTCTTCACAGTAAGACAGCATGGTTACAGGCCCTTCAGTCCACCTTTTCCATGCCGACCAAGATGCTCCATCTTAGCTAGTCCCATTTGCCAGCATTTGGCCCATATCACTCTAAATTTTTCCTCGCCATGTACCTGTCCAAGTGTCTATTAAATGTCGAAGGTACATTAAATGCCAGACATACTTTAATACAATTCAAGGTCTTACATAGACTACACTACTAAAATAAAACTAAATAGAATCTTCCCACAAATCTCTCCTTTTTGTGATAAATGTCTACATCTAGAGGCTAATTTAACACATACGTTTGCAAACTGTATAAAACTTAAACATTTCTGGACTGATATTTTTGAAATAACTTCAGACCCAGACACAAAATTAATAATACTTGGAATATCAGAACAAAGCTTAACACTCACAACAAACCAAAGAAATTTCCTCAACTACAGTATAATAACCGGGAAAAAATTAATATTAAAATTTTGGAAAGGCCCTACAACCCCCACAATTAAAATGTGGGTTACGGAAATGTCGGAGACCCTATACTTAGAAAGAATTAGACTTGTCTTAATGGACAAACAAGATCTTTTCCATAAAATTTGGGCTCCATTCATTAACTATCTGAAGGGATAGATTGGCACAGCACGAGGACCCAACTGAAACTTGAACTCAGGAACAGATGAAAAGCTATACTTTATAACCTACGAACCTATCTCCATTGACGTATTACAGGTAACCCATTCCACCTCCCTTGTTTTTCTGTTGTGTTTTTTTTTTTTCTTTCTTTTTTATTTGTTACTTTATACCCTCTCTTTTTCCCTCTTTCTATAAAAAATAAAAACACTAGAAGCAGAAGCAATTGATAATGGAAATTTTTAATAATGTATGACTGATGTATATGAAAAGTTTTTTTACTATAATATGTAACTACATTTTATAATATGTCTACTTCTAATACATAAATTAAAAAAAAAAAAAAAAATGTCGAAGGTAGTCACAAAAAGCTGGAGTAACTCAGCAGGACAGGCAGCATCTCTGGAGAGAAAGAATGGGTGATGTTTCGGGTCGAGACCCTTCTTCAGACTGATGTTAGGGGAGTAGGCGGTACATAGATAAGGAAGTGTATAGATAAGGAAACGTAAAGTATGAAAACAGTGTGGCGGCTCCCAAGGGTCGTGCCATCATACTGTCGAACCCCTCGGCACGGGAGTGGTTCAGTCTGGAGGCGGCCCTTAGCCAGAGGGTTTAAAGGCAGGGGTTTGGGTGCCATCTTTCTCTTGTTTGGTCTTCCCTACAACCGGGAGGAACATAATTAAAGGTGCCTCTCAAAACACTGGACTTCGTGCTTCCTTTTGAGACCCACGCACCACATTGGTGAACCCCGACGTCCATTGGCGTCATGATGGAGAGAAGAGAAAGCCCTACCTCCTCACAGGCCGGCCCGGCCCTGTCTCTGGACGCGGTCTCGGTGAAACGGCCCAACTTCTGGACCACCCGGCCGCTCATCTGGTTCCAGCAGGCGGAGGCCCAGTTCAACCTGCGGGGCATCACGGTCGATGCCACCCGCTTCTATTACCTGGTGGGGGTCCTCGACCAGGACACGGTTGAAGAGGTCACGGACTTCCTAGCAGCCCCCCCGAACACTGATAAATATCTCGGCCTTAAGGAGCTCCTGCTCCAGATTTATGGCCTAAGCAAGATGGTGCGTGCTGCTAGGATCCTGCATATGGAGGGCCTAGGCGACCGACGGCCATCTAGCCTCCTAAAGGAGATGGTGGCTCTACTGGATGGGCACACGCCGTGCCTGTTGTTTGAGTACACCTACCTGTATCTGCTGCCGGCCTACATTCGTCTGCAGCTCACAGACGCCTCCTTTGCTGACCTCAGGGCCCTCGGGAGGCGCGCCGATGACGTCACCCCGGCAGCTCCCGATTTCCTCCGGTGGGGCGGGGAAGCTGTGGAAGGAGTGACAGCTCTAGCCCGACGGCCCGTACGATCAGCACCCCAGCGGCAGTGAGGGGTACTGCACCAGCAGTCCAGCGCCAGCAAGCTGAAGGCACCACCAGCGGGAGCAGGCAAGCTCCAAGTTACACCAACATGAGGCGCTGGTGCTATTTCCATCAGCGCTGGGGTGCTGCAGCACGACAATGCCGCCAGCCGTGCACGTTCCCGGGAAACGCCTGGGCCGGCTGCCAATAGTCCCCGCGGCGGCCGGCCAAATTCACCGCCTCTTCGCCTGGGATCGGCGCTCCGGGACCCGCTTCCTCGTTGATACTGGAGCGGAGCTCAGCGTCCTTCCCCCTTCGCTGGGCGACATTCGTTCCGGTAAGCGGGGGCCCGTCCTCACCGCGGCGAATGGCAGCCCCATCCGCACATATGGAGTGCGCATGGTTCCGATCGTGTTCGGCTCCTGCCATTTCTCGTGGCGGTTCACCATTGCCGACGTCTCCCAGCCATTGCTCGGGGCCGATTTCCTCCGGGCGCATTCCCTCATGGTGGACGTCAGGCGTCAGCGTTTGGTCAACGCCGCTACGATGGAGCCGATCACGTTGCGTTCGTATCAACCGGTGGGACGGCCCCTGGCGTCCGTGGACTCCCGCTTCGCACGGATCTTGGCCGCGTTCCCAGACATTCTGACCCCACAGTTTCGATCATCGACCCCCAGCCACGGAGTGGTACATTTTATCCAGACTACCGGCCCACCTCTCCATGCACGAGCACGCCGACTGCCGCCAGATAAACTGCGTCTGGCACGGCGGGAATTCCGCACAATGGAGACCTTGGGGATCGTCCGCCCTTCGAGCAGCCCTTGGGCGTCCCCACTCCACATGGTCCCTAAGTCGAGCGGGGGCTGGCGACCTTGCGGGGATTACCGACGGCTGAACGCCGCAACAACAGCGGATCGATACCCTGTACCCCACATCCAGGACTTCACCGCCCATTTGGCTGGGGCCACAATATTTTCAAAAGTGGATCTGGTACGGGGTTATAACCAGATCCCAGTTCATCCGGATGACGTACCCAAGACGGCGATCATCACGCCATTCGGACGTTACGAGTTCGCGCGGATGCCGTTCGGCCTCAAGAACGCTGCGCAGGCCTTTCAACGCCTAATGGATGGGGTTTGTCGCGACCTCGATTTCGTGTTTGTGTACCTGGACGACATCCTGGTGGCCAGCCGCTCGCAGCAGGAGCACTGCGCCCACCTTCGGCAGCTCTGTCAGCGGCTCAGCGAGCATGGTTTGGCCATCAACCTCGACAAGTGCCGTTTTGGTGTAACCGAGATTGACTTCCTCGGCCACCGCGTGACTGCGCAAGGCGCGGTTCCCCTGCCTGACAGGGTCGACGCCATCCGTCGGTTTCCCCGCCCACGCACGGTGCGTGGCCTGCAGGAGTTTGTTGGCATGGTGGCGTTTTACCATCGTTTCGTTCCATCCGCGGCCCACATCATGCGGCCTCTGTATCAACTTCTGGTGGGTGGGCAGAACAAGACCGTTGAATGGACCCACGAGGCAGGGGCAGCTTTTGACGGCGCGAAGGAGGCCCTTGCTCGGGCCGTACTGCTGGTGCACCCGCGGGAAGATGCCCCGACTGCTCTCATGGTGGACGCCTCGGAGTCGGCGGTTGGTGCTGTGCTGGAGCAACTGCCGGGTGGAGGTTGGCGGCCCCTGGCCTTCTTCTGCCGGCACCTCAACCGTGCGCAGACGAAATACAGCGCGTTCGATCGCGAGCTCCTGGCTCTGTACCTGGCAGTGCGCCATTTTCGCTACTTCCTGGAGGGCCGCCCGTTCACCGCCTACACGGACCACAAGCCGCTCACTTTCGCCCTGGCGAAGGTTTCCGACCCCTGGTCCGCACGATAGCAGCGGCAATTGGCCTACATTTCGGAGTATACAACATCTATCCGCTACATCGAGGGGAAAGAGAACCGGGTGGCCGACACATTGTCCCGCCCCGCTATCAACGCCGTGTTCGAGGTGGCGCCCGGAATTGACTATTCTGCTCTGGCAGAGGCACATCTCACGGACGATGAGGTGCCCGCCTACCGGACAGCCATCTCCGGCCTCCGCCTTGAGGATGTCCCTCTCGGTCCTGGGGGAGTGACAATCCTGTGCGATGTGTCGTCCGGTCAGCCGCGCCCCATCGTCCCTGCCACCTGGCGCCGGAGGGTGTTCGAGGTGCTCCACGGACTGGCTCACCCATCAATCCGGGCGACAACGGCACTAGTGGCCGCTCGTTTCATGTGGCACGGTCTGCGCAAGCAGGTTGGCTATTGGGCTCGCACCTGCATTCCGTGCCAGACGGCAAAAATCCAGCGCCATGTCCGTGCGCCTCTCCAGGAGTTTGGTCTACCTCACCGGCGATTCGACCATCTCCACGTAGACATTGTAGGGCCTCTCCCGCCGTCCCGGGGCATCACCCACCTTCTTACAATGGTGGACCGCTTCACGCGGTGGCCGGAGGCCATTCCGCTGGCCGATACTTCAACGGCTACGCGTGCTCGTGCGTTGTCCGCACACTGGATTGCTCGCTTCGGGGTGCCGGCGCACATCTCCTCAGACCGGGGGCCACAGTTCACCTCCGAGCTGTGGTCAGCCATGGCTCGCTTGCTGGGGGTGCGGCTACACCACACCACGGCTTACCACCCGCAAGCTAACGGTCTGGTGGAGAGGTTCCACCGGCAGCTAAAGGCAGCACTGAAGGCACGACTCTCCGGCCCGGACTGGATGGACGAGTTGCCGTGGGTCATGCTGGGCATCCGGAATGCTCCCAAAGAGGACTTGGCCTCATCATCGGCGGAGCTCGTGTACGGGTCGCCACTCACGGTGCCCGGGGAGTTCGTGCCGTCGGCGCCGGGGCAGCAGGGAACGCCCTCATCCACCATAAAGCGCCTTCGCGAGCGAGTTGGCAGGCTCGCACCCGTCCCGACGTCCCGCCATGGGACATTTCGCCCACACGTGCCATCAGCCCTCAGGGACTGCCCATACGTCTTCCTGCGCCGTGATGCCCACCGGACGCCACTCCAGAGGCCGTACGAGGGCCCGTTCCGGGTGCTGGAACACGGGCAGTCGACTTTTGTCCTGGACATGGGGGGCCGGCCGGAGGCAGTGTCGATTGACCGTTTGAAGCCGGCACACCTGGACATTGACCAGCCGGTGCTGGTTGCCCAACCTCGGCCTCGAGGGCGCCCCCCTTCACGGCTCCCTCCGCCTGTCACTCCACCTGTCCTCCCGCCGGTCCCTCGACCATTCCCTCGACCTGTCCGTCCACCTATGCCTCCGCCAGCCCCACGATCGGCTGACCTCCGCACGCGGGCCGGCCGGGTCGTGCGCCCGCCAGTGCGTTTCGTGCCTCTGGTTCTGGGGGGGGGGGGGTCCTGTGGCGGCTCCCAAGGGTCGTGCCATCATACTGTCGAACCCCTCGGCACGAGAGTGGTTCAGTCCGGAGGCGGCCCTTAGCCAGAGGGTTTAAAGGCAGAGGTTTGGGTGCCATCTTTCTCTTGTTTGGTCTTCCCTACAACCGGGAGGAACATAATTAAAGGTGCCTCCCAAAACACTGGACTTCGTGCTTCCTTTTGAGACCCACGCAACACAACAGGACAGAGGGAATGGAGTTTGAGGAAAGTGTAGAATAGATCATTGTTAGTTGGGAGAAGGGGTGGGAGATTGAAACCTTCATGTGGTCCACCCTGTTTCGACGAATGCAATCAACCTGGCGTGTACAATCAAATAAGATCAAATAGAACAAGTTGTCCTACAACCTTAGGCTGTGCACGCCATACACAAGAAGAAGTTGGGAGAAGGTAACAACAAAGTAAACAGATAAAATGTAGTCAGAGAGAGTAAGACTGGTCGGAAAACTGGCAAGGGGGAAGGGATGGAGAGAGGAAAAGCA